>NW_024038906.1:600000-910832 GCF_016077235.1 Cyprinodon tularosa | reverse complement strand
ACAGCAACCTAAAGTGATCCAGATCTTTTCCACTGCAACCTGCGTCTGAGCGAGCACAGAAGCGGCTAGAAACACCACATCCATGTTGGATGATAAAGGTGGGAGAGCATTTTATTTATTTTTTTTTCTAACCATCTTAAAAACGATTGTGTATTTAAGTTTGGGAAAGACAGCTAGATGCGATCTAAACCTTTGGATTCACACAGCAGCCTAAAGTGACCCAGATCTTTTCCACTGCAACCTGTGTCTGAGCGAGCACAGAAGCGGCTAGAAAGACAACAACCATGGTGGGGGAGCATTTTATTTATTTATTTTTTTCTAACCATCTTAAAAACGATTGTGTATTTAAGTTTGGGAAAGACAGCTAGATGCGATCTAAACCTTCCCTCCATTTTTTACGGAAGTAAACAAGGAGCAAGACCGCTTGTGACGTTATTGAAGTCTGTACTGCGCATGTGGGACGCTTAAACCGTATGAATGGACAAAATTAGACTTTTTTTTTTTTTTTTTTTTTTTTTTAATAGACCGATACATATACATGTACATCATTATTTGTCGTGTATATCGATATCTTGATATATCTATAGATATATATATGTATATATATATATCTCTTGCAGAATCCTATGAGTCAACGGATCCCATAGTAAGGCAGACCTAGGGGGCTGCAGCGACTGCAGCGTCGGGGGTGGGGTGTGGGGGGGGGGTGCTGTGTGAGTGACACTCATCACACAGCTGCTCAAGCTGCAGGCAGGCAGAGGCTGAAACGGAGTGCTTACAGTGATTATATAAGAAATCAATACAAATAATTACAAATCATCATTTAATCATCATAACCGTTATTAAAATAACATAGTTAATTTTTTATATGCATTTTTATAAATTTTATAATATTTTTTAATTATTTATTTTTTTATTATTTTTTTAATTCAATTTTATATAAATTTTATATTAATTTTATATCAATTTTATATTAATTTTATATCAATTTTATATTAATTTTATATCAATTTTATATTAATTTTATATTAATTTTATATTAATTAAGGCGGGACTTCCGGTTTAATTAAGGTGGGACTTCCGGTTTAATTAAGGCGGGACTTCCGGCTGTCACTTTGGAATGTGGGCGTGGTTTCGAGTTTGATGAAAGGTGGTGCATATAGTTTTTTCTGGTGAAAAACACTGGTCTTTACTAAAATCCAGAACTGCACTTTATACAAGACAGAGAAGGTAAGACCAGAGCATAAAGACCTGCTCTTCCAGTTCTGCTCCTGGTCCACATAACAAAATGGACAAAGCTTGTCTGAGGATGCAATAGCGGAAGATGGACAGCTGTATGGCAACATATAAATAGACTTGGCTGGAAGACTGCCTATCCAGTTTTGTGCAGGGGTAAGTGGGTCAATTTTCCCGTAATTTGCTTTGCTTAGCAGTATTGCTTTTTCTAGTTTTCAATTTGGCTCATTACCAGGTTAGGTGGAGCAGGCAGAGATTATGAGGAATGCAAAAGAAAAAGAATGGGACTGTTTTAAGGAAAAAAAAAATCGTAAATCTAATGGGATTTTGTAGTAGCAGTTTTATTGTCTTATATCAGAATCAGAAATCAGAATATATCCTACAACATGGCCCTACACTTACTTAGCACAAAACAGTACATCTTGAAGTTCAAGTATGAGTCTTAGCAATAATAAAGTCTCTAATGCTGGCTGGCTTGCCAAACAAGGAAGCAGTTGTACTGCGTTATGTAGTCCTGTTTCTGACCTTATGCTCACTTAGCAACACAGAGATTGCAACATGTAAACAGGGAGTCTACAAGCTGGGAGTCACGTACGAATCTTGGCAAAAACAAGGTTCTTACTGGCTCACTCGCACGCAATCGGTTCACAGGCCAAGAACTTCCAGGAAGTTCTTGAGAGCGTCCAGTCATGCACGTGCATCCACACAGTGCGTTGTGAAGCCTATAAAAGGCCGCCCTCAATGGATTGAAGGTGGGGGGAAACTACAGATGTGAGGACATAGCGCTGAATGTATGAAGTGTTTAAGACAGCTGTATGAATTTGGTTTTGTAAATAAATGTTTCCCCCCTCCGGGTGACAGAATAATGACAATGGAGTGAATCGTCAGCCTTCTTTCTGTCATAAGAGAATTCTACCAATGAGCTTCCACAATTGGTGCATTTTGGCCGGATTAAATTGAATCAGGACCTCCCGGGTGAAAACAAGGAAAAACTAAGGAAAAGGAGAGGTGAGTTAAATTTACCCTCCTATTTATTAATTAGTATAGGCAGAAAGCTCTTACTGGCCACTGAATTCACCTTTCTGTCACCGGATGTGCTGCAGCATTAATTGGCATCTTGAGATAAATTTAGCTGTCCAGACCTGGCTCAGATTATGGAATCATTAACAGTAATCTGCTGAAGCGAGATTGCACCATAACTTTAGAATTTGGTGGAAACTAGCAGTCACGGATTATAAGTGATGTATCATTATGAAGGATGCAACTATTAATGAATAGCTAACCCTAGTGACGAATTAAGTTTCGTAGAATATGTCTCTGAGTTGCAGGTCGCCTGAGCCTGAAGGGCTGTTGTTGTTGAAAAATAGGCCTGAGTCCAGAGGGACTGTATTGAGATCTCGTATGTTGCTGTTGTTTATCTCCGGAGAAAGAAGCAACAGAGAGCAGTTTGGCTCTGTGTTGATGATGTTAGACCAAAAGTTGTTAAAAAGAGTTAAAAGTGCATGCAAATCAGTTTATATTGGCTGCTTGGGTCTTTGAAGTTAAAGAATTATGTGCACAAATAATTAATTGCCATGGCATTTAATGGTATGAATGTCTAAAGAACTCTGTGTGATTCTGTCTGACCGGTGCCGTTTGAAATGTGTGTGTTTGAAATCTAAGTGTACACTAAAAAACATCTGTTTAAATTCAAACCTCCTTCCAGAATCTGTAATCAGATCTGCTTAATCACTGTAATTTAATCAGACTGAAAACAGTGTAAAGTAAGATCTAGTCCCTACAAAATGTAGAGATGTTTAATAACCTCTCCTAAGTGTCCCAGAGGACATAAGAGGTCAAAATAAAAGGAGGTAATAAAAGTCATTAAATAAGGAAACAAAACATAAAAAGTGAAAATAATTACATAAATAAGTCTAAAAACATAAAAGACTAAACAAAAGAAAGAAAGTGATCACTTTATATCTGCAAAAGACGTCTGCTTTCACTCTAATTGTAACTGCGTCACATTTTCTAATAACTGACCTGCATGAAAAATAGGTGTCCAGTTGTTTATTCTAACAGAAAAGGCTTAACTGTGCCCAATGTTTAAACATACTTGGCCGAAAAGTTGTTAATTATTACAGAACAATTTGTTACATAAACAGTGGAAATAAGAGAAGTTTCAAAATTTGTAAGACAACATCTAATAGCTTCAAAACAAGTTTTTCTTAGCAAAAGCCTCCCCTGCATTCCAAGCCCCCTCCCTTTTCTTCTCTCCTCCTATGAGCCTGTCTGTGTGTGCGCTGACACACACACATGCTGGAAGCTTAAAAATGCCACGACATTCTGTATCTGTTAAATAGGACTATATATTACTATAAACAAAACTATGTTAGAAGCCGGCATGTGTCTGTCTGTCTGTCTGTCTGTCTGTCTGTCTGTCTGTCTGTCTGTCTTTATGTTCTTTGTCTGTCTGTCTGTTCTATGTTGTTTGTTCAATGTCATCATGTCTGTCTGGGGTATAAAATATTAGTTCTATTATGTTTCAGTATAAACAGATCAATAGGAGAATTAAACAGCAGATAATTAGATTACAGTTATGTTAAAACATAGATTAATATGGCAATAAACATAAAATCCCATGAAGAACTGGATTCTCTCTATGCATCCACGTCCGGACATATGATAAGAAAGGTATGCAGGAAACCTGTTGCTGAAAAAGTCGAATTTCTGCACGTTCTATTTGGATGCATTTTGAGTAATTTAGTAATGAGTGGGACCAAAGTCATCAGAAAATACTACAATACAAACAATGACAAAACTTTCTAAAAAGAAAATACAAATAATGAGCACAAGAAATAGGATCTGGTCTAGACATTTTCTATTATAAAGTGTTTGGTTTTAGTTATATTTTTGTTTATGTTGGTTTGCAAATGCTATCAATGTTGCTGTGATTTTTGGAGTTGAACCTTTAGAGGAGCTGAAATTTATGCAAAGTGTTGATCCTCTTTTTCAAATGTTTATAAAAAGTGAAAAACTACGGTCGATTTTATAAGAAATATATTGATTAATACATTTACATCTTACTATGTCTTGAAATTAACATGTTAAAGGTTAGAAAATCAATTTGTACTAAAAGTGCTGTAAACTCCCCCCTCCCACCTCCCGCCCAACAGTAAGGTCCAAAAATGGTTCTGAGTTCTGTCCCAAGGCAAACGGAAACTCAACACACACACATTTTCTACACACACACATTATGCCTGACTCACACACAGCTGCTTGTTTTCGCTAAGAGGCAGAAGGATAGGCACAGTTTCCAGAGTGCACACAGGGGCGATCATCATAGAAATGGGGCCCAAGGATTTAGAAGCATTTTTAACTGAAAACAATGTACAGATTGTTACACTAGAATGATGTTGTGTACGGCATGTAAAGTGACTGATTCTGCAGCTTATATTTGATTATGATAAACCCCACATGATTAGACGAATCCTTTCTTTGCACATAGATGACAGAATTAGATTACTACTGAGTTAAGTTGGTCTTACTGTAGCAAAGTGAATAAGTGAAACACTAATTATTAAGAATACTTAAAGGTGAATTTAAAAAAGAATACTTAAAGGTCAATTTTCAAAAAGAGCAAGTTACATTTATGCTAAGGATTTCTTAATGTAATTAACTTTTCATGAAACTTGATAGACAAAATACAACTCAACAATTATTAGAGGTAAGAGATAAATAAAATGAAGTCCTATGAACATCTTGAAGCAAAAGCTGGAAAGTTGTTTTGCTATTGAAAATTATGATTTATAAATTGTTCTTTCATAAAACAATTAACAAGGCAAATTATTTACATGGAGAATATAATTAAACTTAAAACAGTATTGTGGTTGTCTTAAACATGGGGTGTTGTGGAGGACGTGCATTGTTGTTTGCAGAGTGGTGAAATAATCTGAATAATGGTATGTAGACATAGGAGTTGGATGAGTTTGGCTGAAAGGTTAGGAAACGGTGCCCTGAGCCCAGGGTGGCTTGGAGTTGCACTAGAGTCGTCCAGACTTGTGACCAGCTGATTACTAAACGCCGAGGTGAGCCTGGTGAACTGAAGCCGTGCAGCCGAGACCGAATGAGGCGGAGACTGGATGAATCACGGTCATCCAGCCGAAGCGGCTCGAGCAAAGAACACTGGCAGAACTAGAAAGTGCTGCAGCTAACATGAAAAGCTTGGAGGGAAGTGCTGGCCTAGTGGTTGGGGCATAGAGCTTGGAATCCTGAGGTTGCGAGTTCGAAACCCTTGTCCACAGACTGCCACTCTGGGTCTCTGAGCAAGACCCTTAACCCTGACTGCTCTCTGGTGCCCAACGATGGCAGCCACTGCTGAGATCAATAAAAACTTCAATTAATTAATAAGCTCGGCCAAAATAGGAGATGTTTCTGTCGCTGGTTGCTGGACGTGAAGAAGCTGCAAAAAGCCATACACATCAGATACTCAAATTAACACAGCTTTATGGTCAGAGTAAGTGAATTATGGTTTATTTATGTACAACAGCAGAGATCAGCAAAACATTTACATGGTGTCTAAAATAATTTCTATTCTGTCTTACAAAACAACCTATAGGTTTTACTGTACTTCTAATTCTAAAGCATCTATTGCAAACTAAATACAATCAAAATTTGTAATCAACGTCTTAGAGCAGTTGTGATTATCTTAATATAAAATTACATTCCAAACCTTGTCATGATTTTCTTTATAGCAAAACTATTTTGTAACATCATAATGCATTACGTTCTGGTTCAGATACTTTCTAAAGCAAATGCTTAACAAAATATGGTCAGCATTTAATATAGAATGATGTGAAGTTTGCTGAGCACATTATGAGACTTAGAACCAGCATGAGGAAGAATATCTCATATCACACATAGCAGAGACATTTTAGGACTTAGAGAAAACATGCTGATCAGTTCATGCAATTAGAATTAAGTAACACTGAGATTTAGATAAGTTAATAACAGAGTAAGATTTTGTCCTTTCTTTTCTTTTCTTTTTTTCTGTTCATCTTAAAAAACTTGTTTCCAGCTTTGGGGGACAGAACTCACACTGACATTCTGTGTAAACCTGCTGATGTTTACTTTACAAAGACTGAATTAATATTGGGAAAACTAAAAGCAGTAATTAATAAGCTTCAAAATGTTCAGAATATGTTACTAATTGCCACTATGTAAATCATTACAACGGTTACATCCTGAATCCTATGGGATGCTGTTTGAACCTTATTTTACTTTTAGTTTGTTTTTGGAACAGTTAAGTTGAAAAACCACCAGCTATGATTTGTAAAGATTCAGCAAACAGTGAATCTACAGATGTTATTTCAAATATAAGAAATCAGTTTTCTTCATTATCACTATATTCTCTGTTAAGATTGATAAACATGATGTATTAATTGATCAAAGGTTTGAATGGAAAAAATCAAACATTTCCAGACCAGTTTTATTTTAAGTACAAAGGCTCAGCCTCCTTAATGCAGGACACAATGTGGACCAGGTTTTAATTGCACATTCTGCATTAACAACGTACTAATTATTCTGCTTTAAGTTTCTCTTCACAGACGCTGCTAAACCTGAAACCTTTTCTGAAGGAAGACTCACTGTTTGTGCCAAATGTCATAGTAAGGTAGGAAAACTATTAATGGATATTACATAGAGCTCTGCTGCTGATACGTTGGAATTGTTCCCAAATTCAGTGATTTAAAACAAACAGTCTATAGTATTAAGAACTAAATCAGAAGATAGAGACACGTGAAAATTAGGTGACTATGTTAGAAAAGGTCATGATTCAAATTAATTAAACAGAAAAATTTAACAAGAACCTCCTAGTGATTATCTAGGCACAAAGTAGAATGTAAAATTAACATGCTTACCTGAAAACTATATGGAATATAAATATTAGAGAATGCAAAAGAAGCTGCTAAACGTAAATATATCAGGAAACTTAAATTAAGACTGTCTACAACATAAAATAAAATAAAAATTAAATCAGCAGGAGCCTATGCAGTATTTAAAGACAATGAATTTCCATAAATGAAAGATTCTATGAATCCTTAGATAATGCACTAGATGTACCTCTGAAAAACTTTAAGTAAAACTAAGAAATCAGCATTCAGACTAGTTTCACAATAATAATCTAGGATGTTTATTGAAGTGAGATATTCTCTCCCCCAGCATCAGGACTAGCTGTTTACTCAGTAAGATACAGAAATAGAGAATAATGTTTGAAATGTTTTTGTACAAAATGTTACTTGGATTTTGAATAAAACTCTTACATCCTAAAGTGAGAGCAACATGTATTTATTTCAATATATGAGGAAGTTATCCTTTTGAGGAAACTAACAAATAATGTTTGAAACAGAACAAAGAAGCAGATCTGGTTCAAGAAGTGAAGAACCGATTATATTAATAGATGTAAGAGGTTAGTTATGCTTTAGATTACTTATGATGATTCTACGTGAAGCGTAGAATGAAAACTGTTTACGTCACTAAAGATTAATATAGAAACAAATCAGAATCCTAAATGCAGATGACAAAAGACTTAAAACAAATTATAGGTTAAAACAGACTAAATACAGTTCTAGCTCAAAGCCGAATAAAGTATGTTAATACTTACTCGAATATCTTTGTGTTTCGAAAGACATTTTTTCTGTCCGCCTCTCTCTTGGTTGTTCCATAGAGACAGGAAACAGTCACTTCGCATTCCAGTCTGATTAAACAACTTCTGTGCAGTGCCGCACACACTCATTCAAAGTCCACAGGAAGAAAACCTTTTATTTTTTGTAGCTTGGCAGAGAACTACAAGAGTGATTAAGGTTAAAGTGGACACACTAACTTGTTTATGAATATCCAAGGCGAAACGTACAATCTTGAAAAGGTTACATTCCTGGTTATCTGCACTGAGCCAACTAATATCTAACAGAATAAACATTATAAATAAGTAAAAGTAAAATGTATCTCTGCAGAGTTTGCAAGATCAAGGATTAGTTTCGTTTAGAAATCAGACTTTACACAAATAAGTTGAAAAATTAATCATAATTTCTGTCTCCAGTACGTAACGCAGATTGTCACGCATGTTCTTAATACATTTCTAACAGTAGAATACTGAATAAAACAGGCGTTACAACTGGAAAAGCACCTTAAGATTTGAATTCAGGAATATTATGTAAAAGTGAGATTATGTGATCCAAGTGTATAAACTGTCCAATAAATCCTAGATCTAGATGTCTTTACAACTGTTGTTATAAAGCACAGAAAGCCAGAATGCAGATTGTATTTAAAAATAATGTAGGATGGCACTCAACTTGCTTCCAGAGGAAAAAGGATTTTTGCTTTTATTCTCATTATTACTATGCTGCTAAAATCTTTAGTACTTCTTATTACTCTTGTGCATGAAAACCCTGGTTAACAAAATTGGAACAGAAGGCTAAGATAATAAGAGAAAATATTTTCAGTGTTTAAATTTTTTAGGGCAAAGAGCACCAAATTGCCCCTAGATGATGCCTCCACCCCGTGACAAAATGGCTGAGCCTAGGTACGCTTTGGAGCCTGAGAGCTGAGAGTGGTTTGACTATATTATTTCTTGTCTTTTCTTTCATAATCTAATTCCCATGTAAGAGGAACCTGTTTAAGGGCCGCATTGTAAATTCAAATTATTATTTTAATCATGTTTTTTTCTTTCCTTGTGTCATTAACATATAATTGGGGATTGATGCATTTCGAGGAAAAGGACCCAGGAACTCTGTGATGAGAGGGACCTTACAGAGGAATAGAAAAGGTGATGAATTCTGACTGTATTTATCTCATACTTAGCTGTGTTAACTAGTATTTAAATTACAAGATTCCTGAAATTATTGTGGAACATTTTTAAGCTGTAACACCGATTGCACAGTAGGATTGGACTGCCATTTTCTTTGAGTAAGGTTTTCTCCTGTTTTTGTTATCTTAGGAAGGTAAGACGATTGTAATTTATTTCATGTTTCTTTACACAGGTAAGATGATCCAACAAAAGATAGACTTTTTGTTTGTTGTTTTGGCCTGAGGTCCAATCTGAAGTCCTACAATCGTGTTACATGATTTATTTCATTATTATCAGAAAGGTTAATTCTCTGAGATTTAAATTTTACAGTTTATTGGAGGATATTTGGAAATATTAATAATTGCAGATAAGGGAGAAGATACACCAAGAGACAATGGGACTTTACTGCAACAATTAAAAGTTCTCTTAATTTAATTTGAACATTAATTACAGAAACTGGACTCATGAAAAACAGGATGTGTTACATCTCTAGATTTCGTTTCAAGATACTGGTCAGTTTTTCTTTCCTCTCAGGGTCACATCTGATAGTGAGATTTAAGGACACTGGGACAAGGACTGCCCTTACTCTGGATCAGCATAAGCCATGGACACATGAACGATATGCGAGGCCCAGGGGACCAGGACAACCAAGGAGCAGACTGACTGAACTCAAATAATAAGGGAGGTACATCAAAGAGTAATGAAAGGACAAGAGGACCAGCGAACTCTAGCTACTCGTCGAAAGAATGCAACACCAAGGAGCGACCAGCAGATGGACCAGAGAGGACCAGATGTGATGAAAGCATCACAGGGGGGAATGGGATCCCTCTCCAAGTGAATTAGATGAGTCAAACACTATGTACTACAATAGGATTGGAATAATATGAATAATATTTTCTATGATTAGTTGATATTTGCTGATAAGAACACTAATTGTGGTTTTTCTGTCTTACTCATTTTGAGGGGATGGATTGTAAAGACCGGTGACCCCAGGCATGAGACTGCAAACCTTCCACTTCCGCCTGCAAAATACTAAAGGCGGGAACCGCTGATCCTGTGTTCATGCCTTTAAAAGCCAAGGACAGAGCCCTGAAGTGAAAGAACTATATTTTTGATTTTTTTCAACAGGAAAGAAGACAACACAATTATTGATTATTCTTGTATTCTGTAAATATAAACCTGATGATTGTAACATGCCATTGCTTTGCATTATAACCTGTATTACTGTTTTATTATTTCACATTGTGAACCATCCATAGCAGGCTGTTTAGAGGAGTACTGACTGACTGACTTCTGACTGACTTTTATTATTAATTATGATACTCAGTAATGGTTAGTCAATGGTTTCATTTAAAGGTTTGTATCCCCCAACTTCCATCCATATCAGGCTGTGTCCGTAACGTTAATATTTCGTTTTTTTCACTTAAACTTCACACACATGTAAGTGCACTTAGTCGCGTAGTATTCACATCACCATGTAACATCACAAAGTATTTCATCTGCAATGAACTACATGGGGGAATGTAGTAGCAGTTTTATTGTCTTATATCAGAATCAGAAATCAGAATATATCCTACAACATGGCCCTACACTTACTTAGCACAAAACAGTACATCTCGAAGTTCAAGTATGAGTCTTAGCAATAATAAAGTCTCTAATGCTGGCTGGCTTGCCAAACAAGGAAGCAGTTGTACTGTGTTATGTAGTCCTGTTTCTGACCTTATGCTCACTTAGCAACACAGAGATTGCAACATGTAAACAGGGAGTCTAAAAGCTGGGAGTCACGTACGAATCTTGGCAAAAACAAGGTTCTTACTGGCTCACTCGCACGCAATCGGGTCACAGGCCAAGAACTTCCAGGAAGTTCTTGAGAGCGTCCAGTCATGCACGTGCATCCACACAGTGCGTTGTGAAGCCTATAAAAGGCCGCCCTCAATGGATTGAAGGTGGGGGGAAACTACAGATGTGAGGACATAGCGCTGAATGTATGAAGTGTTTAAGACAGCTGTATGAATTTGGTTTTGTAAATAAATGTTTCCCCCCTCCGGGTGACAGAATAATGACAATGGAGTGAATCGTCAGCCTTCTTTCTGTCATAAGAGAATTCTACCAATGAGCTTCCACAATTTCAGGAAAAAAATCAGCTTTTTAACAGGAATATACTTATTAATCTCTTCTATGATGAGATTGGACCCTATTTAGAGGTGATCTAGTGTTTCAGCTCCAGAGGCCCATATGACAGTTTCAACTGAGTACCACTGTACATGGAGATGGTCTTAACACTAGTGGCTAGTGCTACATTTGCCTCTTGTGTCAGTCTTCTTTTTCTTGTTGTGTCTTATGGCGCTTGGAGACCCACCCCCAGAAAAAAATTAATTAATAAAAAAAAAGAAAAAAATAGTTTCCGATCTGTATGTTTTAATTCAACATAATTAAATGCATAATCAAAGTCCTCATAATTACTAATGTGTCTTTATGCTTATGTCACAGTTTCTGGTGGTCCTACCCATTTTCCCATCATACTTTCAACTGTCTCCCAGTTTAAATCTTTCAATTGAAGGTATTTTTCTTGTATCAGTCCCCTTTTCCCTAGCTCCCTTCTAGACTCCTCTGTTCACACCTGCTCCCTTTCTGCTAATTAGCCTGGTCTTTGTTTCTCTCTCCCATATCTGCACCTCCTACTCAGTCACTGTTGCTGGTTTGTCATAATTTCTTTGCCCACTTGTTGTGAGTATTCCTAGTTTTCAGTATTTTGGGATTTTAGTTTCTGTTACGCTTTCTGATCTGCAAGTTAGAACCTGCTTCAGTGTCTGCATTTGGGTCCTGTCAAGCCTCCAGGCAACTTGACAGTTACGGCATTATAATTATACAAACAGTTGCAAATCAACAACAAAATTGTAGGTTGGATAGTCAGCAGTTGCAGCTACTCTCATTGCATCATTATAAAGCTTTCAATAAAAGAAAATAAAAAAAATCACAAGAAAATAAATACCTTTGCTCAGAAAAAAATATATCTATTTAACCAGTTTTAACTGATACTATGCAGCGATGTCAATCTGTGGTTTTCCATTAGAAAACAAAATTTTTTCCTTCTAGTATCGTGATTGTAATTGTCAAAAGTGTTCACAACATTGTCTATAAAAATAGCTGTGGCTTAAGCTTTAGGCCTCTTTTATATGATGTTGATGCACATAAAATTTACTTGTTTTTCTTGCTAGAACATTTGTGGTTTATATTGTTCACTCAAACTTGTTAAGTTGGTTCTTCTGCCAATAAACTAATTAAGTCTAAGTTGTCAACTGCGAGAGGCGGTCCTTTCTTCCCTGCATAAAGGTATGCAATATTTTGCTAATAAGGGTTTCAAAGAAAGGACAGGTGGAAACTTACAACGAAGTAGTAAGACCAGAAGAAGTATGTTTGCTGCATGTCCCCACTGACTTCTCTTGAATTGGTAAGAGATCACCTGACTGATAAATACCATTAAAACCCTGGTTTCTTTCCCTTCACCAAACATTTTATTAAACAAAAGACCAGGGTAATTTGTCATAAATTTTTGATTTGCTCAACTTATAGTAAGCCAAACAATACTGTAAGATAGAGCAAAGCTATACTTCACAATCAGCAATGTATGTCGTGAAATTACATGTTGTGTACTTATACTCATTGGTGAGTAGACTAGGGTACACCTATTTAGTGACTTGTTAAAAAACCTATGCAGAATCAGCCAATCACATCCAGGCAATCTATTACATTTACACATCTAATGGGGTTAAAAGATCTTGCTGAGGTCCAAAACAATGGAGAAAGGGGATTTACATTTTTTTGGTACCAGGAAGGCTAATCTGACAGTCTTAGAAAGTTTTGCTCTATTTTGATAATCAAAAATCAATAACAAAAAAAATGAAAATATATTTAAAAAAAAAAAATTCAGTGGCAAAAATGTTTTGCAGATGTTAGAGAACAGAAATCCTGCCAGATAAAGTTGTCGGAGCAGAATCGATGATCGATCGTGAGTGTTAGGTTAGCTGAGGTGGATGGCGTTGGGATTTTGGTACTGGGAATATCACTTGTCACATTTGGGGTTTTTTATTAGTTAAGTAGCGTTTTAACACCACAACCCACCTCAGTTTTGTTAGTAACCAGGTCCATCCCTATAAAAAACAGATTCAGCGGGGGAATTTACCATTAGGCAATACTAGGCAGTTGCCTGGGGCACCAAGTTTCTTGGGGGCCCCATAAAACAACTATTTCTTATTTGTGCATATTATTTATGTTTTTGATAATGTGCCAACCCCACACCCCCCTTCAGTGTTCACCACATTGGACTACACATGTTCAGAAAGGTCCAAACAGACAGCAAACCATTTGAAAACAAACATTGTGAAGAGCAGAACTTAGCGCTTTGGTCACTATACTTAGCGACTTTTCAAACCCCTCTAGTCCTTTTATTTCATAAAAGCGCCTAGCGCCAGATCTAGTGACTTAGTTCTGCTACTGGAGACTTTGGTGACAACATATAAAAGCAGCGAACTCTGCTCTCCAGACCCCGCCTCCTGCTTTCCTCTATCCTGTTTGCCGTCATGATTCATGCAGCTGTCATTTTATACAAATGAAAAATGGAAAACAGATAAGCAGATCAGGGCTTGTCTACAGTGAAAAGAAGGACTGGGTTATTTTCTTTTGTCATTACCTTTTTGTAAACATGGGAAGGAGCAATCAGCTATTTGAGCTTACTGCTTGGAAAAAAACTTTCATTCCCTTTGAGACAGCATCTCAGCTAAGTACAAAACAGAGAGGAAAACAACAAGAAAAGGGACAAAACAGAATACAAATTTCTGTATTTGTATAATGGGTCTATTTCATGTGTTGTCTTCTCATTAAGAGCTGACTGTCTTTGCCCAGGGCCCCAAATTTCCTAAATCTGCCCCTGCACCGAGTGTCCTACTTCCTGCAAGATGATGCAAAAAACATCAAAACTACAGAGTGTGACCATTTTATTACAGTAGCCCTGACGTAACAAATGCATAGACTAGTTTCTCAGCATTACTCCTGGACAAGATATTTCTGTTTATTGCGGAGAGGAAAGGAAATTCTAGAAGCCTCTTTGATATATGACTGATATATGATATATATGATATATGATAAGACAGATTCTGATCAGAAAAAACATCAATATTATTTATCTAAGATCAATTCCATCCCATCCAAGAAAGTGACTGAATAATCGGATAATTTTTTCAGAGACTTGGGTCCAAAAACAATAAATTCTGTTTTATTTCTATTCAGAAGCAGAAAGACCTATATCTTCATCTAAACCTTCAATCTGTATGTTAGATCCAGTTGCATTAATTAAGGATTCTGTCTGATAGCCTCCTGCTTTTTAGACATGATTGATCTGTCCCTTTTATAGGGGTAAGAGCCTCTAGCTTTGAAGGTAGCTGTTATTAAACCTTTACTTAAGATCCATCTATTGATAGACAAGCCCATAACCTGAAGACTAAGAGCAAAGTATTCCGACTACATCAAATTCAGAAAAAAGATAGTAGTTCAACTCTATATATATATTAGATATTTCACTTGTATAACCTATGAAAATCCTAGGCGTTGTTATCTGCTAGGTAAATTGCCATGGCTTTGTTTTGCTAATTAGCATCTGATACAAAAAAAATAATGAAAAAAAAATAATTCTCACACAGGTTTGGGACGATAGTCAGTATTCTTTAAAAGCCCTTTTGTCACAAAAAGTTGTTCAAAGAAAATTCCTTTGGTGTGGATTGCACAATGCCATTGGGTGCTTTGTGTTGCTTCCTGATGGTGAACCTTAAAATCCCTCTCTTAACTCTAGGGGAATTGTTTTTAAACCAATATAAAGGCCCCATGGAGTTTGGAGGTCCCTCTCTGTTGTTTCACCTCAGCATCTGAAGAGCCTTCTCTTTGATTTTAGACGGTTGAGCCGCTCTCTTTCAGCTAGTTGGCTGACATTTTTCTTTTTTCCCCCGGAGCATTCTAATTTAATTACACAACCGTCCTTTTTCCTCTGTTGGAGGCAACAACTAGAATTAATATGATATGTAATAATATTGCACTTTATTGATCTTACATTGGAGAAATTTATATCTGCATTAAACCCATCCTCGAGGGGAGCAGTGGGCTGTCATTGTGTTGTTCTCTAATTTAAAAAACAATTTAGATTTTAAAATGGAAAAACATTCTATTTTTTTATACTTTTTATATAAATATTCAATATATAACATGGATGCATGAACACCTGCATTTTATTTCAGTGTTAAATGTCTCTCTACCTTTACTGGTTGTTGATTTTCTTTATTCGAACCTCGTTGATTTTTAATCACCCCTGCGCTAGGCAAACTCTCCATTAAAAACTGACATTAAGAAAACTGCCAACTCTACTACCAGTAGAACTACTTCATTTTTGTACTATACTTCTTAGTCGCTCTTCTTAGAAGAGGAATGTTAAATCTTTTTTTAGCACACAAACAGCCTGTTTGATGTCGTACAAGAGGAGAGCCTTTAAAATGCTTTGTCATGTTTTTGGGCTTTTCAGTCAGCAGATTGTGTTGCTTATAATCCTTAAAATCATTTAGATGTTTTTGGATGAACATGGGATGCACTGGAAAAAATCTGAATCTAGATAAGTCATTTTTTTGTAAAATAAGTAAATTTGTTCTTGCACTGAGGAGACATTTTGCCAATGAAACGAGACAATTTAGATTTAAAATAAGAAAACACAATTGCATTGTTTAATTTCAAGTGAATAGTATTGATCATTACTTTATTTTAAGAGTAAAAATAATCTCTATTCAAATCAAGGGTAAATACACTTAATTTAACCTCTTAAAACCCACCAGGTTGCTGGCGACGACCCGGTGGGTTGTCACCGGCGGGGGTAATAATTCAGAATCCATAAAATTCCACCCGTAAAATTTTTATCAGCAGGTAAACTGACACCAAAAGTTCCAAAGCCCCACAGCTCTGGAAATGTTATAGCTAGAGGTCTGAATCTTTCTGCATTTGTGGTTGACATGATGTAGAACAAATATGATACAATAAAACCTGCCTTTTCTCAAGAATGTCTTTATTACTGCTGTTCAAAAAAGACATATCATTTCGAAAATAAAAAAAACAACAACTTTGAGTCATGTTTGAAATGATGTAGGTTGGTTTGTGTTCTACTCACCCAATTTTATTCAGAAACTAGAGGGTGTTAGCTTTTAAATAATGTATTGCACCTGTATTTTGGACTTACTGTTCCTAAGTTATTTGCTTTTTCATTTGGGTATGCAAAATAGAGGATTACAAAAAAAAAAGGTGGATGTTAAGAGGTTAAGCAATTTTTTACCTATTCCTAGATCATTTTTCCAGTGTGGACTCTTGTGTTCCTCTTACATTGCTGTAGTTTGGTTCTGGATTTATAAACTCTCAAAAACCATCTTTCCTGAAGGCAAAATATGTTTTGAACCAATTAATGAGGTCTATGACCTCAACCAGAAGTGGCAGGGTAAAGCAAAACAAACATGGCTGTGCCACTGGACATACCTGCAGACTCAATCTCTTTTAGCTGGAATACTCTGGATTTCATTTTCAAGGAATAATTTGTTCCTTTGCTGATGGGAAAAAGGTTAGCATGTTTCTCCTAAAAAAGATTTTTAAAGTTTGATTCATCACTTAATTCCACTAGTTGTGAAATAAATCAAGAAGCTGCAGAGGGATCCTATTGTTATAATTGTGTCTCGTTTCGTCACTCTCATGTCCGACCAAGTTGCTGAAGCTAACCAAAGCTGGGCATTACTGCTGCAAAACTTAGCAACACTGACCTAATCATCAGTGGCGATTACCAGTTGGTATTAAGCAGCCTGGAGTCATGGCTGCTCAATTCTAAATGGAGATACAAGCTTACATCCGAGGTACCAGTGGATTAATATGCGCACATATATGTCACAGCTGTTACTGTTGCTGCCATTGGCTAAAAGCTCAACATGGGAGGCAGGTGCCACTTAGTGTTTTACAAAAGAAGTTTGAAGATTCCTACTGGATGTCCCTTCCTTTTGCAAACACAGGAGCCTTTCCCGGCTGAAACTGTTGAAGATAAATTTATTTCATGTCCTGTGATTTATGTGGAAGCTTACAGCTCTGCTTCAGTTAAATTCCATGGTTTTCTGTTTTGTGACCTTTGATAACCTGTGAAGACCTGGGAAACTGGTTGTTTGTTGTTTTGTAAACTGAAATTCCATCCTCCATTTTCTGTTTGGGGTGGATTCAGCTTTGCTGCCTTGGGAGGCATCAGAGGGTGTTTAGCTGTGAGATAAATAGATGAGATGTCCTAAGACCGGTTAGGCTGGCCTGACGAGCCTTTGCAATTTATGCTTCTATCAGTGACTTTGTTAAACAAGACTGGAGTAAATTCTATAAATACTGTGAGATGTTTTCTTTCTATTTTTATACCTCCTGAGAAATATTCCCTCTTTGTAAGGTTTCTTGGTTTACTTACACGGCGGCGGGCTGATTAGTTCCGGCTGGTACTCCTTGTGGGCAATCAGCGGGGTCCTTTATATTGAAGCAGTTCCTGGAGCAAGCTGCCAGTTGGTACCGCTCTCCAAGTGGTAAACAGGTAAAACGTAAGGGCTGGTTATCCTCCCACAGCAGTGTGTCACAGTGAGCTTGTCACAGACATTTTTGATCTATGCCCAATATTGAAGCGTGGTCTGCGCTAAGTAATTCAACACCACAACGCAAGAGGGACAATCACGAAGTAGCTGTGGGTTTAGATACGGACAAGACGGTGAAGAAGTGGGGGCAAGTTTGTCCGACAATGGATGGACATGAGTTCGATAAAGAACGGGGATACAGGTGGAAAAAGGGTCCCAGCGTTCTCGCGCACCTCGGTCTTCTAGCTGGTCCATCTTTGTGAGTTGTTTTCCACAATGGTGGTCATACAAACAAAACAAGCCGGCAAGGTACCAAACAGGAAATACGCATACGCGTAGCAGATGTAGATTTGACCAATCAGAGACCCACTGTCTGCAGCACTGTCTGTGGTCACCTACCATTTTGGAGAGGTGCAGCAGAGTGTCTGCGGAAGGGGAGGGGCACATTCACTCTGACACACATGCAGGCGACCTGGTTTCTGAGTATAAATCAGCCTTTAATAGCAACCCAAGCTCCCAGTTAGCCCTCCTCACTCTTCCTTGCTCTCGTCTCCCACAGAACCAGAACTGAGGCTCACATGGATCAAGCCTGCTTTCTCCATCGCATGCAGCTCCGGAAAAGTCTTCTCTCGGGCTGACTCCTTACAGGACCCACCAACCTGCCTGTCCACCCTCCATTCACCACAAATCCATCCTCAAAAAATGAACCAGATGACACAGGCTCTCCTTCTCTGCTTCAGCCCTAGCTCTGTTCCTCTCCCCTGGTCAATGTTCCTCAACCTTCTTCAACACTTCAGTGACAAACCTTCCAAATCTGCTTCAGTGTCCATAGTTGTTTCTTGCATAAGAGTCTCTGGTTCAAGCAACATGTCACTCTTGGATAAAGAGCCGAAAGATCACAATAATACTGTAACGATTTCAAATTAAACTACATGTATCATTCTGACTCATGCCAGTTTTTTTTCCCCTCTCTGTTATTGCTGAATCCAGAACACTGACCTTTATTGAGGCCAATGAGAAAAATACCATGAATTTCACACGAAAGGATAACATGTGGAACCCATGTACCACATATGAAAGTAAAATGTGTTGATATAAACGGAATTTAAAAGCACATCTATACATGTGGATTTGGAATGTTTTGTGGAAAAAATAAGCACGTGATTTGCATGTTTACACATGTGTTACATGTTTGCAAATATCAAAAGTTGAATGGAACATGAACAAAATGCTTGCACACATGGGGAAAATGTGACCAACATGTGGAATATACAAATGTGGTATGAAATTTATTGGATTTTTTTTATTTTGTAAAGGTGCTTACTGGACTTTAAAAGTTCTTTTGTCTATGTTATTCTGACCTTCCAAATATCTTTTTGATTCGCTCTATGATCGGTTTTTGGGACCAAACAACCGAAACATTATAACTGTCTCACGTTTTCTGAATTTGTAAATAATAAATCATCTTATTATTGTCTGGAGTAGTGCACATTTCTATAAAGTCACCAGCCACCATATTGATACTCCCTAGTTACGACCAGTCGAAATGTAAACAATACTGTACTACAGCATCAAACAAATATGATTTTCTCATTTTCAGTTGGGCTTAAGACTTTTAAAATCAAGATAAATTTATGACTTGGGACACAGACTTGTTGCATCAGTAGATAACTCAAATTTATAGTAAAAAAAATAGGCATATCACATTGCATATTTGTATTTTGTAAAAAAAAATTTCCATCAATATAATATGATACTGTCAATATATCCACTGCCTGTAAAATTAACTGTTTATTATATTCCCAGAACCAAAAAATTGCTTTTACACACATCGACATGTTTATGGTGCAACTCAGTGAGAGTGGGGGGTATCAAGATGGCGGCAAGTGACTTCAGGTTTTCGGCCAATTGGATATCCAGAGAATAAATAGAGATCAGTGGTCAGAACCCTCTAGCGACCATTAACATCCTTGGTCAATCCAGTAGGAGGAATTAGAGCCACCTTTTGTTCCCCATAATTCTTTGTTTCTCCTACAGTATATTAACCTCTACGCTCCCCACCACCAGTTAGACCTGAACAAACCTCTTGGATGAGAGGTGGAACGTCTTCTAGAATTTCACGTCCAGTTCCCTAAACTGAACCTTTCAGGCTTGACCGTGACCTGGATGACTGACAACCTTTACAGATATATATAATAACCAATCTTACTGGGACAGAGTGATGATGGACAATTTCAGTGTAGACCTACATATTTAACTAAGTATAGACTGTTCCCACATGAAATTGAACCAACAATGTGAATATTTACCTTGGTCTGCACTACCCTCTGGTGGTGCTTTTTACAAATAGGAATCCCAGAGCTACATGAAATTACAGAGAAACACTACATAGACCTTTATACAGCGTTTTCAAATGGTTTATCTCTTGTTTGCTTCTTGTTTGTGTTTTGCGTGGCACATTTTCCTTATTTAACCTTATTTATGTATGGTTTATGACATTCATCCCAAATTCAACCAACTCTGTGGTTATTCTGTGTAGGTTTGTACTTCTTCGTAACTAAGCAAAAGATGATTTAGGTAGATAATGGAATAACCATCGACTGAAGCTTTCTGAGTGAGAACTTTTTTTTATCAAAAGGAGGGAGATAGATGTACAGGTATTTTGTAGTTTAGATAAAGATAATCAATGCGAGGCTCCTGTATCAGAATGAATAAAAGTTAATGACATGGTTTAATATACACCTTGCCTGACTAATACAACTGAATAGTTGCAGGTCTACACTGCAAGACCACAGGAATAGTGTGGCCTTGCAGGTGAAATTGTAAAAACTTATATAGTGACTAAAAAGCATAAATCAGTATATAAAAATAAGAGAAATTAAAATTTTCCGACCACACCTGCAAAAGCCAAAGTTGATTTAATGGAGAAAGTTTGATGAATAAGAAGAGAAAACAGAGTTTTGGTGACATCCACCATGTGAAGGAAGGCCTTCTACTCTGTCTAATCTGGCTAACAGAATAACAATGCACATGATGTATAAAGAATAAACCTAACAAATAAAACCCTCAAAAGTGGACAGCAGGGCATTGCTCGGTGATTCAATATGGAATATAGTCACCTTTTGTCTAAGTTTAGTCTAGTTGTAGTCCAGAGATTACGGAGATCTTAGTCATAGCTGTCCCAAGCTGCTTTTAATTACATAATTCGCCGGATTTTAGTCACTCAATCTTGCTTGGACTTATAAAAAAAAAGGACAAAATATTGCAATACAACAAATAAACACCTGCTCTTCACACTGCTTAGTAACACAAGCGGTGAGATACGTCCCTTGCATCAGGTGAAAATCAAGAACCAAACACATATCCAATGCTCTGATGCATACAGCTGCCAAAAGTAAATTAACTATTCTCTAAAAAGATTTGTAATGTTCATACAGATATGTGTCAGGAAGATGAATATTCAGATGTTTTGTATGATTCAATCAATTGTGTAGGAATAAATATTTTCTTAAATTTAAATATAAAATGTATAATATTTTATAACATCATTTCATGATATGCAGCCTCGTTGCCATTTTTGGCTACAACATGAATTTGGGCCAAATGACGGTGCTGATACTCTTTTTGTTACTTACTGTGTCCATTGATACTGGATTTAACAAAGAAGAAATGTAGTTTGAACTTGCTGACTCTAAACTGAGTCAATGGGTCGATCACCATAGTAACCGAGCTCATCCAGCTAAAACTGACTTCCAAATTTAGACAGTTTTATGGAACACCTCTCTGAGCTTATAAGAATGTACTGTAGTATATATCAGTATAATTTTTTCATAATATAATTTTTATAGAAACTGTTAATTTATTGTTAAATCTCCTTTTATTATACTTGGAGTGATGCAAGTATTCCTTCATATTAGTGTTCCTTCATATTACAGAAGAGGGAGCCACAGAGCTAGAAAAAGAGTAGTGCACACTGCTGCTTTCCTTTTATTTTTCTGTTCTGTAATAATTCAACCTTCTTTCATATTTGGAAAGCAGTCATGCATATGTGTTTTCTTTTTTGCATGTATATTTGCTTGAATTTTCCGTCTTTTTCTGTTTCAATTGTGCAAACCGTCAGTCTTTTGTTTCCAAAGGGCTGATTATTAAACCCTAAGTCAATATCTGATGTTAGAACTTGTATTCTTCAAACCTGCTTTATTTATTTAGAGTCATCCTTGTCTTTTAGATTTACTTATAAATTAAGTATCTTGTAAATATCTCACTATATGAACTTTTGGTTAGAAAGTTAAGTTGTGCTAAACTGTTTATTTTTATAAGCTTAATTGCTGGACTCTACTGATTTTTTCTGTATTTTCTCCTGACATCTGACCCACACAGAACAAAACGGTGCAAAGATCCCCCCTGGGTAATATATATGCAAGGAAATGATAAGTCAGGTTTTAACTGAGGCCACTGCTTTCTCATTGGTCTCTTCCTCAGGGTCGCCTAAAGGTTATTGCAGCAGAAAATGCCTGAAAAAGTGCCAAGAGTATAATAACAATGCAGCAATAACAGACAGCTGATACAAGGTCAGAGCCAGGGGCAGTGTAGCAGTTACATTAGCTGCTTTAATGAAACTGAATATTGGCATCAGGTCAGAAGCTACCATACTTAAAACACTCTCTTTTAGTACAAACATGTGAGACTGTATCTTTTTTGGCAAACAAGAGAAACAGAATTTAGGTCTACACAGCTTTCAAAAAGCACCTTGTTAATAAAAATAAAACAGGAAGTTTTTTTTTTCCTTACAAATATTTATATTAAAAGTGTAACATGCATTTATTTATTTTATTTTTTTTTGCACCATGTTTTTTTCTTACACAATGTTTACATTTGATCACCGCTGCACTTTAAGAAATGGAAATGTCATGAGAGCTGTGCAAAACAAAATTACATTTTGTAAACACACTGTATACAAAATGTCAATAAAAGTTGTCTAAAGTATTTAGGCCTTTTGGGTATTCAGGACAGTCAGGGAGTGTGATCTGAATTGATGTGAAAATGGATGAAACTGGTCAAAATAAAAAAAAAATCTTATTTAGGCTGTGAAAGGCTTGAATTGTGGGCCGAGATTCACCTTCCTGCTGGACAACATCCCTTAATGTACCACCAAAGCTACAATGGTGTAGTTGAAGGGACCGGGTGTGACTTATTTGGCTTTGTTTTAGCAAAAGTCAAGTACTGCTTATATGAATGCATATTCAGCCAAAGACTAAAAACAATTGCAACAAAAATGAGAGCATTCCCACAGCCTAGAATGAGTTGTTTAGAAATACAGTCTGAGGTGTACCCAATGGAAGACTAGTTGCCAACTTGCTAACAGCAGCTACTGTAAAAGAAGACCAAGTTCTTAGCCCTAGTAGGTTCTTCTGTTGAAATGGATGACCATCTGTACCCTTTAAACGTTGAAAGGGGAGAGACAATAATCAAGAAGAGAAAAAGAATTAAAAACCAAGAGAAAAACGCCCAGATGGAGACAATTTATCAGGGAGCAGGTCTTTGAAACCAAACTGGTTGTGTAAACTAAATTCTGTATATCATGGAGCCTTCAGCCTTGGTTATCCTCCAGCAGCAGTGTGTCGCAGTGAACTTGTCGCAGATATTTTTGATTCATGCCCAATATTGAAGCGTGGTCTGCGCTGTTATTTCACGCCACAACTCAAGGTACAATCACCAATCTAGATACGGCGAGAAAGTGGGGTCAAGTTTGTGCGACAACGGAGGGAGATGATGGCGAAAAAGAGCGGGGATCCAGGTGGGGTCCCAGCGTTCTCATGCACCTCGCTCTTCTAGCTGGTCTATTTTCACAAGTCGTTTTCCACAGTGGCGGTCATACAAACAAAACCAAACAGGAAATACACATAGAGTACAGCAGATGTAGATTTGACCAATCAGAAGCCTCCTGTCTGTAGCACTGTCTGCTTTCAACTAAAATTTCGTAAAGGTGCAGCAGAGTGTCTGCGGCAGGGGCGGGGCATATCTGCATTCACTGTGACACACATGCAGACAACCTGGTAGATTTCGTTGCAGGTCTTGGAACCCAAACTCACTGTTGTCTTCTGTACACCCGTGTTGGTTGGACTGCATTGCACACCCATACATTTCACCACTGGTATCTTTTCATTCAGAAAGCCATCTTGGGTTTACTGCCACCCCTCCCCCTGCCCCCACACCTATTCTCTTTTATTGTTTGAATAACCTCCAAGTGGTTATTCTTTATCCTTGAACAGCTTCACTCTCTCTCTGTGCCCACGGTTTGTAGAGAGTGACAAGAAATATTTCCAGTTTGCTGTTTTTCTGATTGGAATCAAGTTTAGAATGAGTTACTGTAAAGCTGAAGGACATTCTTTATCTTAATGTAGTTAAGGTCACTCTTAATCATTTTGTTTTTTCGTTGTTGTTTTATTAAATTAAGAGGCAATATAGTTATAAAGTACTTATGATACAAGGCTCTTTTAGTTTTTATTTTCTCTGTTTTACTATCTATTTTGTATAGTAACTGTTTTTTATATGTGGGGTTTTGATTTTTAAATACGCTGTTTGTTATTAGGTTTAGGCATGTCTTAGAAGACATGATCAGAATATTCTGGAGTAATGCAGAATTTGCTAAGTATTGTCAATTGGAAAAAGGATATCTGGAGTTTTACTCCTGGGTCTGTTGGTACTGGAACTAAATATTGAAAAAAAAGTAGATGTCATGGTTTGGGGTTCTTTTGAGTCTTGTGATTTACCTGCACCTGTTCTATTTAAGCTGCCACTCCCCTCTTTGTTTTGCTGGATCATCTACATTGTTCCCCAGTGTTACAGTGAGCTTACCAGCTACTTTTTCATTGTTTGCTTGTCTACTCCATGGTAATCAACCCATAATCCATTCTGGTTTGCTGCATATGGGTCCACAAACTTACAACCAAATAACAAAGGATGGCATTTCAGACCATTGTTTATTCAGTTCTGTCCAATCAGCTGTTCAACCAGCTATCTGTATGCGATCTGAGGATAAGTTAAAGAATGTTGAGATAGTTTCACCCTCTTTTCTAATAATGCAATATAAAACCTGGATGCCGAACAGCTCCTCCACCAAGGTTGACAGCTTTCACTGTTTATTCACATTTTGCTTGGAAGCTTGTAATCCAGAGGTTCTGAGTAAGACCCTTAACCCCACACTGCTCCCCGGGAGCCGCACAATGGCAGCCCAGTGCTCCCTAAGGAGATGGGTTAAATGCAGAGGTGAATTTCTCTAGTGTGAGATAAATAAACTTCAATTATTGTTATTGTAAATATTCTCCTTTCAGCGGTGCTATAAGCCAGAGCATGATTAGTTCTGTTTAAATTTGAGATTAAGATCAATCTTCCACTCCATCCCCTCTAGCACTATGCCTGATGGACTTCTCTGATCTACTGTTATCATCCTTTCATGTCCCATAGGGCTTCCAGAGGGGGTCATAACCTGTCGCCTCTGCCTGGTTCTGGTGCTCTCTTTCTTGCTCTGCTCCTGTCTGAGCTCCAAAATGCCCTCTTACCTTTAATCTTCTGTCTTGTTGATCCATCACCATAGCAGGATAGTTTCAGCAGGGATCCAGCAACAGCTCCCGGACTCATCTAACTGGGATCATCCATGGAGGATCTGATGGACTCAGGGACGTCGACACCTTTGATGAGCTCAAATGAAGCATGGCAACTCGCTCCGCACAATCCAGGTATGTCATGTTGAAGTGAAACCTACATATTCGATGAAGTGGTGGAGCCTTTCACCTGCCAGTTGTTGTCACTCACAAAGCAAAAAGCGGGTGAAATGCTAGTTTACTGAAAGCACCAGAAATGTGCTATAGGAAACCATTTTAGTTAATTTGGCTAATGATGAATAACTAACTGCTAAGCAAAGAAACAGTAAAATGGTAACAGAGTTGATTATGTGGAGGCTTTGCTATAAACTTTTCACAAAGTGCGGTCTTTAACTAACAGCTCCATAAAGCCTTGGAACAGGACTTTATTGCAACAAACCCAAATTAACACAATTAGAAAAATCAAAATAAGATGAGAGGAGAGGCAGGCTATACAGCTGGGGACCTAAATTTAACCTAAGAATAACATTTAATTATAAGTCGTGTTTATCTGCTATAGAGGCATAGATTGGCAGAAGGACCTTGATTGTCGGACAAAACCTTTTGACACTTTTTTCCATCGCCTGTCACAACTGATCACTTCATTTATGCTGAAGCCGGTGGAACTCATAAATCACTTTTTTATGAATAAGCCACATGCTGCTAAGAGCCTGCAGTCAGGCGCCACGAACGTGTTAATCATCAGGTTATTATGAGAGAAAGTTTAATAACGGGCTCCAGGGATGTGGACCAGGGTTCCAGGCTCTTTGTCTGATTCCCCCCCATTATTCATAGTGATATAGTGAATGAACAATCATTTAACTTACAACATTACCTATAAGATTGAATTTAACTGAGCTTCATTTGTATCTCTACATCTGATCAGTTTATGTGTTGATTCTGCAGCAGACAAATATTAACAACAAAATTTGTAAGTTAAGCGAACATTATGTTTTATTACATGGCATGCATACATATCTGCCTACTAGTGGTTTACAGAAATATTTAGCATACGCTGTTACAAATAATACTGATTATAGCAACTGTAAAGTGTTTCTTAATCATCAGCATCTGCAGAGGTAAGCAGGTAAGTTATGACCTTCTATCCCAGCCAAGGCCGTTTGATAGATGATTAAAGATCCAATGGCTTTCTTTCCCGCAATGAGGCCATCTACTTACAGACTCCATCACTTAAGACACTCAAGGGCAAAACCGGTTACATTCTGTAGATAGCTGTATCCTTGCAGATGGCTCCTATAGAACCATTATAAATATTTTCCTTATTACAAAAAGGCTAAGCCTTTTACAGGAAGAATCAAGGATGCTCTGCCAGTGTTTCAAGTTAAAGGATTAAACACAATCTTAAAGACCAAAGGTATCAGGGGTTTTTATCTGCTTTCAAAAGTTTCACACATTGTAAAAAAAAAAAAATATATATATATATATATATATATATATATATATATATATATATATATATATATTAGTGCTGTCAAAATTATCGCGTTATTATCGCGTTAACGCGAGGCCATTTTAACGGCGATAATTTTTTTAACGTGAGATTAACGCTATGTGGTTTTATGGTACAATTTTCCAAGTACATCCCACTGCAGCCCACGGGAAGGCGGGGCTATTTTCCCCCAGTGTATGCATTTCTCATAGGCTTCAAGAGGGGACCTCCTCAAGGGAAAAAGACGCTCATACACTGGGTGACGCTAGTGCCTTTTCTTTAAGCCCCACCACCAACAAACAAGTTGAGTGTCTGGTAACTAGTAGCAACCTGAAATACGCTGAGAAAACAGATTACTGAGGTGAAATGGAATCTGCTACGACACTCTTGCCGTCTGTGTACGCCCAGTGATGGGCAGTAGCGCCGCTACATGTAGCGAAGCTATTAGTTTAACTACATTTTCCAGTAGCTTGAGCGTAGCGTCGCTGCTTTATTTATCAAGTAACTTTCCTGTAGCGACGTTATTGTTTTGATCAAGTAGCGACGTAGCGTCCACAAACGCTACAAAATGCAGGGCATAACTAAGAAATGAAACCAGGTTTTCTATTTCTAAACAACAATCAGCCACAAAACTACTGTAAATAGCAGTTTCAGCTGACGCTCTTATAAGTGGCGTAGTAGCACAGGCACACTCAGTAGGGTTAAACAAGCGCACCCTTTCCGAGGCTGTCGTTCTATTGGCTGGAAAGGTTGCTAGGCGACGATCCAACTGCAGTCTGAGAGAGAGCAAAACAAATCCGCAAGCAGAGCCTACGGGTTTGCGAGCGTATCTGAGACTCAAACAGAGCGCGGTTTGTGCGCGAAGAGAAGGAGGCAAGCGAGAGGAGAAAATATCTGTGCAAGAAGCATTAAATCTGAGAGAAGAAACAAAGATTTGAGAGAGAAGAGAAAATATTTGAGAGAGAGCGCATGTTTTGAGTGTGAGCATTATAAGTTTTGAGAGCAAGAAGATGAAATTCTTTTCTCTAATTGAAGTTATGTGCTCTTGCATTATGGCAGGATAATTCTCCCATATCTATGTGCCACTAAGATACTCTAATTAGAGAGCAGTAGTGAAACTTCGATATTGTATTTTCATGGCCTAGTTTACCTGACAGGATGTTTACATAAATCTGTTTTTAGGCTGTGCACAGATAACATTTTTTATGGAGGAACAGCTCTACCGTATATAAAATAAATACATAAATAAATAAATGCTCAATAAATAAATAAATAAGCATTTAATTATTGCCTCCAAAAATACAATGAATAAATATGTAGGTAGAAATTAAATTATATGGTGAGTCATATATATATGTATCTCTTAATTAGCTTCTTTATTTTTTCACCTTCTTTTGTAAACAGTTTTTTTGTTTGTTACTTGAATCAACTGTTTAATTGAGGTCTTTTGTAGGGTTTCGTTTTCCCTAGAGATGTCCATTGAATGCAAACTCATAGCCATGTCTCCATGTGTAGAACACTACACTGTACCTTTAATTTGGTTCTAATAACAGCAGATTGTTTACTAGTTTGTCTACTAGTAATTACTTTAGTTTTTATTTTAATATGCTGATCATAAAGCAATGTTTACACAGTGTTATGTCATTGGCTGATCTTTAATAAATATTTTAACCAGTGAATCAGACTCATTTTGAATCGACATTAGGTTGGTACAACGTTAAGTAGCTTCTGATGTAGTTAAGCTACTTTTAACACATTAGTGTAACTTAGCTTGCTATAATTCTTTAGGTGGTAGCTTTTGTGTAGTGAAGCTTAATTTATTGCTGAGTAACTGATAGCTTAGCTCACTACAATGGACAAGTAGCTTGCCCAACACTGTGTACGCCACAGGTCGGTATTGTGTGTGTGTGTGTGGGTGGGTGGGTGCTTGTGTGTGTGTTCTCATTTTTGTTAAGAGGCTGAAAAGTAACTTTCTAGAGTATAGACTACCTCCATCTAGTGATGTTGGTCTATTGATTTTGATGTATTGATTGAAAATTGTTCATTATTACCTTGGTTAATTAACATCTAATGTTAACTCTACTAAATTTTATAGCAGTAGGGTAAAATGCTTGTCTTTGTTCAAAAGACTGTATTAACTGTAAAGACTGTCTTTTATATCAGCCTGTTTTCAGGGCCTTTTTTTTGCCTAAGTATTTGTTATTTTTGGCATAAATCAGTATCTGTGACCTGTTTTCATTTTAAAAAAAGAACATTGGCACAAACCTAGCCTGTATGTATTTTTTTGTATGTCATCGAGAGTATTTAAATGATTTTCAATCAGGAAAAAAATGTGCGATTAAAATGCGATTAATCGCGAGTTAACTCAGGCATTGATGCGATTAATCGCGATTAAAAAAATTTAATCGATTGACAGCACTAATATATATATATATATATATATATATATATATATATATATATATATATATATATATATATATATATATATATATATATATATATATATATATATATATATATATATATATATATAGAGAGAGAGAGAGATATAAATATATATATATATATATATATATATATATATATATATATATATATATATATATATATATATATATATATATATATATATATATATATATATATATATATATATATATATATATAGAGAGAGAGATATATATATTTTTATGATATTGGATGCAATAGATTTGTCCTGAGATGCTGAACTTGTAACTTTAATTTTAAATGTAAATACCTTTACTGTCATACAATGGGGAAATTCACTATCTGCATTTGACCCATCCCTTTGGGGAGAAGTGGGCTGCCATTATGTGGCACCTGGGGAGCAGTGTGGGGTTAAGGGTTTTGCTCAGGAACCCAGAGTAAAGGCTTTGGGGATCAAACCAGGTACTTGCAACCTTCTAAGAGCATAAGCGCACTGCTCTAACCACCATGCCAACACTCCAGCTCTGTTATCTATCTCTGTTTGTCGTCCTTGCTCTTTATGAGTAAAGAACAAGGACGACACCAAATTTCAGACTGGGAAGGTGATCAGAACTTATAAAAATGTTGATCTATTCTTGGCCAACAGGGAGGCTGTGGTGTTTCAACAAAGAAATATGTTAAAAAAGGGCTACAAGTGTGTAAAGAAAATATCAGCAAAATCAACAGTTTCTGAACGTTTGACACTGTTGATCACTTTATTTTCTTAAAGCGTCTGTAAAACTTTGGCTGCCTTTCTGGTGAAGCACTTGAGTGGTTTAAATCTAACTTGAAGGATAGGGACTTTTATGTGTCAGTAGGGAACCTTAAACCAGAGATCAGGAAAATCACATGTGGGGTTCCTCAAGGCTCCATTCTGGGGTCCCACCTATTCAATATCTTCATGATCCCCTTAGCTCAGATTATAGCAGACAACGCCATCAGTTATGATAACTGTGCAGATGATGGACAGCTATAAATCGCAATGTCACAAGGTGACTATGACCCCATAAGAGCGTTGGCTGGATGCTTAGACACAGTGGCAGCCCACTGCTCCCCCAAGGAGATGGTTTAAATGCAGAGGTAAATTTCTCCAGTGTGAGGTTAAAGTTCAATTATTATTACAAAACGTATAGATTTATAATGGAAGTAGTTTTCCCCACTCTTACATAAAGTATATTTCATGCTATAAATATTGGTTTTATTGGTTTTTATGTTAAAAAACTGATTTTCAGAAGTGTTCCTTGTCTGAGTTGTCATTTTCCAATTAATTTGGCATATGTACTTAGATATGCCTAATTATCTAATTGTATGATTTAAAGCAGGTGCTATGATTAGTGACTTTGTATAGAGTAGCCACAATTATTTTTTACTTTTTCAAGCAACTTAATGAATTATACAACTTATTTTACATGAGTAAAAATGAGTAAAAGCAGAGCTACTCTTAAGTCAAATTTTAGGCAACTATACAGCCCTACTATAACAAGCCATGAACCGTTCCTGGAGTGAGATTTTTATAAGATTTTGTAAACTGATAGAAGTGACTCTTAATAGACCAGATGGATGGACCCTTGGTAGGATCAGTAATGAGCACATAGCTCTGCTCAGACAGCAATAAGGTGGAGGTGAGGTACTGGTATGAGCTGGTATTCTTAAAGATGAGGTAGTCATATAGCCATCAATTCAATGCTCTATGCTTCCAGCATGGAGGGAGAGTGGAGTACAGCATCTACTTGTCAAAAATGCACTTAGAACCTTTACAGAAATAGTGACAGAATAAAAAATCCAGAAAGGGGGATTATATAGATATCTGCAAATGTGTAATTTGATAGACACCTTTGAAGGGAAAAAGGATACATTTACAGAAGTTTAAGGGAACATTTCTGAAGGATATAATCTTTTGCAGATATTTCTTGATCCCTCTTACGAATGCATGACGGTAGGATATGAGACGAACCTTTGATGATGGATATTGTATATAAAGGATTTCTACTCTCTTTCCTGCAATACCTCTCAGTATAAGTCAAATGTTCCCCAACTCCTTCTCCAGATGTCATTGTTGCAATAGCATTAATTATTTGTGATTTTTGGGTAGTGTGGGAAATCAAAACAGATTTCAAAGCAGTACATGACTTAAATGTCAGGATTGCAGAATATTACAACAACACAGTACCTTTTGGAAAAGATACTGGCCATCACGTACAAGAAAAGGGTTATCCTGTTATTCTCTATAGCAAAGAAATGCATCTCGTTCAACTGGAATGAATGAAAAGCTGCATCATTCTTTTGTGTCAGCAAATTTTAAATGATACATTAAGACTGGAGAAACGGACGCCTTTCAGAAGGTAAGGTAACTGCCTATTGACTTTTGACATATCTTAATGAATTAACGACTTTAAAGTCGACATGTCGAGTTTAATCTCGTCATGGCAAAAATATTTTTTCTCTTCATGTGTGGCCCTAATACTCCGTCGTAGTTAGAAATACATTTTAGTAATGAAAAAAAATAAATTATAAGCCATTTGCATTTTTCAGGTTGAAAAAATTCAAATTCAACTCCAAAAACCCAAATCCAGATTTTACAGGTGTAGTGTCCACGGTAGTGACCCTAAAACTGACGGTTCAGTGTTTTTATCAAACAGTCTTGCATATGAAAGCACAGAAAAAGATTAAAAATACAAAGAAAAAAAATATATACTGTTAGTAACTATAAAAGCATGTTGCTTTTAACACTTTACTATATGTATTGAGAATGGATTATTTATCTTTTGCATCAAACTATTATATTCTTAAATATCTCTGCATTAAGTGCTACTAACATAATTCTGCCATATACACCATTGAACTCCTTTTAACTTTACCTTTAACACCTTTTTTGTGCCATGAAATGAGTAAAAACATATTTACAAAACATATGAGTGTCTTCTAGTGGAAGGATGAGTATTATTAAAGAATGGCAAAAAAAAAAAAAAAAAACATAACTTTTACACCTAATAGCAACCTGTATTCTCTGTGAGATAAAACTAAACACACATTCATGCAACAAAATTCTAATGCCCACCTTGTGTCCTCATCAACCAGATACTGAGAATATTTTTTTTGCCTAGAATTACACTTTAAAAGTATTCTTCATTCTGTTCTTCTATCAGTCAAGCACCTTGGAGCAAAGTTTGGAGCCACTGCAGCAAGTTCACAACAACGATTTACAACTCCTGTTGTTCAACACTGCACCTGTCAAAATAAAGTTACTAGCTGTGTTAAAGCTGCAACAGAACAATAAATGTTTATGAAGTAATTTTATGATTAAGAAAATAGTTCATTTACAACTAAAAACTTTTTCCTTGTACTGGTACAGATATATCCAACATATTTTATAAAAAACAGTCTTACATCTCCATCAGTTGCAGTGAACTGGTTAGTTTTTAAAGAGTTAATAGTATGAGAATAATGGCATGGAGTCCCTCACACCTGACTTGTGATAAAATGCTTTTGAGAAGAAGAAATATTATAAAGGTTTAACATTATTTTGCACCTTGTTAAAGTTTAACAACTGTTTTGAACTGGTTTATCCAATGTCATTATTGGCTCTGCTCTTTTTGGTTCTGTTTAGGTTTTTTGGGGGGGTTTTAGGTTATACTTTTATTCATGTCATTCAAAGGCCACAAAAGTGCATACAATTCTTGCAGAGGAAGAGGAGAGCCCACCTGCCCCCATCCATCCTCACCACCTTCTACAGAAGCACCATAGAGAGCGTTCTGACCAGCTGTCTCACTGTGTGGTGTGGAGGCTGCAGCGCCTCAGACTGGAAGAAGGTGAGAAGAGTAGTAAGAACAGCAGAGAAGATCATCGGGGGTCCTCTTCCCTCCATTAAAGAAATTTCATCCCAGCGCTGCATGTCCCGAGCCCGAAACATAACTTAAATGACCCCTTTCACCCCCACCATGGACTGTTCTCCCTGCATTCCTCTGGGAAGAGGCTTCGAAGCATCCGATGCAGGTCCAGCAATTCCATAACAGTTTCTTCCCCACTGCCATTAAACTGCTGAATGTTGTGTAAAATGTTAGAACTGTAAATATACAGTCATATGTTTATATAACTGTTGTTTTATGTATTTATTACTGTTTTCAAGGCTGCACTTTAAAAAGTACAAAAAAAAATTTGCCTAGAGCTGTTTGAAACAAAATTTCTTTTTATATACACTCATGTATACAAAATGAAAAATAAATCAGTCTAAGTCATGTCCCTCTCTGTTTTCTAATGTATTGGTTACATTTCCATTTTGTTTTGTTTTTTTAATTGTATTTGAGTTCTTACGTATTGTTTGCCCTCTGCTGCCCTCTTGTGTCAGTCTCTCTTTCCTTAGCTCCCTTCTAGACTCCTCTGTCCATACCTGCTCCCAATCTGCTGATTAGCCTGTTTTTTGTTCAGTCTCCCATTTATACACCTCATGTTCAGTCACTGTTTGCTGGTTCCTCATTGTTGTTTTGGTGCTCCGTCGACTTCTTGCTCCCCGTGAGTGTTTTCCCTGAGGTTTTCGGATTTTTTTTTTTTGTTTTCACCAGGGCGACAGTGGCGAAGGATTGACGGTTCAAGCCCTGACTCTGTCTGTTGTAGTGTCCTTGGGCAAGACACTTTACCTGCATTGTCTACTGATGGTGCTCAGAGGGCCCGGTGGCGCCAGTGTACAGCAGCCCTGCTTCTGTCAGTGAGCCCCAGGGCAGTTGTGGCTATAATGTAGCTTGCCATCATCAATGTGTGAGTGTGTGCTTGAATGGGTGAATGAATGTAGTGTAAAGCACTTTGGTCAAGTCTCCTGACTTGAAAAAAGGCGCTATATATGTACATGCCATTTACCATTTTGTACTTTTTGAATTTTTTTGTTTGCCTCTGGATCTTTATTAAATCCTTAAAACTCACCTCTACCTCCTCACCTCATGGGCTAGAACTGGTTTTGCAGTTGTGAGAGATGAATAAAAATGGTTAGTTCTCATAGCAACTTGCCAAGAAACTAGTGCTCGCAGTTTGTCTCACAAATGCTTTTGCTCTGTTCATGTCCTTGGAAAGAAAGAACATACTAACTCTGTATGTCAGAGCTGACACTGTGATGCAGATGCTCTCTATTACAGTTTTCTTCTCAGTTAGCACAAAACACTTTAATAACCCTGATAAAGGTTCTCCCGTCACACTGCCCGGATAACCTTGTATTTTCTTGTTTTTCTTAAAACCTAGTTTCCATCATATTTTGTATTGAAATCCTCTACCTGTATTGTTTTAAAGATGGGGGGAAGAGTTCATTAATAAGAGAAATAGAGTTTTCATTTTTTTCACAGCAAGGACAGGACGGGTGTTATTAATGAAGGCAAAAAATATTTTTCATTATGTCCAGCCAAATCCGAGAGCGCGCCATAGCAACCGCCTTTGGAACTGAATGCTGAACCAAATGTTTGAGTTTTAAGGCTTGATGTATTGAAAATGTCCTTTAAATAGCAGCAGATAAATGTCAATAAACCCTGACGCAGAGATGGCAAAACAGTGCGGTATCATTTGGTTTAATGCTAAAAAATGGATAATAACTCAGAAATGCATTAAACTGGGATGAGGTTGAAAATGAATGGACCATCTGAAAGAAAAGGTTCACCATGTGTCTTCTACCATGAGGTAGCTGGAGCTAACAATGCTAACCAGCCAACTTGAGCAGTGACTTCAGACCTGCGTTGCTCATTCAGTCTGTTCAGTGAGCATTAGCAGTCAGGTAAAACTATTAAAACCGTCAGCAGTTGAATCAGAAATCTTATTTCAAATAAAACACAAACACAACTATCTATTCTACCTAGCTCACCCAAGCAGAACACTTATCAAGCATCAGATGGAAAGGGGAAAGGATGGATGTTACTGTTTTGGCTCTAAGTGGAAGGCCTTTGCCTCGGTTCAGTTTTCTGCAGGCCCTGGTCTCTGGTCGAGGCTGTTGGTCCAAAAGCAGCTGACAAAGAGAAACTTTATAGTGGGGGTAATTTTGTAATTACCAGAGTACCTTTCTCCTCTCAAAAGGGAAGTTTACGGGTTTTTTTGCCGCTTTAGAGGGAACTTTAGCACACATTTTGGCTCCCAAGGGGCACTTTAGCACATGTTTTAGCTCACAAAAGGTCACTTTTCATGTGTTTTGGGTTGAAAAGCCTAATTGAGTCACTTAGACCTCATCTTCTTAGTGGTTGAAAACATCCCGTTTTAACATTTACCAATTTAAAAGTTTGTTGTTTTCTAGTTGCCATCTGATTCTCGTCTCTCAACTGGCTCCTTCTTCCCTTTCATTTTCCTCATCTAAGTTGGTGTCAGGCTCTTTAAGAGTGTTTGTCCTTAAAAAAAATGCCTTAGCTTTAATTATTTGTATCTGACTATATCAAGAGTCTAGTATTGACAGTAATTAGCGACAGCAGAGCACTTTAAATAAAATGTTTCACCCCATCTTTCATAGCATGATACACAGGTTGGTCATGAATTGGGGCTCTGACACAACTTTGGAAAAATAATTGCTTCATTGCTTTCATTCATTTGCACCTTTGAGTATTTGTTCCACTTTTTCTCTAAATTGACTTAGGAGAATGCAGGAATTTGTGGGACACTGAGACAGAAGTCAAATGACATCATTTTATAATTATGACTTATCTGATTATTATGAGATACTAGCTCATGTTTCTGATTACTACCTCCTAATAAGGAGGAAGCTAAGTCAAAATAATGACACAGTAGGCTATCTCATAATGATGAGATAGCTAGGTCTTAATTAAGAAATAGTTTCTTTAGCTGTTTCATTATGGGATGCTATCTAGGAATTATAACAAAATTACGACTAAAGGCCGCCAAATACTTGGGTGTACTTCACTCCAGTGAGGTCCGCATGTACTAACGTTGTGGACGTCCGCCAGACAGGTCTGTGCAAAGATCAGTTTTTATCACCATTTACGTGTTAGTAGTTTTTGAGTTCATTTCATGCATCTGATTCCTTTTTTTCTTCTTTCATGAACAAGTTTTGCCTTTTAAGGTTCTAAGGTGATATATAGTTATTTCTCGTGCTTATTTTTCATATTCTGTGAGATTTTAATCCTAGTGTTCCTTTATGCACTGCCAATTATTCTACCTCTTCCTCAGCTCCCTTCCCTGATTGTCCTGATATGTTGCTTGTTCCCACCTGACTGCCCTTACCTGCATGCATTTCTTTATATTTCACCCTCTCCTAGTGCTTAAACAGTTTGCACTCTCTACTTCATACCATGTGATCCTTTGCATCATACTTCCCCTATACCTTACTGCTCAGGGTTACGTTCTTCTTGCTTTTTCTTATTTTAATAATAAATCTTATAACTCACCATGTGGCTCCTGAGTTCCAGTCTGCAGTCCAAAGGTTCAGCTCCAACCTTTGTTATAGAGTTCACATTTACCTCAGATAACCTTTTTTTTATTTTGCCTGTGGACTCTTCTGTTTGAGGAAAAGTCTCACTCAAGGTTACTAACACTGTGTGAGAAATAATACAAGGTATATTTTCTAGAAATTTGGTGTGAAATTACATGAAATGGCTTCAGTGCTCCATCCGACTCTAAACTTGCTGCAGTAATTGGTTTTGTCTTCAAAACCCCAACCCCATCCCACCCCACCCCCAGTCTGATTCATCTTTATGTATTACCTGCAGCTGCTTCCCAACATTGTATTCCCCGGTGAGCGAATGAGTTATTAAGTCTGGTACACATGCAGCACCTCCACGTAGTTTGGAGAGATTTTTAAAAGGTGATGGATAAGAGAGGAGATTGAAGATAAATGAACCTTGATGGGGAGTAATGTTTGTTTCATTTATGGATATTTTTATAAAGCCTGTCTTATTTCTCTCGAGTGAGAAAAGCATTTATTTCCTGCTGAACCATCACTGATTATGCAGTATCCTGGAATATCAGTGTAATCCACACAGTGTCTCCAGACTTTCATTACTCACTCAGTCAGACAGAGAGATCCAGGGCAGGAACAGATGTTGCCTGATGGAGCAGTGGTACTACTTCGGCTGCTTTTGATCATGATGGCTGTAAAATAAATAATGCACTCTCTGCACATTAATTATTATTGCTCTTGGCCTTACAACCTGGTTTATAGTTAACCCATACAGCCAGCAGCTGCTTGATTCTCTGTAAAGTCTGTTGCAAGAGTATTAATACATTCTTCAAAGTTTTACACTTTATAGGCACAAATATTGGTGTCGTCATAGGGATTTTACCTTATAGAGCTAAACAAGTAATGCTAAATTATGCTGGAGAAGGAAGAGATGTATAGCTCTTGTTTTTCTGTTTTTACCAATACTTTTTTTTTTTTTACTGTAAGTAGAAAAATATTCTTTATCTGATGCCCCAAAATGAAATATAGAGCATCTAGGGAGTGAACTTTCTCCAATTATTGTTGCAAGCAATGAACATGTTTTTAAATGAAAATCCAGAAATGAAACTCTGAAAAACTGAATTAAATGATTTTTAAGGGCAACTTTAACATTTTCTCTCTTTTTTTTCTTTTTGTTATTCTTTTATTTCTCTTTTATTTATTCATATTTATTTTATTTTATTTTTCAGATTGTGTTTTCCAGATCACATTCTCTTCACTTCTGGGGGCAAGCTTTGCTCTGGAGTAGGGAGTGAAGACGCATTTCTATTGGTCGGCATGGCCTTTAACAACATTTCATTGGTCAATGTGTGCATGAAGACCGAGTGATTGTATCAGGCTTAAAAATAAGAAAATGTGAAGTGAAATTTAAAAAGAATGGGATTTATAAAACTCAGTATGAAAAACAAACACATTAGAAAATATAGGATTAAATAAAATGAAATTGATAACCCTAAATAGAAATTAATAACAAATAACAATAGCAACAACAAAACATTAACAATTACTAAAATTTAAAATTAATAAAAAAATATATCTCAGTTTTATTTATGTGTTGTATTTTCTTTTTATCTCTATTAACAAAACATGTTCTTGCAACACTAATGGAACAAATTTCACTCCCTATACAACAGCCCAGTTCTGCAAACCTTTCTCACTTATCAGTTGGAATAGCTTTCTATCTTTTTTTCCCCAAATTGAAATCTGGTTCCTGCTCTCTGTTATTTCTTCTTCTTCTTAAAGACAGAGGGGAACAGTCTGAATTTACAAACAGGGCTGAGACTGCAACGCCTAAGGATGAATGCTGTGTCCTGTGGAGCAGGAAATTGTTTTTACCCTTCTGAGATTTAGGATACATCACCTGTAATTAATAAATATCAGGCATTTTACAATCAAAGACTTCAAAAATGCACACAGGATCATCTGAAATACACAGTTTAGCAACAAAGCAAAAAAGTAACATTCATTCGAGCAGGCTGCTTATTTTCATATTGACTTCCATGTTTCATTCTTTAATTTTTCTTTCTCTGCTGACTCACTTATATTTCCAGTCATATATTTACTACCCAGCAAACAATGAGATGCTGCAAAAGTCAAATACATTTGTACTGCATCTTTGTACTTACTGTTTGTGAAACTCATGTTATAAAGAAAAAATTAAAACTACACATCGGATCAGAGATCAAGATCCGTAGATCCATCCTGAAGCTGCTGCTGAGACTGAAAGGAAACTTGAGGCAATTAACAGCTCTCACACAACATGGTTTTCTGATCTCACAGGCAAACTTTTTGTTGTTTTTTTTCTGCTGGTAAAACATGTGATCTGCAGAGATGGGAAGTAACGAAGTACAAATACTTCGTTACTGTACTCAAGTTGATTTTTCTGATATTTTTACTTTACTTTACTACTTATTTTTATGGCGACTTTTTACTTCTACTCCTTACATTTTTACACAAATATCTGTACTTTCTACTCCGTACATTTTAAAAAATTGGCTCGTTACTTTAGTTTTGAATCATTTTAATGGAGTTACCGTTGTTATTTTTCACGTCATCAATACCAAATTCAATCTAGTTGGATGGGAATCTACGTTGCATTTGACGCACCACTACAAGATGAATCGACAGATTCGGCGGTATTCATTGGCGGCAAATCATTGCAGCTTGGTGGCGGTGGCGTTAGCATAGTAGTATGGACGACGAGATGATTGAAAATGAACACAACGGAGATCTAGTCCTATTGGCAGACATCCATTTAAAATGTAGCATGAAAAAAGTGGTTTCTACTTTTACTTTTATACGTTAAGTAAATTTACAAGCCTGTACTTTGTTACTTTTACTTGAGTAAAGAAGTTTAATCAGTACTTCCACTTTTACCAGAGTATTTTTTAACACAAGTATCTGTACTTTTACTCAAGTACGGAAAGTGAATACTTTTGCCATCTCTGGTGATCTGGGATCAAAAGTTGGAGGCAGCAGAGTTACACTTGCAGCGTACAGCTTAATACAGTTTTAAAGTATCATTGTTTGGTTGAATGTCTCATAAATCAAGAGGGTTATTTTTTTTTTTGCCCCAAAAACATGGTTCATCCTGATGGAGTTAAAGTTGGGTCACCTCTTTCAGAAATTGGGTCAAAAAATATGCACTCAAATGGAGACCCAAATAACTGAAAACAACCTGATCAGGCTTTTAACTGGGCGTCTATAGAAAAAGAGTGTCCGCAGTGTCATTATACAATGGAAAATATTTAAATCCAGATAAGTGATTTTGTTCTTAAGAAGTTTTGGACTGACATTTTGCCAATGGAACAAGACAATTTACATTTAACATAAGAAAACACAATTGCATTGTCTTATTTTAAGTGTAAGTTACCTAATTATCTTATGTTTTTAAAAAATGAGTAAAAATACTCATTTATCAATCTCATTTATCTGCTCAAATTAAGGGTAAATACACTTAATTTAAGGAATTGTAACTTATTTCTAGATCATTTTCCAGTGTAGGTTATTATTAGTTATCAAAATAGAGATAAAACTGAACAACATGCCTACAGAGATGAAAAGAAAATTAAACATAGGGAAATAAACATAACCTGACAAATATAACAGAGAAAGAGGCACGGAGAAGCAGACTATACATTGAAATCAATGCAAAGGTAAGCTAATATTATATCCTAAGCTACTGGGGTGTTAAACAAGCTACACTTTAAAGTGCTGAATTTGTGTGGCTGGTACCGAGGGTGGATAGTTTTAACCACACAGTCCATAAGAAAGTTAAATGGTGTTAGGATAATTATCATTGATGGTGTGTGTGTTTATTACACCCTAATATTAGCTGCCTGTTGCATGTCTGAACTGATGTTTTCCCTAGTAGTTTATCTAATTAGGACAGTTCCCCTGTCTGGATATACAGTAATATATGTATAGAATGCCTGTTTAACTGTTAATGGTGGTCACTTCCTGAGAAGTGAGCTCTGTTGGTAAGCAGCTGCCTTCTGTAACCCTAAACAACTTCTCTGATCTGAGTAAGATTAAAATTTCTATCAAAATCTGCTGTCAGGTCTGATGGTTTGTTAATACATATAAGTTATGAAGTGTGATTTAAAGAGTTCGTCCTAAGTGATCTCTTTTCAGGAAAAAGGAACCGCAGAGAGGAAGCTTCAATGTGTAACCACAGAGCTTTCCTTTAACAATGGGTTAGAAAAAAAGAAGCAAACATAATTTTCTACCATGAAATGATCTGATATGGTTTTAGAAAGTCTCCTCCACATCCAAAATTGATTAGATAATACCGTGATGCCTTGTAGTAAAGTTTATCTGCTTGTTTTGCTTTTTTTGGATTTGCCTTTATTGCAATGGATGTAATGTTACTCCCATGGGCAGAGTTATGCCATTAGTAACTGAATTTGCATTTCCCTGACTGAATCCATATTCATCAAATTTGTTATCAAATGCTGTAATATAATTTCACTAACTGATTTTGCTTTTGAATTTATTTTGTTGAATTAAAAACTCAAATTATAATTTTTTCTAATTTAATTTCTGTTCGAAAATGATGAAAATTATGACAGCCGCGTTCTTAAGTCACAAAGAAATCATTACAGATTCAGATTGATATTTTACATTAGTTTAAACTTATTTTTAAGATGAGCCGGGTGTGTACGTAATGAGGAATTTAAATTAATGCCCAGAAAGATCAAAATACACACTTTGAATTAATTACATCAACATATCGTATAAAGACCTAGAATAACAGAGGAGACACATTTAGATAGACAAGTTTGATAGACACGGTTGCAAGACTACAGTAAGTTTTACCTCTAGTAGTTTAAGCTAACTTTAATGTGTACAAGCCTCAACACAACTCAGGCTACTATACTATACTACTATACTTTATTTACCTGCACCAACCAATGTGCTTGAAATTGAAATAAACAACCAATTAAACAGACATGCTGTCTTTTAGCCACTTGAAGAAGTTACCTTTCATCGTGGCAACATCTGTCTCTTCCACTTTGGTTTCCTGTTTTGAACTCCTGAGTTTCTTACCTTTATGTCCATCTTTAGTTCAACTGCTCCACTGCAAAAACTTACCCCAGCTCAAACAGTCATTGGAGTGCACGATGGAGCACCTGGAGGGAGGCAGTGAGAGGATGATGGAAAGAGGAGTGGGCTATGCATGTTTGTGTGGTGATGGCTGCTAATCTGTAACATGTCTCTGCTATTGATTTATATACCAATGCACAATACTCTGAAATACAAAAAAAAGGCATCCTTGATTTTTCTTTTTCGCTCATTGCTTTATCAGCCCCCTGGTATCGCAGCACCCCTTGTGCCCAGCAGCTGTGCGTTTGCGGTGGGGTGGTGTGTGAGGGTGTGCAAACGGTGGGAGGATCTGGCAAAACCACCTAGGACGGCTGCCCATATTGCCCATATTTGCCCATGAGGATGGTAAAATGGCCCAATGTCCACAGATGGGGGTTGTGCTCACAGCCCAACACTGTCCAGAACACCAGGATTGGCAAATTCATCATTGGTGCCCTGTGCTCTTCACGGGTGAAGGCAGGTTCACACTGAGCACACATGACGGACTCTGGAGACACCATGGAGAGCAACCTGCTGCCTGCAACCTCTTTCAGCATGACCTGTTTGTCAGTGGGTCAGTAAAGGTGTGGGGTTGGCATTCCACTGAAGGGCCGCACAGCCCTCCATGTGATCGCCAGAGCTAGCATGACTGCCATTATGTACCAAGAGGAGATCTTCAGACCCCTTGTGAGGCAATATGGTGGTGCGGCTGGCCCAGAGTTCCTCCTGATGCAGGGCAATGTTAGACTAGAGGCATAGCCAGAATTTTTTTATAATGGTGGCCAGGCAATAACCAATGTACACTGAGGGGGGGCCGAAAGCGGATAGGCACCAGAACCTCAGGGTCAATCTACATTGTTCCAACTAGGGTTGTCAAAAGTATCGATACTCAAAAAAGTATCGATACTGAAATGTTGTATCCAGATACAATACTCATTTTTAAAAGTATCGATACAGTGCCATTACCAGTGGCACCTAAGCAGTCATTCATCTAAAGTGCAGAATAGAGGAAAATGCACTTTCTGAACACTGTGTGATTGAATAATTCTGTGTACTTTTCAGTTTCAGACATTTTTTTTGTAGTAGGTGCAGCTGCTGAGAATTATTTTTGTTTCTTAAGCGGTTTGGCTAGTGTCATTGCTATCTGTGCAAAGCATAGCCATGGAAGGAACACTTAATTCTTATTTTATAAGTTTTTTATCAAGCTTGCTTAATATTGTGCACAGCATACAACCTCAAAATATTGTTCTTATTGTTTATTGTATTTATTTATTGTATTTTATTTATTAATGAAAATATTTCTGTAGAATTTTGGAGTCTTTTATCCTTGTGGTATCGAAAATGGTATCGAGTATCGAATATTTTCCTTAGTATCGGTAACGAGTTCGAAAGTTTAGTATCGTGACAACCCTAGTTCCAACAGGAAAATTAACGAGCAAAACATCCATATTTTCTAAATAAAGACAAACTATACTTTCCGACAGCCTTTGCTAACAATTAGACACATATATTTCAACATCCGTAATTTCTAGATAAAAGGTAAAGTGGATAAAACTGAGCTTTGAGTTCTGGGGCGTAAATCTTTTCCACTGTCATTACTTACTGCACAAAATTGATATTTACAAGCACTAATATCTACATAAATTGATTATTTGATGAGTTTTTATTAAAATTGTTATTTATCTTTGATTTCACTGAAGATATAATTTTCTCTTAACCCCATATAACAAAGAATCTAGTTCTGAGCATGAATTCTGTACTTATCAGCTTTGATGTTAGTATATTGATGTGTATAATTACCCACAAAAAGAAATGTTTTGCATATTCCAATTGAGAGTATTACTGCTGCCACTACCTTTATTAGAGGCAAGGCAAGGCAAGGAAAATTTATTTGTATATCACAATTCAGTTAATTAGTTAATACAGTTTATTTCCATAGATTATTTTTTTTTTTTAGATTTGGTTGTCAGTACATTCAACCTTGAACATAAAGTAATCAATGAGAATATTTCAATCATTCAATCTAGAATGGGTTATTTGAGTGTTCCATTAATTTATTTTGAGCAGTGTGGTTTAGCCCTAACAGAGAAAAGAAAAAGACAAAACAATCCCAAGTATTTCAAACTTCACCTCTTTTATATGAAGGGGGAGGCAGAAAACTATTATACCACCTAATGGAGTTTCCATCAGAGTTCGATGTGCTTAGATGGCTTTGGATTTGATAAGTCCTGCTGTCTATGATGCCTCAGCAGCTGCAGTTTTTAATACGTTTCCCTCTCTTTCAGACGTGAAACCAAAAATTGTCATAGCCATTCTGTTAGTGTGAGCTTCAAGCTCCAGGCACTCTGTGTGTGTGCACTGTGGAAGGCGTCCAAACTCTGCTTTACAGAATTTGTGTCCTTAGCTCTACAATAACATGACACACCGAAAACCGAAAATAACCTAAATGTAAGTTGTTTTCATGCAGGAGCTTTTAGAGCCTGTTTTCTAGGGGAGGAGTGTTGCAGAAAACAGGCTGCATAAAGAGTGGATGTAGAGGAGAAACCTGGATCCAGGAGGACCTGGTTCTGCAGTAAAAATGGAGGGTGGGGGGTAAATAATAAAGACAGAAGGGAAATAAATGTTCCCCCTAACAGGACTGTACGCCAAGGCAATGATGTAAATGACTTCATTACTCCGGGGAAAGTCATTTATGCAATCAGCTGACTGGTGAACCAACAGTGATGTGATTAATAAAAAGGAGCCAAGAGATCAAACTGCAGGATTGAACTAACTGACTGAGTCTGTCTATGAGAACAAACCCAGCTAGGGTGCAGTACTTCTAAAATAAATATAATGTATGTAGTAAAAATATACTGCATAATTACATTGTCAGTGATCTGCTATTCAATTAAAACATAAACACATGCAAAGAGTATAGTTTAGTTTAAACAGTAAACTTTTTCCCCAAGATTTGGAAAGAAGAAGTACGGTGAATAAACCACCAACAACTTAGATAAACAGTGTTTAAAAAGCAAATTGATACTAAAGGTGGGGCGACAGTGGCATTGGATTTAGGAGTTTGCCCTGAAATCAAAGGATTGACGGTTCAAGCCCCGGCTCCGACTTTCAGTGTCGTTGTGTCCTTGGGCAAGACACTTCACCTGCATTGTCTACTGATGGTGGTGTACGGCAGCCCCGCTTCTGTCAGTGAGCCCCAGGGCAGCTGTGGCTACAATGTAGCTTGCGACCATCAGTGTGTGAGTGTGTGCGTGAATAGGTAAATAAATGTAGTGTAAAGCACTTGGATTAAGTCTGTTGACTTGAATAAAGGTGCTTTATAAGTACATGCCATTTACCATTTAAAACTAAAATGACCTATAAGAGTTAAATTGTATGAAGAAATTAAACAAAATGTTCTCTATGAAATAGGGGTACAAAAATGCCATTTTGCAAAAAAAAAAAAAAAAAAAAACAAATAGGGCAAAATGAAAGTAACAGTAATTCATAGAAATCATCAACTGAATATAAAAGCATAGTTATATCCAATTTAGGGCAGGTATTTATGATGTTAACCTCTGAAAAATGACCAGATAACTATTCACCCCACATGATATTTTGAACATGATTATTATGAAAAGATGTTATGAAAGAGAAAGAAATAAAAATACTTTGAAATTATGGGACTTTTTGATGACCTTTACAAAACAGTGATTGGAGTTAAACAGTCTCATTTTGACAACTGACATAGATATTTTGACAATTTAATAATTCAACACATGGCAAAATAAGTACCATGTGCTGGCAAATTGTGTTATGGATTTTTGTGGTGACTCTTGAGAATTTTTTTTCTCTGTGTGTTTCTTTATTTACATTGTTTTTTAATGTATTTTTTTAATGTTGCTACTTCAGCTACCAGGTCTGTGCTGCAGCACAAGCAGAAAGCTTTGCTCTCCAAAACACCAATAGGTCTCAATTATATGAATTGACTGCTCCACTGTTTTCGATAACTCTGTGGGGGGTGCTGCTCACTTTGACTCTGCCCTTCTGTCCTCTCAACCTTAGACTCAGACAGACTTTATTGTCATTTTGTGCACAGAGTATGTATATTTATTTTTTCATTTATTTATTTATTTATTTTTTAAACCCATTTTATACAACATTCAGCAGCCTAATGGCAGTTAGGAAGAAACTGTTCTGGAATCTGCTGGACCTGCATCAGATGCTTTGAAGCCTCTTCTGAGCTGTTGATGAGCTTTCTTTTCCCGCTCCAGTCTCCACATGTTTATTGCTTTTTCTCCATTTTTTTTTTTTTTTTTTTTCCTCACTCATGAGGCGGGCGCAGCGGACTGTTTGGCCAATCATAGCCATTGTTCTGAGGCAAACGCATACACGTCATATGTAGGTCCCATTTAGAGAAGCCTGATCGACTGGAATTTCCAGCCTGTGGAGTATCTGTTTCCAAATCTGCACACAGATGCCTTCAGGGTACAGAAAAAACACTTAGAGAAAAATTTATGACATGCTGATGACAACTGATAACAACCATGGTCTAATTCAAAATTCCAACTAACTGTATGATCTGGTCGAATTGTCTCTGTAAAGTATCTTGAGATGACATGAGTTGTGAATTGGGGCTATTTAAATAAACTGAATTGAATTGAGTTATTGTATATATGGCTTTATTGGGATTATTGATTTTACTTCGTACAAAAGACAAAATCTTAATGCAAATATGATAATTATCACACACCAGCAAAAAACCTTTGCGGTTTTCAGTTACTGTGCATGGCGGCTTTTTCACATACGTAATGCAAACTGCAGGCACCAGAATGATAAAATCTCATATATTTTCCCAGCAGTTTTCAACATTTTAAGTTAATTTAGGAGTTAATAAACTGTTTCAGAGGAGTGATCATAGCACTCTGCATCAGCAGTTCTACGTCTGTCTCCCTGCCAGCTCCCACATCAGCTTCTCTGATTGTTTGATGTAGCGCTTCAAGCAGCAAGAGTTAAATTTTTCCAACTCCAGCAGCTGCTGCTTCTGAAGCTCGTCACGCGACTCAGAAGCTCATGACACACACAATCTCCTACTGCTCAAAATGCGCCTTGATGCGCATCAACAATTGACTTTGCATGTACACTAGCTGCTTCTGCTGCTTCATCAGTGTGCGGTCTGAATGTAGGGTAATGCTTCATGTGGAACTAAGCTGAGATTGTTCAGTAACACAATTAATCACCTCAGACAATACATACATGGGATCAGATTTGGGTAGTAACAAGTTACTCTTACTCAGTTACATTTAGTTGAGTAATTTAAGGCATAGTATTACAGCATTGTACTATCTACTTTTACTTGAGTAAAATCACGATAAAGTAATGTACGGAAGCCAACAGCAGTCGTACTCTACTTTTTTTTTTCTTTGCGTTCTCGAGATAATGACATAACTATCTCGTTATCACGGTTAAACCATTAATTGTTTTCCCACGGGAAAACAGTTAATGATTTCTTGAGATAACGAGATGATTAACCTGTACGATTAGTGAATGAGGCTGGCAAACGGCCCTGGATTCCCAGTTCATCCATGCCTGTGGTGCCCATAGTTGTACAGTCGTGGTACTGCCTGTTCACAAATAGTCCGTTTTTTTATTTTATTTTTTCTTTTCAATCATTGTCAGGTCATGGTGGATGATTGGATTGGATTGCATGGAATACAGTAGAAACAAATCTGTTTTTTATGAAAATATTTAATCTGGACTCATTTTGGGGGTTAATGCATTTTATACCCGTTCAGAAAACACTGGCGCTAAGGCGCTGGAGGCATAGGTCCAATTGCTGATGATTCAGAAGTTGAAGCAATTTATCAAACCAACAACGACATGTTGTTACCTAAAAGTTGATTATTTACAGAATTACACACAGGCTGTCATGACTTATACTTATAAGTCCTCTCCCGCTTTTGCCATATTGAAGGATGTAATCAGTCATTATCATGAGAAAACTGCTTTCGTTATCTTTAGATAATGAGAAAATTAACTTGTTTTCTCGTGAAAACCATGCTGAAAAAGTATCAGAGGGACACGACCGCTCTCGGCTTCTGTAGTAACGCTACACTTACTTGAATAAAACTTTTTGCTATTCCATCCATTGTCAGTATCTTCATTTAACCCTCTCAGGCTCAAATTAAGTTGTAGTTGCAGGAAAAATCAGATATTTGGAGAAAACGATCATATGGGGTAGTAATATACAATTCAGAATTTTTTTTTGAGAGAGACCTTCACATGCAATGAATTCTGTGATGTTGCAAATTTGCAACAGTGGTAAATTCACACTAAAGACTGAATCTGATATTAACATTAACTTTATTTGAATGTCACAAACAAAAAATGAACAAAACAAAATAAAAATAAAAAAATTCTCTCACAAAATTAGAGAAAACTTTTTCTCAAACTTTTTCTCCACTGACATCTCAAAACCTGTTGCTCAAAATATAGGCAAACTAGTAGATAAAGCATGTAGCATCCATTGGTACCTGTTTGGGCACACGTTGCGAATCCACAACATTGAAATCGAGATGCCTCTGGGGAAAAACCCAGAGGAGATAAAATCTACTAATTGGCATGTGTCATAGCTATACACATTCATGATTCATCTTATGTAGTATTGATTTCAAAATAATGGAAATTGGTAATGATACTTGGATGAAATTGGTGCTTAGAAAGTCTTTTTCAGTGACACCAAGGACTCAGCCATGTTGAAAGTGAGTCAGCAGTGCCATATGGTGAGCTGGAGAAAAACAGTTTGTTGCAAATGTACAACTAAGTCCTTCTGTTGTACTTCCGAGTAACAAAAGCTCTTAAAATATGGATGTGGAGTAATTAGCTAAGTAACATTTAGCTGTTGCAAAACTGCAACATCTGCCTGGAGAGGGTTAATGAATACAATCTTGTTTTAAACAAATAAGGACCACCGAGTGACACCCACTCCTATTTTCCATACTCAAAGCTTATAAATTAAGTGTTATTTTTCCATCTGCTGAGTTTCTATCATTTGGAGCTTGAGGGAAAAAAACAGTAAACAGTATGCTAACCTGTTCTTAATATCAATCAAAATGTATTTTGAAGTGTTCATCCCAGCTATAATGTCTTATTGTGTAATCACTGTATGTCATATATTTATTTCTATATTTTAATCACCAGAATTTGCATATAATTATATATTTTGTTAAATTTTTTATCCGTTTTTTTTTTTTTTTTAATAAATCAGTTGTTATGATCATGGGTAGTAAGTTGATGAGTTACTCAGTAGCCATTTAAAAAAAAAAATTTTATTCTTACTTGAGTAATTTACTTTTTTTTTTATAACTTAAGGAAAAATATGATAAAGTGGTCCTACTCTTATTCAAGTATTATTTTTGGGTTCTCTACCCACCTCTGCACGGGATCACATCTGGATGCTCCTGCTTTATTGTTTTTCTTTTCTCTGATGCTTTCAAAGGACATGAAATCAGGGAATCTGAGTGCTTCTGCTTGTGCTTCTTCTCAAATGAACAATGCTTTTGCTTTGACTCATGAGACTTTACATCACTATGCAGAAAATAACTCCCACTTTGTAATCTCTTTCAGCTAGTCATTTCATACAAAAGACTATTTTCTAGCTGCCAGTCATGCAGGGATAGTACTTCAAGGACTGCCAAGAGATAGAAGAGGGCCCTATTTTTGTCAATCTTGATCATGTGTATAACCTTGAAGTATCCCCTATTTAAGTATTACAAACAGGCGTCATACTTTGTAAAAAAAAAAAACAAAAAACAAAAAAGTAATTAGACCGACTAGTGAGTTGAACAGATCTGGAATTTTATATTAAGTAGTACAAGAAAAAGGGATAGAGGTGAAAAAGAGGAGTTGAACACAAGAACTAGGGTCTAAAATGTGTTTAAGGATTTCAGAAGCAGTCTGATGAATTGTGCCTCTCTTTCTGTTGTTCTACAGAACATCGGGATAATGTGGGAACTGATTGTTTTAAAGCCTAATTATTCCTCTAAAGACATAATATTTTTTGTAAAATAGGTCAAACATGTCCATGTTGTAAATGGTAATTATTAATTATCAGTTAGTTTTTATAATGAAGGGGATGTCGTCGCTGTTGCTTTTAGATGCACGATTAAGCATTTACATTTGCGCACTGCAGGACACTGCTATGGATGAGACAAAGGATGTAGCAATGAAATTAAACCAGACAGAGACATCAGTCCTGCAGAGTAAGCCCATTTTTGTTCAAACAAGTGTGATTGTGACAAATCGTTCTGAAGCCAAGATCTTGCTTTTGGCAGAAACTACAACAGGAGGGTAGCATCAGAAGATTATGGATTTCCAAATGTGCACTCAAGCAATGCAAAAAGCTAGCCTAATTAATAAGAAGAGAAGAAATACTTTCAGTTTGGTGGCCGCAAACATTATTGTGTTTAAGAAACAAAGAGTGACAGGTGATTAATGATAAGGGTCGTTTACAATTTTCAGTATTATAGCGAGTGAACAAAACTAATTATTTTTGGACCCCCTACTCCAATGGTTATTGGGAGGCTTATTATTCTATGATACAAATATTTCAATCAGAAAAACAAACATGGGGAGGAAAGACAATTAGAAGAAATTTGTTGATACAGTTATTTGGTCTTTGGCTCTCAGATCTCGGGAGGAAACATAGCGCTGAATTTTGATAGATATTCATGAACAGGAGTAAAGAATAGGACGGTTTCTCCCTTAGGCCTGAAACTGGTGGTGGAGTGGAGATAGATGAAGTTGGTCAGTCTGTAGACTGTTGGTTAGCGAGACGGTCTGCTGAGCTTTATGGGGAGATCCGGTTGACCACGTGGGCTGATACTAGAGCTTCACTCAGGGACCTGGAAGATGGAAGTCCAGTTTGGATAACACAGGTTGAGAGAACCTGTCCATGATGAGCAAGCATGAAGTGACAGTGGAGAGGAAAAACTGCCCGTTGGGAAAAAACCTCTGGCAGAACCAGGCTCAACATGGCGATATTCTGCCGGACCGGTTGAAATGCAGTAAGAGTCCGGGAGGAATGACACTCTGATGAAGCTTTAGCTATGATAGTGGAAGAGGGGCTGGAGGTGGGTTGAAACGGTGTCATCTGAACGAAGTCACACAGCGCAACCACCACCTGCACACTAGGTAGCAGACAAGTTGCGGATCAGAGGCCTTTTAAGATGAACTTTGGATGCTGATTGGCTTTCGTGGAGGCTTGGTTCAAAGCTGATTGGCTGTGTCATAGGCAGAGGAAGGCGAGTAATCAGTTTATTCAGTTGAACTTCCGCCTACGCTCCATATCATCTCTTTTTTCTCTCAAGTAGAGTGGAGATTTTTAGAGGACCTAAATGCAAAGATGGAGGTAGAGATGGTGTCTTGCAGATTTAATGATAAGGGTGGTGGCAACAGAAGCATACATACAGACAGGGCCGGTTCTAGCCCTTTGGTTGCCCTAGGCGAGATTGAGTTTTGCGCCCCCAACAACTACCCACCCCCACCACCCCCACCCACCCCCCCCCACACACACACACACACACACACCCCCCACCCACCCACCCCCACCCCACCACCCCCCTCACTTTTGTCGTGCGAAATACCAGCACTGTTTTCAGCATCTGTTTAGTGCTTCATTGTGTTGTGTTTACAGTTCCACAAAGAGTGCTGTGCGGTGAATTGTGCCTACAGTTGTGCAAAGTGTGTTACAAAATTGCAAATTGAGTGCAAAGCAGTGTTTGTTCTTTTAGTTTTGTGAACTCAGTGAGTGGATTTGCTATAAGTATTAATAGTTTTAGAAATTGTGCTATAAGAATCAAGGTTGTGTTTAAGCATTCAGAAAAAACTGTAACTTAGCATGGAGTGATGCATAGACAAATACCAGAATAGGTTTCAGTACCTTTTCTTTTTTATTATTTTAAATAATTTATTACACACTCAAAGTTAGGACTGTGCAAAAACACTTTTAACCATCTGTAAGGACACTTAGGTAAAGTATAACTAAAAAACTGGATTGAATCAATGAATTAATTTATTTCAGACAATTAACAAATTTAACACACATTAAACAAATATTAAATAAATCAATTTCAGAAATTACCAAATAACAATAAAAAATAATAAATTTAAGAAATTCTTCAACCAAGGACTACATAAAAAAGTAATTGATAAACATTAAATTAAATTTTCTGTTCCAGTTCAATTAAATCATTTGAACATAAATAGAAATGAGATAAACAAAATTTTCCTCTAAATAAAATATATCAGGTATATTTACCCTGATTTCTGACATTGATTAGTGATTAAAGAAAGGATTAACCCTCTACAAACAAAAGTGCTTTTATGAATACCATTACAAAATTAAAAGTTTGAAGTTCTTGTAGTTCTATCTATCAGTTGTTTCAGGTATTTCTATTCACCTTCAAAATTTATGCAGCATTAAAATTTGACTCGTCTGGACTTCCTAATGGCAAATTCGTTGATGGTATCATCAAATGAGATTTTATTTGAGACCTCTTGGTTGATGCTCATCAGTGCAAGCCCATTTTGATGATTATTTGTACATCCCTTTTGAATACTCAATGCAGATAATCACTACAAAATATTTTATTTATATTAGTATCTTCTACCCATTCTCAAGCTAATAATATAGCACATAATTCTGCTGCATATATACTGAGAAAAAAATGATGTCAACATACAAAAAAATGTTTGAACTGTTAAAAGAAAAAACTTGTCCTACCATTCATCTCATCTCCAGGTGTTATGCCCAAAAGTGCATGCCTGCCGAAATATGCATCCCCAGTCGCGGGAGCGCGCCTCGCTCTGTTGAACTGCATATCGACGAGGAAAACGGATTAAAATATGTTCAAACGAGCTTAGGTTCTTATATTAATGATATAAAAACGTTTAAAAATACCTCTCGTGGGAAAAAAGTTGTGGTTATTTGGCAGATTAATTTACAAAAGTACGGATTTTTTGAACAACATTAAATCCAAAGATTTTGACCATGGTACGGCTGATTTATTTGTTGTGGTCTCTTGTTATTTACACACAACACTAAACCGTGATAGCCGATGTGAGTTTGGAGTTTGCAAAGCTTTCTCTTAAGTGGAAAATCAAACGCGCATCTACACAGCACAGCGTTCACAGACCAGTGAGATGCATAAACAAACAAAAAAAAAATACAATACAGTTCAGTAAAATACAGTTCTGTTTTATGCCTCATTCTTGTAAGTTTAAAATGTTCCAATGCTCCTGAATGCACCATAGCTTTCTGACGTGCAGCGAACGCATCTCACTGGTCTGTGAACGCTGTGCTGTGTAGATGCGCGTTTGATTTTCCACTTAAGAGAAAGCTTTGCAAACTCCAAACTCACTTCGGCTATCACGGTTTAGTGTTGTGTGTAAATAACAAGAGACCACAACAAATAAATCAGCCGTACCATGGTCAAAATCTTTGGATTTAATGTTGTTCAAAAAATCCGTACTTTTGTAAATTAATCTGCCAAATAACCACAACTTTTTTCCCACGAGAGGTATTTTTAAACGTTTTTATATCATTAATATAAGAACCTAAGCTCCATTGAACATATTTTAATCCGTTTTCCTCGTCGATATGCAGTTCAACAGAGCGATGCGCGCTCCTGCGACTGGGGATGCATATTTCGGCAGGCATGCACTTTTGGGCATAACACCGGCCGACATCCAATCTCCACTCATTGTCCGACTCGCTGTTGTTCGTCCGCTGCCTTCTCTTCATCTGAAACATCTGGGTCGAACATGTGAGGCTCCAGACACAAATATTCTTCCTCCGATACATCAGAATGGTCTCCTGGTAGGAATCGCTCGGTTGAAGTCGAAATTTTGCTTTCAGATTTCTCGTTTTGGCTATCGCATTTAGTACAGTAGATCGCCATGAACACTCCCGTTCTGACGTCACGACTTCCGGGTTGGAGGGCGCTTGAAAAGTGATCAGAATCTTTTCCGATTTTCTCTTAAATGTGAAAAAATAAATAAAAAAATGGTGGTATATTTATTTGTTCATATTTTGCTATTTATATATACGTAAGGTTAAGTCAAACTGACGGACGCTTCATAACCGGTTTAATTCGCTTTTTTTCTAATTCTATGATTAATGGGAAGTAAGCCTAAGGGCGACGCTAGAGGGCGCCCCCAACACATTTGTCACCCTAGGCAATTGCCTATCTCGCCTATAGCAATCGCCGGCCCTGCATACAGAAATAACAAACCAGGGAAATCAGAAACCAGAACAGGGGAGGAAACAGAACTACCGGAGGGAATGAAGAGATTCCAGCAATGAATAACAGCAGAGTAAGAGTATATATATGCCAAACAGAACAATGAATGTAGTAATCAACTTATTGGAAGCAGGTTTGGACACAAGTAGCAAGAAATGGGAGGCGCACCAGGGGCAAACAGGGAGTAACTAATGACACAGTGAGATGATATTGATTCAGGAAGGACCCAGAAAGATGATCATAAAACTGGAAAATATTTCTAAAGTTTATTCAAAATAATACTGAGATTAGGCCATAGAAGGTAGTCAGCTTCCGTCAAAGTCATAAGGTGGGTTCTTCAAAAGGGAGAAAAGTCAGCAGTCTGAAGATGGGCCAACTGATATGACTAGAGTAGGACTTCCCTGAAATGATCCAGGCAGTGGCGGCTGGTTGAGATTTCTCCAGGGGGGGCCATAAATTCAAAATAGATATGTACCAAAAAACCAATCAAAAGTATACTAAGGGATTAGATCAGTATATTTATATAAATACCAACAACAAAATACACTGTAAAATCACTTTATTAAAGAAAACACAATTTCATGTACACAAATCTTGCCCTTCTGAGGCTTGTGAAGGTAAATCTGTTTTGCATGGTCCTATAATGTGTCACAAACCTGAAAAAATAATGTAGCAGTTTAATAATGGAGAAGCTATCAGTCAGCTTCATATTTTTATATATACTACTATTTATTTTCTGAGAATTTGTTTATTTAAGAGCAACTATTCAAAAGAACAAACATCTAGAAAATATAAACAATATTATATTAGTTTCCATGTGAATCCCAGATTCTTCATTCTTCTTTGCCTTTTCTAAATAGTGCTTTAATTCAGTCCTACCTGCTTGTATCCATGCTGGGTCAGATCCTGACATTTGAAAAAAGAGGCAGGGAAAGCAGAATAAAGTGTTAGCCTTGCTAAATGCAGTTAGCCAAGCCTTGTAGCTAAACCAGGTCCTGCAAAAGGACATTTCTTGCACCATTTGTCGCTCTCTCTCCGATGCGTCTCCAACTCCTGCGACTCGACCTGGCAATCACCCGCAAAATGTCTGCTCTGTGGCGGGAGGTACAACTAAGAACAAGAGTTTATGTGCAAAGATTTTTGCACCTTAGGGTAGAAATACATTAGCCTCGTGAGACCATCTTGATCTTGCGAGCTTTCAAGGTTTCACTTGCAGATAAGTCTGGCTACTCTCCGTTAAAGAAAATTTGGAGCAGTTCACCAAACGAACGTTAAATCAGCGTTGGCTTTGAGGCGGGTTGAGGTGTGGCGCAACGAGAAGTGCGACAGTTCAGTCTAAAGAACATGACGGCTTCAGACGATGAAACTAGCGTTAGCGTGGCTATCGAGCAAGTTTTATCGGAATTACAGAGTATTTCTTCACTGAAAGAAGAGCATAACACTGCTCTGGAGGCTTTTCTCAGAGGAAAAGATGTTTTTGCTCTTCTCCCGACTGGTTTCGGCAAAAGTAGCCTGGCTTGTGGTTGTGTTTTCATCGTCGCTCTGTTAGTACGTCATATGCTTTGTTGATCTGATTTATTTATTTGGCCCATCTATCACCAACATAGGCCAATCAGCTAACCAGTATTTTCGCCCCTTCACAAAATTACTTCAAAGGAAGGTTTCCAGATGGATATGCGGAGCAAATCCATCTGACGGAGTCAGGTTAGAAATACGTGGCCAATCCGACCAAAATTGAATGACGTTTTACTAGTCATTAAAGATGAAATATTTGTCTTGCACATCTAAAAATATGTAGAGGTATATTTTGAAATATTTTAAATTTTAGATTAAAATTAATCGATAAAAAAAATATATTTTTTTTTTATGTTCAGGGTCATTGGGTGGGTGGGGCAGCGCCCTAGCTCCCTCTATTGGCCAGCCGCCACTGGATCCAAGTATACCATGAGAGGGTAAGATGCCTTTAAGAGACACAAACTCTCCAGAGGTCCGTGATCCAGTAATGAAATCAGTAAGCCAAACCAGGTCAGTAACTATGAGAGATAGAAGGTAAACTTAGATCCAGAGTCCATGAGGCTGAAATCAGAATTTGAAGACAATGGCAGAGTTGAAAGGCTCCAGGGGAATTACACAGATCAAACAAGCTTTAGACATAGGTCACAAATTGATCAGGTAAACAATCCGGGCAGCAAACCTGAAGGCTTGAAAGCTGTGGCAGAAGTAGACAACAGACAATCTCGCACTGAATGAGTGCAGGACAGGAGCTTATGTAGAGAGCGGCACAGGTGAGGACAATCAGCAATCAGCATGAACAGAGGCACAGGTGGGAACAATAGTTAATCAGCAACCATGAGGTCAGAATGAAGGTAAACCAGTCGATTGCATCGACTCTTTGCTGTTCTGCTTCTCCTGGATGAGAATTTGGCGACAGTGGACATTTTGTCATTGATTCTGAGCAATCCCTTACATGAAGCAAGCATACAACGACAGTGGAGAACCAGCAGAACCCAGCTCAGTGTTAGTGGTTTCCTGCCGAGGCCGACTGGGGTTCAAGATGTTCATAACTCCTCCAAATATGACCAAGAGACATTGCTGAATTATTTTTAACACAAAGGATGAAAGCATGAGCTTTTATTGCTAAAATAAGTTAGCCTGATCACTGATTAAAAAAAAATTCAATCTATAAATGTTGATTGTAACATAAATTGATTTGGATTTAATGTCATTCTAAGAACATGAGTCAGATTTCAGAACTAATAAAACACATCCTCAGTAACTAGCAGCTTGTGTTCACCACCATCCACCCTCATATTGAAAGAATTCAAATGATTTTCTGCCTCAAATTTTTTCTAGAAGTTCCAAAAAAGTCAAGATGCTTTAATAAATTATGTTTTTGGTTGTCAGTCCGTATATATTCACACCAGAGATTATTCAAAGTACCACTGAAGCTAGCCTAAGTACCACTAATGGTACTTTTAACACACTTTAAGAACCACAGCGACAAAATTTAAAAGCAGAGGTGACACATTGCCCTCCTTTAGAAGTGAAACAGCATCAAGTCCAAAGCATTTATGTAAACCTATAAATATTTATGAGATAAAACTGTATTAATTTGGTAGCTGAACTGAATTCATATAGAGCTTTTCTAGTCATATCAACCACTCCAAGCACTTTCAGCAGGACCACACTCACCCAGTTGGACTTTCACACACACCGATGCACACATCGGCAGGTCTCTGTGGATTAAGTGCCTAGGAGTACATTAACATGTGACAGAGGGAAGCTAAAAAGAAAACCTGCAACCCTCAGATTGCAAAATGACTTCACTTACCCACTGACCCACAGTCACCCCAATGAAGATCAAGCTGCAAATAGAATTGTCCTTTTTATAAAATATTCAAAACATGCCAAAACTTTAGGTTATACCTGAAAGTGAAGTCTGATACTAAATCTAGTTTTAGATTAATTTACCTAATTTCCTTTGATAGAGACCAAAATGTTGAGAAAATGTTTGTTTTTTAATATCAGAGCTAATAAAAGATGGAATAACAATAAATATCAAGTAATTTGTAAAGTGCTAGTACAAGGGAAAACTCAGCCTTTGTCATAAAGGTTTAACTTGGATTTTATGAGTCAAAATGGTTAATGTTCATAGCATGTCAGATATGAAGACCTATATAATTGTCAGAAATTAAATACTGTGTTCCTAAAAGAGCACTTAGCTCTCAATTTATTAGTAGTGCTTCCTAGAGCTTCTAAATGTAGAATGGGAAGCAGGTCTTTTAATAATCAGGCTCCTCTGCTGTGGAACACACTACCGGTTTTATACCATGAGTCTTTGGGGAGTGGCGGCCTGGTGGTTAGAGCATTGCACTTGGAATCCAGAGGTTCTGCTTTCGAGCCCCACTCCCATAACCTCCACTCTGGGTCCCTGAGCAAAGTCCCTTAACCCCACACTGCTTGGTTGTTGCCGCACAATGGCAGCCCACTGCTCTTCAAAAGGATGGGTCAAATGCAGACAGTGAATTTCATTGCTCTGTACTTGTGACAGTGTAATGACCATAAATACACTTGAAAAAATTTAAATGTTTACTTTAATACTAGGCTTAAAACATTCCTTTTCTATAAAAAAAATTAACGCTAACGCTTTCTTTTACACTACATCAGTAAGCATTGAATAACATGGTAAAAGCATAGCAAGTAACACTATGGGGAGTGCTGGCGTAGTGGTTAGAGCAGTGCGCTTGTGCTCTGACAAGATTGCAAGATTCCGGTTTTATCCCCACAGCCTGCACTCTGGGTTCCTGCGCAAAGACCCTTAACTCCACACTGCTCCCCAAGCAGGTTACCTACATACCACATTTCTATTATATGTCACCACCTACCAACAGACTACAAAGTAAATTGTAACTTATGATCAGGTAAATAAACTTTACAAAACTGAACTCAAGTTACATATAAATACAATTTTGGTAAGGAAAATTGGCTTTCTGTCTTCTAGGTTTGGTTTTCTGTTATTGCCAATTAATAAACTGCATTTTAATGTATAATAACACATTAATCTGTTAATGAAAAGAATGCGTTGCCTGGTAATAACGGTTTGAAATCTAAAAAGTCTGACTTTACCTTGTCTGCCTAAAATTTGAAGCACAGCGCTTACCAAAATTCTCCATAAAGTTTATCTTGTTACCTAGCAATAATGTGTAACTTTTTATGTTATTACCATGTTATTACGTAGTTACTGTTGTACTGTAAAAGAAAGAGTTACCAAAAAAAACAAACATTATGACCAGGCTGCTGCCATTAGTACATTTAATTATATATGACAGAGTTGGCCTGTTTTTCAGTGTTGAGTCCTGTTTCTGTCCTAGACAGCTCATCTTTTACTGTGACTAACTGAATGTGCTCCCTTTGACATGAAAACTGGCTCAGAGCCCAGCTGCTTAACTGTTTCTTTCCTTGATAGAGCCACCTGAGGAGCTGGTTTACTGTTAGCTTTACTAATATAGAAAGTATTTATAGATCAGTGTTTCTATGTTTGCTTTGTCTGCTTCTCTCTCTCTCTTTCCATTAAATTTGCTGTAGATCCGTTTGTTTAGTTCAGATAGTCAGACTTTATTTAGTAGTCACATTTGAGTTTTTGGTAGTTCTGTGGTGCTGCCAGCAGATGGCACTAAGTCTGTATTTGCAGCTCATCACACCTAGCAGTGTATTCTCATTATGAGTTCGTATGAAATCGTACGAAAAGTTATGCACCGTAATTTCGTACATTTTGGACGTTTTTGTCATCGTATGCGCATGCGCATCTTACGCACCATTCAAGAACATAGAATATAAATTACAATTAGCCCTAACCCTAACCCTGACCCTAACCCTAAACCTAAGATATAAAACAGAGACATGAATAAGTGATTTTATGCACTGTTTTTCCCAGTTTTACGTCCGTCCACGGATCTGCTTTTTTTTTCTGTCTAGCAGCGCATGTGCACTGATCTGGTTTTTTGAGGAAAAACGTCCAAAACGTACGAAATAGTGTGCATAACTTTTCGTACAATTTCATACGAACTGATAATGAGAATACGTTGCACCTAGTGCTGGAATTTAAACTCATAAAGGATTATTTTTCCTGTAATGGCACATACTGTGATTATGTATAAGTTGAATTTGATAAAATTTCTGAGTAATGCAGTTGTGGTTCAGGTTAAACATTATTGAATACATAAAAATATTTTAACCAGTTCATTTTTAGTTGTAACTGTATTTTTTAAGTTTTTTAAACAATTTCTGCTGATTTTAAAAAGCATCTTTCTCATGAGCTAGATTTAAGCATTTCCCACAAAAAGGTTAAATTTACACATTAATACACCTCATGTTTTCAGCTTTCTCTTTCACATCAGTTTTATACATAGCTGATAGGTAATAGCTTCTAGACATGTGTTATGTATGTAGAACAGGGGTCACCAACCTTTTTAAGGTTGAGGGCTACATGGCCACCGAGTCAGAGGAAGGGCTACCAATACTGACCTATGAACTGGAGGGATCAGTTTTCACCTACAGTAAATCTCATCCATAAAAAAAATGTTATTCTTATTTTATTCTTTTATTCATTTCTAATTTTCTTTTTAATATTGTCATTTTGACACCACTGAAAGATGATGAAATAGTTAACATGATGAAATAATACATAAATGATTAAAAAGAAGAGCATCAGAATAAAAAAAAATTAAACTTAACCCACTGAGTGAGTTCTTCTGTTTTCAGAAGACAAAGAGGGCACCCCATGTGGTCCTTGAGGGCCCCTTGGTGACCCGCGTTGGTGACCCCTGATGTAGAACAACACCTAAAAGACATATTTATTTTACTCTTTAAAAGCTCTCCTTTCTATTTTCTAATCTTTAACGACTGCAGGATTTTTTTCATCAAACTCTGTTTCTCTTTTATTGACAAGACAGAAATGAATACATAAACATTTTCTAAATGGCACTGAGTCGGCAGCAGGTTATTCAGAGGCAGATTCTTTGAGGAGGAATTTTTTTCATGTTTTGTCAAAAGCATTAAAGCAAAAACATGTTTTTAACTATTTGCTTCCCTCATTGTGCATCTAGTTTCTGTCTTTGTGTCCTGGTCCCCAAGAGAGCCGACAGGATTGGACGAGATCCTGCTGTGGGAATACTCTACCGATCTGAAGAATTGAGAGATAAAAAGGATAGAAATAATCCTGCCAGTCCTAATTGGCATGGCCATAATCAGAGTATCTGAGAGAAGTGGCTTCATCCCTTCCCAAAAGCCTATTTTAATTACCAAAATGCTGTATCTGTGTTTGCAACAGAATCCTTACAAGTTGGAGTAAAAGCTAACATGGAAAAAAGCAAAGTTTACAAGAGAAGCTTATAATTATTGTGCCTAATCTACATTTTTTTCACTACATAAAACTTGAACAGAAAAAAACCACAAACTACAAGAAACCAGTAAGCTTACTTTTATAGCCTTTTTATTTATTTTTTCCAAGTTTCATTACTGGATTTCATTTTTTTCAAAAAAAAAAAAAATCAAATGTTCTTGGTTTGAAACAGTAATGGGACTACCCCATGTAGTAAAAGATAAAGAGGCACTTCTTCGAGAAATTAAATTAAGTTCAGTTTATTTATATCGCGCCAATTCACAACACATGTCATCTTAAGGCACTTTACAGTTCTACAGATCATACAGTCAATTGATGCAAAGCTTTCTATATAAGGAAAACCAGTTGATTGCATCGACTCATTGACTCTTCAGCAATCCCTGACAGGACAGGAAAAACTCCCCTTTAACAGGAAGAAACCTCCAGCAGAACTAGGCTGAGTGTGAGCGGCCATCTGCTGAGGCTGACTGGGGTTCTGGGAGACAGAAGCAGACATACAGAAAGAAGCAGAGATGCAAAAGGCAACTGTATACAAGCTCAGTTGCCTTTTGTATCCTGGAAACACACAGCCAGGCAGACAAGCTCCCAGCCAGCTCTCATGTCAGAGGATGAGGAGAGCACATCCAGCCAGTCATGGTCAGAGAAACAGGACTACACTGAAAAACAGGCCACTGTCCAACATCTAGAAAAAAAGGTGGGGAGGGCAGTAGCACAGCTGATATTTCTCTTCAGGATCTAAGATAGATCTTGGAGGCAATTTCCAAAGCCCAGAGGAAGCCATTTTGGATCGAATGTGCCATTTTCTCTGATTTAGGCATATCTAGGCAAAAACTCCTCCTAGAGCTTTTGAGTTGCAGTCTTCAAATTCACCTCTCAAAGATATAGGACATTGGGGATTTAATGTTGTACATACATTTTTGCTACATCAAAGCATGTGGGCGTAGCCAAACATCAGAATTAGACTTCTCTTTAGAAAACAAGATGCAGCCCCAGGCCACGCTTTTACTGAGGATTATGAGACTGGGTACACATATGTAACCCACCAAGACCTAAAAAACAGTTTCTAGCAGAAATGGTTTAAAGTCTGCCATTTTGGATAAAAGGTGCCTTTTTGTGTCTTTTAATCATTAAAATTGTGTCTGTACGTGCCGTAAAGGTTTTGGGTTGAAGAGTTCAAAATTACTCAGCATGGAGGCTTCGGGGATCCAAAGCTCTCAAAAAAGATTTTTGCTGCATCAAAATATGTGGAGTGGCCAAGTGTCAAAATCTGAAATCTCGCCAACATTGTTACATAAACTTCACATGCTAAGTCAGAGGAATATAATTTTTTTTCTGTGTGTCATCACAGACCAGCACGCATCACATACAGATGCCCATTTGATGACATCGTTTTAGCCCTGTCCCCTGAATGTCACGTCTTGGTTGTGGTTTAAAGGACCCAAATGCAGAGGCAGAGAGGCTGAGGTGATTTCTTGTCGTTTTAATGATGAAAGCAGTTAACAAAGGCAGGAATCAAACTAAAAATGTAACACAGACCAGAACCATGGAGACCTCAGGGTAAAACACGCACAAGGAGCCAGGGAGAGACGAGGAGAGTAGAGAACAGCGACGACAGGACCAGCAACAACAAGGAACCAACAAGAAATGACAGCAGAGGGAGAGTATAATGTAGCTGACTGAGACAAAGGGAGGGCTAACGAGCTGACAAGGAGCAGGTGTGAGAGGAGACAATGAGGGAGCCAAGGGGAAAGGAACACACACAAGAGGGCAACAGAGGAACACAGAAAAACCTGAGAACTAACATAAATCTAAAACTACAACAAAATAGGAATTAAACCAATAAAACTAGGAAACATGGAGCAAAGGCATTGACAAAGCCATGAAACTGTCATGATGGGTAATCTAAGCTAGCCCAAAATGCAGAACACACACGGAAAACGGAGTAAAAGTTCAACAGAGTTTATTAAGGTTCACAAGCACACGATAAAGAACAAGTTCTGGAACAGGTTCAGGGCTGGTTCACTAAAGTCTTAACTGGGACTGGAGACTGTTGGTTAGCAGAGTTCATGGGAAGCTAAGCGTCTAGCTTCATGGCAGACCTTGATCTGAGCTTCCAGCTCACTGCAGAGAACAACAGGAAATATCCACAAAGGATTCTTCAGGGTGATTCCACATAGGAACCTTCAGGTTGGCTCACCAGGGCAGATTAGCAGGTTAAGCTCTCCTAGAGCTTCAGGCTTGAGACTGGTTTTCTGTGATGCAGCTCTTCCAGAGCTTCAGACCAGAGATAGGGTTCCAGTGAGGCAGCTCTTCCAGAGCTTCAGACCAGAGACAGGGTTCCAGTGAGGCAGCTCTTCCAGAGCTTCAGACCAGAGACAGGATTCCAGTGAGGCAGCTCTTCCTGAGATTCAGACCAGAGACAGGTTTCCAACTAAGATCAACACTGCGGCATGGAAGCAAGGTCTGGCAGGAGCTTATAAAGGGGAGGTCTCCTGATGAGAGGTTTAACAACAGGTGTGCAGGAAGACTCCAGCCCTAGGAGACTCACGGCGCACTCTGCTGGAGACAGAGGGTAATCTCCAGATCCCAGCAGTAACTCCAGTCCTAATGGAAAGAAACAAAGAACAAAAGAGGATCCTCGGCGCCCTCTGGTGGGCAAGCCTGAGGACCCTAACAGAAACTGAAAACAGGAAATCTAACGTTTAACTGGTGAAAATGGAAATTGAAACAGCAAGAACGACAACAAGAAGCAGAAAATTAGCTAAAAATTAAAATATTATTGTTTTTCACAATAGCTTGTTATTATCATGACATACCTTACCAGTGCAGTAAATCTTAAAACCTATTTATTGGGGTCAAACTTGTCAAGTTACTGAGTATAAATACTTAGCTATTTTACCTAAGTAATTTTATTAGTATTTGTACTCAGCTTGAGTATTTTTTTTTTTTTTTTTTTGAGGACTTTATATTTTCACTCAATTTTACACAAATATCTGTACTTTGTATCTACTCATAATGGCTCATTACTTCTACTCTACACGGATAAGGACTAACCATAACAGCCGCTACAAAGCTGAGGCCAAATGAAGAGCGTGAAGAGACTGGGTGCGAGATATATATTATAGAAAGACACATGATTGAAGAATGGGCTGGAAAACATTGCATATGATGGATCAGATCCTAAGATGAAAGGTATAGCTTTTTTTTTATGGATTTTTTTATTAAATATCTGATTTATATCGTGGACATGAAATCATCCGTGGCAAATCTAAAATTATTTTTCAAATAACAAATATCTTTGCATAACATCACCACATACTAAGAGCCTGTCAGCCTGTCCTCCTGCAGATTGTTCAGAGCTCATTAGTGGCAAGCTGATTATATTCATGCAGTGCTCCAAACATATTGTGTCATTGATGCAGAGTGAGAAGCTCATAGTGAGTTATGCATATCATTATCTTCGGTGCAGCTCTGGCCCTGTGGGAAGGTGAACTGAAAGTGGACAAGGGGAGTTAGTTGTGTCTTATTTGGAGGATATTCTCAAACTCCCTCAGAAAAGTGTTCTCAGGGAGGGAGCCCAGGTGTCAGTCAAATGGCTGACACCCTTAAAGAAACAGAGCATAACAGCCTGAATTTCAGCATACTGGTGACAAATTTGAGTGAAGTGACCAAATACGAAGAGATGCACTGGCAAGCACTCTGATGACAGTGATTCTCTGGTACCAGGCATAGGTACTGAATCAGTTCAACAGTGCCCATCCCCTTATGTGAGAGAGATAACAGCTGCCCTACATGACTTATGTTTAACTTGAAATAGGACTTCTAATGGCCTTCATGATAAGATAGGCCATAGGAATCAGAATGGATAGTGGATGTCTAGAGTTTATCCTACCAACGGGTCCTCCTCCAAAATATAGAGATCTCTACTGATCCTCTAAGAATACAATAGGCTATTTGGCTTCCTTTCTGATTAATGGTCCCCTTGCTCTGTGTCAATGGCGTAAATGTTGGTAAGGAGAGACAGCAGTTGCTTACGGGCCCATGACCTCTTAGGCGCCCTATCACTGACACCTTGTTGGACCCCATGTCTGTAACATGTGGTGGTACGCTGTCACCAATGGTTCCGTTCAAGGTGCTCTGTAGCTTTTTTCCGTGTGGGATGTGTGATCATACACTACTGAGAATTGCATAATTGTATCTTCTTGGCGGAATAATGGAACTGTCGCCGTATCCTGAACCTTTATCACGTGTTGTACTTCATATGAAGCCCACGCAGCTAATGTTGCTTACGGGCCTATTGTTGTGTGGTTACGCCATTGCTCTGTGTCAGTCTATATAGGAATTCATATCTTTGTAGGTTTACAGTTAGGCCTTCCTCCTACCATTTTCAGGATGATTAAACAGTGCTCCTCACTCAACATCCTACTTTTCTTCTCTGTTTATTGGTCTCCATAATAATTGGTATTCTCCAATGTTCTCTTTCAGATCTCTATCCACTTTATAGAACAGTTTGATATAAAAAGGAATAGTCTCTGTATTTTAAAGTACCGTATTTTCACGACTATAAGGCGCACTTAAACGTCTTTTTTTTTTCTCAAAATGTGCGGTGCGCCCTATGTGTGTTGTAACTGCGACTTTTGAGACCACCTCATTGAGGAGATGATGAAAGAGTGGCTTAATGTAAGGAGACCAGGTGTTTTTTTTTCCACCCCTCACCATCGCTGTTAATATGTAACTCCATGCGTGCCCATCTCACAGCTGATGTGAAAAACATGGGGAAACAAATGAATGCTGTGCTCGCTGTTCAACCGCTCGACATCGGTGTGAACCGGACCCAGCAGGTGCAGCAGAAGCAGCGAGTTTACATGCAAAGTCAATGGTTGACGCGCGTATAGGTGCAGCAAAAGGTCCCGCAGCGCGTTTTGGTGCAGCACGTCGGGAGCGTTTAAGCATCTGAAGCGCCGCCAACGCGCTGCTGCTACTCGAGATGGAAAAATTTAAGTTTTGCTGCTGGACGCGCCGCATCAACCAATCAGAGAAGCTGATCTGGGAGCTGACAGCGAGACAGACACAGCGCTCTGATGACATATGATATTAGATGAAAAAGGCTGGATGGATGCGTGGCTGAGGCAGGTGTATCTGAGAAGACTAGGTGGTTTTTTCCACGCATCACCATTGCTGCGTGCCCATCTCACAGCCGATGTGAAAAAAAGGTGAATCAAATTAACGCTGTGCTCGCCGTTATCCCGGGGGTCTGACAAAGGAACTTCCACCGCTCGACATCGGTGTGAAGCGGCCGTTCAAAGTAAGGCTGCGAGCGGCGTGGGAGCGATGGATGACAGACGGAGACCACAGTTTCAGGATAAGTGGAATGCAGCGCCGGGCAAGTTACGCCACAGTTTGCGGATGGATTGTAGATGCTTGGACTAAAGTGTCTAATGGCTCTGTTGTTCAAGCTTTCGCAAAAGCCGGCATTATTTCTGAGGAGCTGCGCTGCACGGAAAGTGACTCTGCCAGCGCAGAAGGGGAAACTGGCATGTCTGATTTAGCGCAGCTGTTTTATTCAGAAACAGAGGATGATGACTTTGATGGGTTTGATTAATACTTTGTAATAAATACATGAATAAAGCACAATCATACTCAGTTTTGCTCCCGCTCTATTTTTCTACCTGAAAACTTAATTCAACAGCAGCCTGTGGGCGGGTCTCCTCCTCTTCAGCGCGGTGGCTGGCAGGTGTTTTTTCATCTAAATAATCTAAATCTTGCAGCTATATTTGCTGTGATCAGTGGGAATAAAGTAGTTTTAATATGTTTTTAAGTGAGAAAGTCCACCTGAAAACTTCATAATTGCAGTCAGTTCATCCAGATTATCTATTTCTGTCGGAGACGCTTAGACCCCCACATACCAGCGGTACACCGACAGTAAATCCCTTCAACAGCAGCCTCTAGGCTGGGCAGCCTCCAGGTTCACTGCGGCTGCTGGCAGGTGTTTTTCATCTAAATAATTTTTGCTGCAGGCACCAGGATACCGGTAATAAAAGCGAACATATTCCGTCGGCAGGTTTCAGGATTTTAAGTTAATTTAGGAGTGACCACAGCGCTGTCATCTGCGATGTGTCTGTCTCACGGCCAGCTGCCAGGTTTGATTAATACTTTGTAATAAATACATGAATAAAGCACAATCATACTCAGTTTTGCCCCCGCTGTATTTTTAAATACGCAGTAGAGGTATTTAAAGGTAGTAGAGGACATGTACCTGTATATAAAAAATGCGCCCTATAGTCCGGTGCGCCTTATGTGTGTGTTAAATACAGAAATGGGACACATAACTGAGAGTGCGCCTTTTAGTCCGGTGCGCCTTATGGTCGTGAAAATACGGTAATAAAAGGTATTTTTTCCTTTGTAAAGGAGGCCTGAAGATGCAGAGCAGGAGAAAGGATAAAAGAGAAGAGCACGGAAGCAGAGCTGTCTATTTAAAAAGTGATTATAGGCAATGTGAGATATATGGATGATGATATTTGGAAAACAAGTTTGAAATACTCCAAGCCCTAGCAAGAACCCAGCCAGAATATTGGCAATGCAGTATTATCTGCTTTACCGAAACATGGCTGCAACAAAAGAATCTCTCTGACCATATAAGCAGACTTAGATTTAAGGAGCCTGAACAACTCCAGGGAGCTCAGACCCAAATCTGGTGCAAATTAGATCATTATGAAAGATCTTTATTTCTTACAGCTGTAAACATCTACAACAACACATTTTTAAAAAGCTGATGAGTTGCATTTACTTTCCCTTTGGGATTTATGAGGTGTTTTTTAATTGAATTGAATTACCTTACACACTTCACAAACGTGCACTATTGTGTGTTGCTCGACTAAATCACCAATATTTACTGCATTGATTTTTGACAGCACATAGATCTGTTTTTTACTTATGTATCTGAGGTTCAAAACTTAAGAGAAACTCATAACTTGTACATATTGGTAGAAAAAGGATGAGTGGGTAAAGCCAAGGACATGTTCACAAAAGGAATTCAATACACTAACCCGGCGCTCTTCCTGAATCATTTCAGCCTTACATTGAACATTTATCAAACTCTGACACAGAAACAAACACAGCCCCTCATTTCTGAAGATGGCTGAAAGTCTTCATTTTAACTAGCTCCCCCTTGGAGGTAGATGGGTGTTATAATGTCTGACAAGCAGGAAACTCTTCTTACTGATATGTAAAATTTAAGCCCATTTGGAAAATGTATTATTTAATCATCTCAAGCAGGTGCCTTGACTGCAACATATGCAAGGAAAAAGGCAATGGACACTGGACCAGAAATGTTTCCCCCTAAGGTTATTTCACATCATATACGTTATTTTCTCCTTCTCAGTGATTTCTATGAAGCCTATTTGGGTTAAAGCCAGCAAGTAGTTGATACCAGAACATCCCTTTCTCTTTAAAAAGCTTACTTAAAAAAAAAAAAAAAAAACTCTAAAACATCTGTCTCTGCATCACAATAATAACACCAAACCGAAAAAAATACTGTATATTCGGAGCATATATATTAATGTTCTGAACTTCCATATAAATTAGTTTTTTTGTACCATATTTTTCTCCCACAGTTTACATTTGTTCACTGCTGCACCTTATGGAATTGAAATGTTCCTATACTGTCAAAAAGCTGTACTAAACCAAATATCATTTGGTATACACTCTGTATATACCAAATTACAATAAAAGTTGTCTAAGTCTTCTTTAACGGGCCATGTTAGTTCTGCAAGAAGAACTTGAGCATATTTATACAGTAGGTAAAACGTGGATGTTGTCGACACCCCTTGCTATCATTGACAGTATAGTAGAGAGAGTATTTCTCACCTTAATTCTGTGATGTAGACAACGATCCACAAAACAAATGACAAATGGAGGCCCTATCTAGCCTAAAGTCCTACAGAGCAGGCTATCTGCATTAAAGCTGCATAGTCACATTACATACTGGTACAGAAAATACCAAAAAACATTTTATCATGATAAAGCAAGGTAATACACACCAAGTGTCCATCCTGATAGTGTTTCGATACTCCTTTTGGAGCTTAAAAAGGTTTTCAGCACCAGGTGCAAGAAACAAAAAGCCAGATGGCAACTACTAAATAAAGTCCGGCCGTACTGCAATGCCCCTTCATATAGCGACAGCTTGACGTGATCAAAGACCAACCAACAATAATTAAATAAACCGAAATCTACGGCAGCTCTAAGATCAGTACTCGAGTTGAAGAGGGATGAGGGGGGATGCCATCTTAAAAATCTGCCCCCTTCTTGAATGGCCCTCCTCCCATTCCATCCCCTGTGAGATTTTATTACTGAAGGTGTAAAATTTTTACAATATATTAACAGTGTAGCAACATGAAAGTTGGCATATTAGTTCATCAAAGCAATAGTATTGCCCTTTCAACATTTGGTGGGCTGTGGGCTTATGAGTAGCCTGAGCAAAATAAATAACATCAAAGAAGTGGTCTACCATGGCTATGAAGCTGATCCCAGTGGAAAATTAGTCCCTAACTATGTAGGGGCAGTGATAGCGATGCTGTCCAGGGACTGACTGCAGTTCTACTGAAAGGTGCCTTGGTAAAGGTCAATTACCGGCATACCTGACATGTAACAACCACACCATGCAGATTTAAAACTAGACTACTGTCTAAGATCTAGACAATCTTCCTTAGAGCCTCTTATCAGTAACCTGACAACAGCCAGATGCATGTCTCACTCCGCCTAGCTCCGCTCACATACATCTGGGAACCCGCCATAGGAATTGCCTTTACTGAAGGCTGGGCCTTATCAAAACTCCTTGCATATGATTGGATAAGCCACTTGTCTGTCATCTTTATTGACGTGCTATTTCAACCACTCACACCGAAGCTAACCCGTGACGCTGTGAGAGGAGGAGCCATTTGGTAGATCAAGCTCTTGCCAAATCCGGTCGGGAGAAGGGCGAAAACATCGTTTCCACCAACAAAAGCCTTCAAAGCCGTTCTCTGATGTTCTTTTAATTAAACAATATCAGATAGATTGGACAACTCAGAAGAAATAGCAGCATCAATGCTAACGCTTGCTTCCTCAATGCGAGCCGCCATTGTTGTTGGAATCTCACGGTCGCTTCTCCACTCCAGGACACACCCACCCTGCGTCCTGATTGGACAGACCATAAATTCGGTTGGGGAAATCACTTTCAATGAGCGGGTTCCCAGATGTATGTGAGTGGAGCTGGGCGGAGCGAGACATGCATCTGGCTGTTGTCAGGTTATCTTATCAGGCCACATAAGAAGGAAAATACCATCCCTAACAAACAAACAAGGACATAACACTATGGTATGAAAAAATCAATCACTTCTATTTCTAATGTGATTTGTATTTTGTCTGTAGCAGCTATTGCTGTCACTGGTATCAGTATTCATAAGGATTTAGACTAACACATCCACAACTTAAGGAGCCCCATCTGAATGCCTTGGCAGCTTTAGTTCCCTTTCAGTGAACACCAATGTTCAAACCGTGTTCCCAGCGCTATTCAAGTCTGATCCCTCTTGGAATTTAATACTTTTTAATATATTTTTTCATGCTGGATCTTTGACTTCCTTATTATTTCTATAATTCACTGGAAGGCGTTAACTGGCTTAACTACAGTAAGCTACTGCCCTGTATCGTACCTCCTTTCTTATTGCCTCTGATCACATTTTAACTCTTTAACATAACACGTTAGATAAATGTCACTGGTAAGAATCAGTTTTGAGGCTCTTAAAGATAAATACAACACCAACGCAGTCCAAAGTCCAAGAGCCCCAATCTTCAGAAGTTTTTCTATCTGGACTGACCTTCCATGAATGTTTTCTTGGTGAATCAGAGAAACGAAATGATATGTAGCACAAAGGGTCATATTTGTTAACAACAGGGAGGAAGCCGGAGTACCCAGAGAGAACCGAAACATGCTCGGGGAGAAGATACAAACTCCATGCAGAAAGACCCCAGGCCAGGAATCAAACCCAGAACCTTCTTGCTGCAAGACAGCAGTGCTACCCACTGTGCCACTGAGCAGCCCTATCTAAAAGAACTTATATCAGCAAAACAGTTCACCATGAGCTCAAGGTAATGTTTTTACAAGTCAAGGGTCGCTTGGGGTAGATTTCTAACTATTCAAAATATTGTCCTTAAATTTATTAAACTCAAATTACAGCTAAACTATTTTGCATTGTTGTTTGTTAAAGTGTAGGAATATCTCTTTTGTTGTGTTTGTAAGTCATTTTGACACAATGCACTTTATCTTTTCTTAGACAAAGTGTCATGCTCTCTTAAGGTATCTGATCCACATGCAGGAAACCACTCAGAGAACAAGAGGTTTAAATGGAAGTGAGAAGGGAAGTTCAGAGTTTAGTTCAGGCTCAGTGGGAAACTTGAGCGACGACTTGCAAAAAACAGAGACTGAAACGGGACTCATATTTCCAGAAAAAGGTGTCCTTCCCAGAATCCAGTCGTTGTGGGTTATTCCAGAATTTGGTTGACTCGTTGGAGGGCAGACAGGGTTTACTCAGGTTTGGTTGGTTCCTTGAGGAGCTATGGAGGTGACTGCCACTTAAATTTCCTGAAGAACTTGAACAGTACGTGTGGAGATTTATCCCCTGCTCAGTGAGAAGCTCAAACAATCCTTTCGGGGAAGAAGGTCGAAACATCCAGTTTGCATCCCCTGCTCTTGTGAAGATCAAATGATCCTTTCAGGGGGAGAAGGCCAAAACATCCAGTTTGCAGGATGACTTTCTGCCGAGAGGAAAGACAAAAAAAAACAAGGTTAGGGCTCAGGGAGATAAAGACTCAGTTAGACTCTGCTAAACTCAGCTTGGCTAGAATATCCAAAACTGGCAAACACCCTGGCAGTCAGCATCTTAAGAGTCCTCAGATAATGAGCCAACCATCCGCAGGTGTGTGGAAGGGCCAACGAGAACCGGGTGCCACCTGGTGGTGGAGGGAAAAAACACTAACACACAAACCACACAAACTGGATTCCTAACACAAAGTAGACACATGTTATTGCATTTTTTTCACAAGGCTCTTTTAGGTGTCTCAGGCAGAAAGTACATCATTCTACATGCATATCATTTAAAGGAATAGTACACCCAAAACATGATTAGCCTTCATTTTCTACTCACCCCCATGCTGAACAACACCCTGGAGTACTTTTTTGATATCTCAAATGCATCTGGAGATCTGGGAGGCTTCTTGCTGTCTGCTGACATTCAAATAATGGAGGTGTCCAGCGCCCAAGGCAGAAAGGTCCATAAAAGTCCACAAAAAAGTTTCAATATTCCTCCATACTGCTCGTCCAATGTATTCCAAGTGTCCTGAGTGGATAGCATCCAGAATTTACTCGAAACGAAGTCATTTAGAATGTTTTTAGAGCATAAACAGTAGTGTATAGGATTTCCTGAAAGCGCGCACCTGCGCGATCACGACGCTACGGAAGCTGGCAGACCAAACCAGATGAAAGTGCGCATTCAGCTCGGCAAAGAACTCATGCTCTTCCTCAACACTGAAGTCCTCAGACATTTTTCTTTCGTTGTTTCTTTCTTTGCACAGGTAAACAGCACATTTCTTCTTCTACGCTTGCATTATTGGCAGAGCAGACGCTGAATGCGCACTTTCATCTGGTTTGGTCTGCCGGCTTCCGCAGCGTCGTGAACGCGCATGTGCGCGCTTTCAGGAAATCCCATACACTACTGTTTATGCTCTAAAAACATTCTAAATGACTTCGTTTCGAGTAAATTCTGGATGCTACCCACTCAGGACACTTGGAATACATTGGACGAGCAGTATGGAGGAATATTGACACGTTTTTTGTGGACTTTTATGGACCTTTCTGTCTCGGGCACCATAGACCTCCATTATTTGAATGTCAGCAGACAGCAAGAAGCCTCCCAGATCTCCAGATGCATTTGAGATATCAAAAAAGTACTCCAGGGTGTTGTTCAGCATGGGGGTGAGTAGAAAATGAAGGCTAATCATGTTTTGGGTGTACTATTCCTTTAACATGATGACTTTTGTTTTATTCTGAGTTGATATGAACAGTACTGTTTTAATACCATGTTTTTTTAGGGCTAAAGCAGGTAACAGCCAAAATCTACCCCAATTAAGTGAAATAAATAGATCAACAACAAAAAAATTACTTACCATTTTTAGCTTTACTTTTCATATCAGTGACTTTCACCTTTATCAAGGTAATTTTGTGTTAAGGTATTTTTACTTGGAAAAAATAAAATGGGGAAATATTAACATCTATAAAAAAATATGTATTGAAATAATAGGATATGAAAATAATCTGTAAAACTATTATGAAAAAATAATCATGTGAAAAAAGTTTCTCCTAAAACTTTTTTGATTAAAACATTTTTCAAACTTTTATTTCAGGAATGCGCATGATAGGTTTTCTTTAGATTTATTACATATAAAAATCAAGCTTAAAAGTTTTTCAACGACTTTATTGTCATTCAAAAACATTTTATTCTTTTCAATATTACTAATAGGTTTGTTAAATTTGCCTTTTCCTTAATTTTCATCTTTAATTTTTTCCCATACTATGAATCTTTTAAGCTTTCTGTCACAGATGGTCCATCTCTCTTATCCTTTGTCATTTTAAAGCTCTCCTGAGCATCTCTGTAAATTAAGAGCTGTGATTTGTCGGTGCGCTCGCTGCACAGATAAAACAGGTATAACTCTGATTTACTGCGATGAAATGAAGCATTCCTGAGAGCATAGAGAGGACCAAAAGCTTCCTCTGTGCAGACATGTCATGTTCTGCGGTGGACATTCTCAATTAAACACTGCTAAAGCATTCATCCATCAAACATTTAAGGACAGGAAAAACTGGAGCATGCTTTCTGAAAGCCTCTTCAGGCAGGAAAGGCTCTACAAATGAAAAGGGACAGACATAAACAGGGGACATGGAAGTGTCTCATGTGTGTCAAATGTCAAAGGAAAGACAAGAGAGAGCCTTTTAATTGATTTTTTGGCAATCAAAGACCCCACAACCACAGTGCTTAACTGCAGTGTGACAGTGATGACACATATTTAATTCAAAGGAGCTACCTAGGTAGTAGAGAGCTCAGGATGAGTGCCTTTGAATGTTAATACTGTCTGTACACACAGGGCTTTCAAGAGCCGTTGTACCGTCTCAGCATGAGACTCTCCTGCTCCCAGGGTGGGACTCCCAAGAGCACCCGTCAAACAAACTTTGAAGTTTTGTAGCAATCTGGTAAAAGTGCCTGTTAGTAGCTCAGCAACTCTGCTGCAATATCTTTGCTTAGAATTGAAGAGAGAAAAGAAAAAGAGTACAATGATCAAAGTAGGCAGGATTAAAGAGAAGGGCATAGGGTGGAAAATGGTAAAGACATGTGGTCCCAGTTTGTATCTTTTTTTTTTTTTTTTTTTTTGTGAACGTAGGCCATTTGAGTGTGTTTAAAAACCCAGGTATTTTGCCACAGGCCATTCACAAGTTGGACACAGCATACAAATTAAACTTAAGTCTGGATTCGACAATGAGAAACCAAGAATAAAAAAAAAAAAAACTTGGTACTTTAGAGGTAAACTTCATCCGCATTGTTGTTCTGCTGCACGACCCAAGTCGGCTGAGACCCAATGGTACATTTTGACGCATTATTTGACATTCTTCAAATGCGAAACACCATTAACTCCACAGATGAGCTGGTTAGGAATGCTAACGCCAGGGTCCTGACTGGCCGCAAGTGGAACGCCCAGACCGAGGTCGATCAAGCGGTAAGCCGGCTGCAGCACAAGGAGATTGTAGGCAGGGTGCAGGTAGGAAGAGCAGGCCTAGGATGGGGAGAAGCACCACGCTTCTGGTCCAAGGCCCACCACAAGGAAAGAAAGGAAATGGTGGTGGTGGAGGTGATGAGGATGGAGGAAGACCGCTATAAGATCAAGGCTGTGTCTCAGGGACGGCAAGGAAGCTGGACAACCTGGGAGGGAATCTCAACCAGGAACATCAGTTGGTCAGACTTGTGGAAGATCCCACAGGCAAGACTTAGCTTCCTTATCCGTTCAACATATGACACGCTTCCCTGTCCTCTGAACCTTCATCAGTGGTTCGGAAACGAGGAATGTTGTGCACTCTGCAATGCTCCCAACGCAAGCCTCCAGCACATCTTGTCAGGCTGCAAAGTGGCCCTCTCACAGGGCCGCTATAGATGGCGCCACGACCAGGTCTTGAGAAAGCTAGCCGAAGTGCTGGAGGAGCGCAGAAAGGATAGTAGAACACCATCGCCAGCAGAGGACCCCACCATCTTTGTCGCGGAAGGAGGAATAAGAAGCTTCAAGCAAAGAGAAACCTCAAGGCCCTTCACTACTGGCCAGGAGTGGAGCATGAAGGTTGACCTGGACAGGAAGCTTCAGTTTCCCACAGAAATCACCACCACATCTCTCCGACCAGACATTGTGGCGTGGTCCATAAAGGCAAGAGCGGTAGCCCTCATTGAGCTCACTGTGCCAATGGAGGAAGGGATCGAAGCTTCCTTTGAGCGAAAAAAGGCCAAGTATTCAGAGCTGGCTGCGGAGTGCCGGGAGGCGGGCTGGAAGACTACCATCTACCCAGTAGAGGTCGGATGCCGAGGCTTCACAGGGTTGTCGACCATACGCCTCCTGAAAGACGTGGGAGTCACGGGAGGAAGGTTGAGGAAGGCAACAAAGGAACTGGCTGAGGAGGCGGAGAAAGGGAGCTTTTGGCTCTGGCTGCGGAGTAAGGACAGAACCTGGGGGAATAACACCTAACCCCCAGATAATAGTTGCAGGGAATAACATCTTTCAGCTGCAGGGGGTGACAGGGAGACGTCCCTGTCACTGCCCCGCCACCAGGAGACGTTCCAGGATTAAAGGGGCGAAACGTTGGTGAATGGTGGTTCCTGGCTGATGACCCTGCAGCTGACCCATGGGCACCGGAGGAGGTGCGACAGGCAGAAATGCCAAGCAGGATTTAACACCCTCCTGTATTATCCTGGTAGTAAACAATGTAACATCAAGTGACTGTGAATATGTAACTTTGCTTGTCTACAATTGTTCAATAAGCTGAAGCATTTTAGATCAGTGACCCTAGTTGCAAAAAAAAGCCCAAGATCACTTGTTAGAAGACGACAGAAGGTGTTTGTATCCAAGACAGATGAAACTTGAACTGCAGTGGGAAAACTGTCTGACTGTTGGAGTCACTGATCTCTATTTATTATTTATATTTTTATCTATTATTTATTATCTGTACTTATTTATTATCTATTTATTTATTCACTGGATTTCTGTGTGTGAAGCCACCGGCATGGCATGTTGGTACTCCCCACTCCCACGGGGATGCGCCATAAAAATGTCTACGTACATGTGCAAAACAAGGAGTTTGCCGGCTGTGGGAATTTAGAGTCAGTGGATGTACTAACCAAGAAAATCGATATATACGCCAATGTATTGTATAGTATAGTACAGAGGTCACGGATTAGCGGACCACAGTCCAGATCCAGACCCACCTGCTGGCTAACCGGACCCAACCAGATTCAAAACATTTATAAATTACTGCATCTTGTCCGACGGCAGCGTCTAAATTCACTTGCGCCGCTTCTCCTGTTTGTATGGTAAAGCCCTCCGGCACCAGGCGACACGTAAATATGGATCAAGGCTCAAAATAAGCACATTGATATGTGCTTTAGAATGGCTTTGTCTCCATTTAAACCCAGGTTTAAAGCCTTGCAGGGCAGCATAAAGCCCACTGCTCTCATTAAGCCAGAAAAGAGAAAACGAACAAACAGTCAGTTCAGGTGTTTTGTAAAATATGTGAATCAGGAAATTGTCTATATAGCAAACTGAAAGATTGTTGTTTTCTTCAAACAAAACACTTTAGATTTTAAAATGGAAATTTCTTTTTTTCTTTTTTATTCAATGTATAATATGGATGCATAAAAAACTCATTTTATTTCAGTGTAAAATTCTGTTTAAAGTAACAAATTATTATTAAAAATGTCTCCAGACCTTTACTGGTTGATGATTTTCTTTATTCAGACCCCACTGATGTTTAATTCGTTACCCCTGGTATAGTATGTAGCGTAACATTAGTCTGGCTATTTCGGACCGACTTGAAGACATTGACTGAGTTGGTCATTGACATTATTCTGACGTTAGAAAATAGAGTAAATAGAAAGTAATTAACTGTGAAATATCAATGTAGTAATTCTTTATAAACGGATGACGCTGTCAGTTTTTGTAGTGTTTGTTGTATTTTTCATCTGAAAAGTCATTTGCTGAAATATATAGCATATTACATTGACGGAAAAAAAGCAACTCAAACATTTTTTAAAGGCTAATGCACAGACACAGCATAAAAATATATGACACAATTCATGCTCATTTTGCAAATAGGAAAATACTGCAGTATTAACAGATATGTACTTATAAATAATAATGTCATCAATACAAGTATATTACATGTACATCATCAATTTAGCACTTTTTGCACTTCAGTATTATTATACTAAAACAACACATTCATTTTCTTGTGATGCATTTGTATCATATGTTACATTACATGATTTACAGACTTCATTGACTTCATAATGACAATGCAATATGATGTGCCTATTTTTTTTATTATAAGTTAAAGTAATCTACTTATGCAATGAAACAGCCTGTGTGTGTCAAAGTGATGAGTTTATCCTTATTCTAAAAGTCTTAAGTCCCCCTGAAAATGAGAACATCATCATTGTTCCACACTATGGCACACATATTGTTTACATTGCGACCGGTCTAACTAGGGAGTACCAAAATGCCGGCCGGTGGCTTCACTTCAACCCTGTACTACCAATGGGCAATAAGCAATGAAAAAATAGAGATCAATGGTTGAAGTTAACTTAAGCTCAGGAAGCATTCTGATGTAGTTGTGAAGTTGATAGACACATGTATATATGTCTTCTCTAATAGTGGCACTGGTGTTAACAATGCTATCAGACCCCAACCTCTCCCCTTTCAACAAGGCATTCCATCATGGTCGGCATGGTTGGGAGGTACTTAGTAGCTGTCCAATCAATCCACTTTATTTATATAGCACGGTTTAAATAAATACAAGGTTTCCAAAGTGCTAAAATAAAATAACTAAAATAAATAAAAGTAAATAAAATAAAATAAAAGCACTGCCCGCACAGGATAAAATATGCATGTGTATACATAAAATCAACATGTGTATATAAAATCAATACTCTACATGGTGTTAAAAGCCAAAGAAAAGAGGTGGGTTTTAAGAAGAGTTTTAAAATGAGACAGAGAGGTGGCCTGTCTAATGTGCAGCGGCAATCCATTCCAGAGTTTTGGAGCTGCAACAGAAAACGCTCGATCCCCTCTGAGCTTAAAGGGATAGTTCGGTATTTTTGACATGAATCTGTATGGCATCCCCATCACCAGTGTCATGCAATCACACTGACTTACCCCTGGCAGCGTCCTGTGAGCAGAGTTATCGTCCAGTTTTGCTCAAGCCGAAAGTCGTCCGGCAGGTTTGCTAGAGCCAGCGAAATAAAACGTTTCTCTTCCCAAAACATTATGTGTTCAAAAGAGTGATATTTTTGCATCCCAAAAACGTTGTAGTGGAAAAAGTCACACGTCGTTATCACTTGGTCCTATTTTCTCTCTGTTCGTATCAGTGCGCGCCGTCATTCAGACAGCCAGGGCCTACTAACCTGACAACAGCCAGATGCATGTCTCCCTCCGCCCAGCTAGGAGCTAGGCGGAGGGAGACATGCATCTGGCTGTTGTTGAGCTCGCTGTCTGAATGACGGCGCGCACTGATACGAACAGAGAGAAAATAGGACCAAGTGATAACGACGTGTGACTTTTTCCACTACAACGTTTTTGGGATGTAAAAATATCACTCTTTTGAACACATAATGTTTTGGGAAGAGACACGTTTTATTTCGCTGGCTCTAGCAAACCTGCCGGACTACTTTCGGCTTGACCAAAACTGGACGAGAACTCTGCTCACAGGACGCTGCCAGGGGTAAGTCAGTGTGATTGCATGACACTGGTGATGGGGATGCCATACAGATTCATGTCAAAAATACCGAACTATCCCTTTAAGCCTTGCTTTAGGCACTGTCAGGAGCAGCTGATCAGCTGACCTGAGAGATCGGCTGGGAGTGTAGGGGTGCAGCAGCTCAGAGAGGTAAATTGGGGCAAGCCCATTCAAGGCTTTAAAAGTAAATAAAAGAATTTTAAAATGAATCCTAAAATGGATGGGCAGCCAGTGGAGTGAAGATAAAATAGGTGAAATGTGCTCGTACTTGCGTGCGCCAGTTAAAAGACGTGCAGCAGCATTTTGAACCAGTTGAAGACGAGCAATTGAGGACCCAGCAATCCCCACATAAAGTGCATTACTGTAATCCAGCCGAGTGGTCACAAAGGCGTGGATTACTGTCTCAAAGTGCCGTCTCTGAAGGACTGGTTTGATCTTTGCCAGCTGCCTTAGCTGGAAAAAGCTAGATTTTACTACAGCTTTTATCTGGCTGTCAAATTTAAGGTCTGAGTCCACTTTTACCCCGAGTTTTCTTACAATTGGTTTACTGTATTGCGCTAGAGAACCGAGATCAACTAGGGGGGGGGGGTCACAGATGTGCCACCAAGTAGCTGTGTCAATGGCCACCATCTGGCTCTGGTACAGTAGGTCAGTCTTACAATGGTAGATGGTGCCACATTTATTTACAGTATGTCAAGTCATCACTTCATTGCTGGGATTTAATTAGGTACAAAATGGACGATCAAAAACTTAGGATGGGTAATTGTAGTATATAGCCTAATTTCATCATATTTAACTGAATTAGGCCAGAGTAGGTGGGGGTTGCTAACTCAAGGGGTCCACAGAGTATTAGAATATGGATCTAAATAATTTATCAGTCAGATTTTCTTTATATTAAATATATTTAACTACATTTTAGGAACAAAGGGGACATGATTCATGTAAGAAGAAAATAAACTAACTGACTTATTTACATGTCACCCTGTGAATGTGTTTCTGGGTGGTTAAATGTTTTGAAAAATGAGTGGCAAAAAAGTGCTTATGCAAGTATAGGCCATTGACCATTTTAGCTTATAAACTATTGTTGGTGCAAAATTTGTAAAAACAAAAATTCAAGATAAAAAAAAATAGAAATAGAATGTTATTGATCTCCCAATGGAGAAATTAACTCTCTGCCTTGAAGCCATCCCCTTGGGGAGCCGTGGGCTACCACTGTGTAGCACCTGGGGAGCAGAGGCGAAGCCAGAACATTTTTATAAGTGGGTCCAGGCAATAACCAATGTACTCTAAGGGGTGGCCCTGGAACCTTAGGGTCAATCTATACTGATCCAACTGGAACATTAACAACCACAACATCCATATTTTAAAATATACTTTCGTCCAACCTTTGCTAACAAATAAACACATTTATTCAAACATCAAAGCTTCCTAGTTATGAGGAATAGTGGATAAAATTTGTTCAATTTTTAATTACTAGCCAACTTTTATCAATAATCATTCTGCATAAAATTGATATTTAGAAGTACAAATATCTAAAAAAAAAAATTTTATTTACTAAGTTTTTATTAGAATAGTTATTAGTTATTTAGTTAATAGTTATTTTATTATGATTGAACTGAAGACTCCTGAAGACTTCTCTTTATCCCATATAACACAAAATCTAGTTCTGAAAAGAGCATGAATTCTCTACTTATCATGTTTATCATGTATGTTGATGTGCATAATTAACCAGTGTTTTTGTTTTCATGTAAATGTTAATCTATGAAAAATTAAAATATTTTGAATATTGAGAGTATTACTGTAGTATCATTTGAGAGTATTACTGCTGCCACTGTGAGTATTATAGGGAAAAAATGGTAGGGGTGGCCAATGTTTGGCTAAGGGTGGCCATGGCCACCCCTGGCCCCCCATCTAGCTCCACTCCTGCAGGGGAGCAGTGTGCGGTTAAGGGTTTTGCTCAGGAACCCAGAGTGCAGGCTGTGGGGATCCAACCGGGTGCTTCTTCTAAGAGCACAAGCGCACTGCTCCAACCACTAGGCCAACACTCCAAGATTTTAATTTCCACTATTTATACAGTAGGAAATTGTGTTAATTATTGACTAACAATTAAAGACTAATATCTAATATAACAGGAAAAAATACTATATGTTGCATTTATAGAAAACTGGGGTGTTCTCTTGAACAATTTATGGATAAAACTAAGTAAACAAAGTAAACCAGTGTGTTTATGTAGAGATTTCAATATAAATCAAAATACATCAAATGAGTTTATAAATTAATTGTGCAACTTGGGCAGCATTTTCTCCTTTGATAACCAAAGCAACTAGAATTACATCTTCTTAGTAGAATGAGGATAGAATGTTATATGTAGGAATATATTGATGGATGTCCTTGATCATCTCCCTGTATTTGCTATTTATGACAAACAATTTAATAATATATAATAATGAAACTACAGCAATATCCATAAGGAATAGATCAACTAAGGCCTCTGTCATTTTTGGCACCCCCAAATTTTCCAGTTATTGGCCTTTTACTTGGTTTTCTGTTGTTTTCTTTTGGGGGTTTTTGGCAGATTTTTTGCACCCTTTCCACCACTGCATAGCACCAAGTACTTCCTAGGAGCGATCTGATCCTGTGACATGTCAATTATTTGATGGTAGGGGGGTATCAGTTTTCAGGGAGATTCATTATTTTTAATTTAATGCTATTCAGTTCAATATAAATTATACACAAAATGTATTTAAATATAAGTATATACACTGAAAGCTTTTGCCCAAACAAACTGAAGAGGAGAAAAGAAAAGAGAGGTAAGTTACCACATTTTAAAAATCACTATTTTGCAATTTTACCTGTAGACTTCACATATTAGACTTGCCTAGGTATTACCAAACAGTAGACATTATTTGTATTTGTTTTAACTTACAATGACACAACATAATGAGGAGCCACCGTGCAGGGCCTGAAACAAAAAGCTACATGCTACTTGTTAAAATACTCCATAATAATTAAAACTTCTGTGCAAAGGGTTTCTAATGTGCAAATCTATGTTTAAAGTGGAGAGCTAGATAAAGTGCTTTTAAAGTACAGATAATTGTACTTAATTGTTGTAATCAGTGACGTGCGGTCAGGGGAGGCAGGTGAGGCAGTGCCTCACCAGCCATCATGGAAAGAAAGAAAATATATAATCATAAAGTAATTTAAATTGTTATATTCATCCGGTGGTTTGTACTAAAAAATATTCATTTTTCATGTAGCTTCACCAATTTCGATTTTTATTTGTTCAAAATCGCTGAATTTTCTTATTTTCCCATTCAAATGCTTGGAAGCGATGCTGGTGAGGCAGCAGCGAGCTCTGCCTCACCTTGGATTGCGCAACCCCTGGCTCTGCGCTGGCTGCAAAGCGGAGAGAGCATGTTGCTGTACGGCGTCAATAAAATGGTTTAAACAAATGTAATATGTGAACTTATTTCTAATAATTTGGCTTATGTATATAATGTACAGAGCTTTTTGTCACCAACTGTGTTTGTGTAACGTGTTTCGTGTAATGAGCGATTATAAACGGCAGAGAACAAGTTCGAGGTGAGGCAGGCAGTTCTCTTGCCTCATGGCAGGGGGTGCTCAAGAGACTGAAAACATAAGGCAGGAACAGGACGGATCAAGGAAGGCTTTCTTCCCTGGCAGTGATCTCCATTGAGACAGAGAGACTTTTAAAACTGAAGGAAGATAAGGAGGACTTCTATTCATTTATAAGTAAAGGTAAGACAGTAATAACATTTATTTTGTTTTGTTTTTTAAGGAAATGTGTGTTTTGTGAGCTACAGTTTGTATGTGTAAGGATGCAGAAGTGAAACATAACCTGTAAACTGCTGTCAATCTATGCATCTATTTGCAAATCTGATTCTGATGACGTCAGTGCCTCACCAGCTATGAACCTCACCGCACGTCACTGGTTGTAATAATAAGAATAACAAAAAATCACTTCGTTAAAATAAAAAAAACTGAGAATTAACTGCTGATTGAACCCCCCTAAATGGCTTGGTGAACTGGGTTTAACAGCATACAGAAAGAAAGATTGGGTGCTATTAATTTAGCATGAAGCTGACACATTCAGGCAGAAAACAATGAAGATCCAGATGGGAAACAAACACTAAACAATAGGAGACAAAAAATGTAAATTAGAGAAAAGTATTTCCAGACAATGAGACATCTGTTTCTTCAAAACTTTCACCAGAAAGCAGCTCAGCATGAAAAAAACGAATTGTCTGGTCTTTCACTTGTTTATCCCATTCGGTTATACATGTGTTAGCGAATGGGATCCCATTTATATGAACATGAACATTACTTCATCAACTGTCAGGGATGATGAAACAATAAAGTGATGGTCATCCAACTCTGAGATATCAAAGGTAGAGGTTTTAAATCATCTGGCATTTCCCTTGATCCAAAGATTTGTATTATAGCAAAACACAGACAGACAGATGGAGAACTAAAAAACTTTAACCATGTGTAGAAAAAAAATAAATGCCCCCCAGGAGAAGGATCCCAGGAACGAGAAAGAAAGCTGATACCTGAAAACAGACTAGTTAGGTAAACCTTTACTTTTCTGTTACCTTCGGGTCAAAATAACCCTGTGGAGTGATGTTTTATATAAGGTAGCGAGATGGAGCAGGGACCCCTTAATAATATATATATATATATATATATAGTATGAAATTGTGTTATATCAAACTGGTCCTATAGTCACTCTATTACAGATGGAGAAATGTAACAAAAGTAATTTCTCCCTGGGATTATTAAAGTATTTCTGATTCTGCTTCCTGGTTGATGGGACAGGTGTTGTGAATGAAACGGTGCCCAGCTTGAAAGAGCTCCTGTGTGTCGCTGAATGTGTGCATTGATGACTGAAAGACATTTTCTGCCTCCATTTATCTGTTCACTAAGGTCTGTTCAATTCATTTTAATGTGTATTTAAAGACATTTCAATAAGTTAAAAAAATTGCAGGGGGGAATATAAAAAAAAAGTCTAATCAACCAAAACTTTCGTGACCCCATGCAGTGCCTCTGTCGACACCTAGGGGTCAAAGACCCGTTGTTGAAGACCTCTGTTCTATATGATTTTATATTGTTAAGAGGGTCACTCTATTTTCATCTCATCTCTTCTAAAGAATAAACCTGTGGGTGAAATTAACAGATTAGTCAAGCCTAAAATCAAAAGGCAGTATAAATGATAGGTCTTTAAATGAGAATAAGGTAATTCCTGGAAGAAAACCTATCAGAGGCCTCAAACGATTCTCACACATGATAATTGTCATGAAAAGTCAGAAAAACCCAACAGAGGATCTGGATTTGCACAGACGTTCTGGTCTGGACTTAAATGTTTTCAACCATAACTGGTACTAGGGGTGAGTATTGGCATGAGTGTTGTAATACAATACGTGTCACGATACTTGGGTCACAATACAATATTATCACGATATTGCAATATTACTATATATTGCGATAATTGTAGATTTGAAGATTTTGTTTGTTTAGTTATTTGGCATCCATGATGTTTGGGGTTTGAGTCATGATTACCGCAACTACAGATATGGCTCTGCGCTGCACTGCAAAAGGACTCCACAGCGCCATCTACCAGAGTGGCAACGGTATCAGTGCAACACTAATATATATTTACACTGAGGATGAGAATAACAAGACAAAGAATGGAGTAATCTGAGTGGGAACAGGTGTGCAGAGAAAGAACTAGAAGAAAACCAATGGGAAGGAAGGTGACACCAGGGGGCAATGTAGAGTAACTGGGAAATATAACCTGAAGATAACTGTAAACAATGAATTACAAGAATAAAACTAGACAAATACTAAGGACTGCTGAATAGGAGATGATTAAAACAAATGTCAAACAGGATCAGTAAGACTAAGAATTAATTAAAAACAGTAAAAACAGAATAACATAAATCCAAGCCTAACTGAAAACCCAAAGTGAAAACTAAAGAAAACCAGAATCCCAAAATTGCAGGTCATAACAAGTATTCAAAAATACAAGTTAAATATTCTAAGGTCAGTACGTTTTCTTTATCATTTCCAGAGTAATTTTAAAGAAATTTTTTACTTTCAGAAACCACCTGATGTATTGATGCGTAAAACCTCTGCTACAGATGCTACAGAAAGAGCTTCAGCATAAAAATGTCAAACAAAATACTACTAATAATAATAAGGACAGCTAATTTGATTATTATTTCTTATTTTAAAATAAACCAAAAAGAAAACAGGAGTATCTTCATCCTCCTCACAATTTAACTATGGAATAGAGGTTTAAGGTTGAATCTACTGCCCATAGAAACTACAACTATGATTTGAGACTCGTTACTAAACAACTTTAGTTAAGGCGTTAGTTGTTTCCACTTGGTAACATCTAACACCTTAAATAAAATGTATAAACTACAAATTATATCTGCTCTGAGTTTACCATATTTCTGGAGCGTCATGCAAATCTCTAAAACAGTGGTTTCTAAATTCAGTCCTAAGGGCAGCAATCCCACATATTGAATTTGCATTTCAAGTAAGAAAAACAGCAACAGCAGATTACAAAGCTAAGCTTAGCCAAAAGGAACAGGTAGGCATCCGCTTCCCCAAAATGTAGTGGAGTACAAAGTACAGTATTTGACTTTGAAATGTACTGGAGTGAAATTCATAAGTACTCCCCCTAAGAAATGACTCAAGTAAAGTAAAGATACTCAAAAAAAAAAATAGTGCAATAATCAAGTAATTTTACTTTGTTACTTTCCACCTAGTAAAAATGTACTAAAACTGAAGAATTTATTCAGAAACTGTCATAGTCTTGGGGCCAATGGCTGGCTTAATTGTTTATTCTATTTACCTGTCTAATCTGCCCTGTTGCGAATTACCATTCATCTGATCCACCTGTTTCCAGCTGCTATTTATGCTGCCTGTTTTCCTGCCATCTGTGCCAGATTATTCGAGCTGTGTATGAAAGCTTTCTAGCAGTTTGTGAGTTTCTGATTCCCTGATACTGAGTAATTTCTCTCCCTCTGAGTTTTTCTGTCCCCTGTTCTGCTCGATTGCCAGATCTGTTTTTTGAGAGTTACCTGTATTTTGTCTACAAATTACTTTGGACCTGTCTTCTCACTCCAGCTTGGATTATCCCCTTGGTACCTCTGCGTCTATCGGATATGCCCTGGATTCTGCCTCTGGACCCTGCTGCTCTTCAGCGTCTGCTGCCTGCTCTGCTCCTCGAACTCTCTGGGTGGCTCCTGCTGCATATTGTGGATAAGTAATCCAACTTACTCCCACTTCTCCAATTTGACAGGAACTGAACAATTAACCAGGTTAGTGATGGACATGCACATTTGAACTAACCTGTTCTGTTTGCCTGAATTCTGGGTCCAATTGTCTGAGCCGTGACAGAAGCAGATCAAATGTAGTCCCTCTCTAAAAAGGGCAAAGGTGACTGAAAATATCACTCCTTCCACTCAAAGTTGCGCAAAAATTTTTTTTTTCAAAGAAATACATTTTACAATTGGAAATCTGTCAGCTGTCGCAGCTAAAAGTGATTCTACCAAGTAGATTTATGGAGGTCTGAAATCAGATGTGCATTTTAGTTTTTATTGGTAATGAAGTTCCAAAACCCCATTAATTATTATCTTCCTTTCAGTTATACTGAACCTTGGGTAGGTGTTTTGTACATAATCACAATAAAAAATTAATCACAATAAAATTAATAATTAGCGCAGGTATTTTGTGACATGGGTTATGATTTTTACACTTTATATTTTACCTTTATTGAAGGATCCTCTTGGTAGCACTTTCACCAAACATATTCCTAAATTACCTGAAAAGGGCTTTTCAGACTGAAGAAAGTGCCACACAATGTTCATAACACATCTGATGGCCACAGTGCGCTCTAGTGCAGAGACACTTTCCCAGATCAACAGCAGAGGACTTGAAGGAGAAAATATACTTAAAGATCAAAACTGAGACAAGACCTGACATGCCTTGGCAGACAGACGACAGGGACTACAATTTTCTCTCCCTCTCCTCCAGTCCACTTGATGTTTTTTGATTATGACTTTCCATCAGAAAAATAGATTCCAAATTTCTCCTTGGAGGCTGCTTGTCAGTTTCCTCAGCAGCCATGGAGCTCTCTGGCTCCTTCAAGTGCTAGCAAACACTTCTTTCATTTATCTCTCCACTACATCATATCTCCTAGCCTTCCCAATCAGTTTGCACTCACCAAAGCGTGGCGCACGGCATAACAGCACGCATAACAAAATCTGGACCGAGATTTGACCTATGTTTTCCCAGTAGAGAGAAGAATATTTCTTGTTTGGTGGATGGGAATGGATAAATATCTTCCTATAATGCTAACTGCACATCCATAGTTACATGAAAGCAATGCAGTTCTATTAGCTGTTATTAAGTCCATAAATCTTGGATTGCTTTCTGCTTTAAGGCTGATTATGGGAGGCCATGTTGGCAGCTAAAGCTCTCTTGGTTTAATAATAATCTTAGAAAAGCCTTACTTAAATTTTTCTTATTGTAGACATTTTTCCTCAACACAACTTGCAGTAAAGATTTTAATAAAAAAAAACTGGATGTGCTGATTGTTTTTTTTGCAGGGTTAACCGATTAAAAATAAGTGGGGTCCGGATAAAGAAAAGCAACAACCTATAAGGGTCTGGAAACATTTTTAATTATAATCTGTTAATATAATCAAAATTTAACACTGAAAAAAATTCAGGTGTTTATGCATCCATGCTATACTTTGAATTTTTTGATTAAAAAAAAGTTTATCCATTTTAAAATCTAAATTGTTTTTGAAGTAGAGAACAACAATCTTTCCGTTTGGTATAAAGAAAATGTCCTTACTCACTTTTTTTTTATAAAACACGTGAACTGACCTTTTTTTTTTCTTTTTTTCTGGTTTAATGAGAGCAGTGGGCTTTATTCTGCCCTGCAAGACTTTAAACCTGGGTTTGAATGGAGACAAAGCCATTCTAAAGCACAGATCAAGGTTGAGCCAAACATCCTCTAAATGTGCAGAGTCATCTTTGAGCACCATTTCACTTTTCTTTCACCAGTTCACTGCAGTTCTTCCAGCAGTCCACACTTTCTCTGCTCTCTTTTTCTCATCATCTTCTCCTTCTTTCCCATCGCCCGGCTTGCCACAGGTTTGCCTTCTGTGTCAAAAGTAGCAGCAGCAGCAACCCAGACTGACAGCTCATTGGCTAAATGTGTATCACGCGTCACCTGGTCACGGACGCTCCGGATGGCTTTAGCATATTAACAGGAGAAGCGGTGCAAGTGATGTTTAGACACTGTCGTCGGACAACATGCAGTAATTTATAATTGTTTTAAATCAGGTTGGGTCCAGATTAGCCATCAGGTGGGTCTGGACAGCTAATCCATGACCTATGGTTTAGTCACGGTTGGGTTGAGGTTTTCAGGAACCAAATGTAGAGGTGAGGAGGCAGAGATTTAATGAATTGACTGAGGCAAAACTTCACAAACAAAAGTATAAAAAAATAAGGAACCTAAAACCATAAAATTTCAGGGGAAAACTCACATGGGGTGCCAGGAAAAGGCAAGGAAGCTGCACTGAGGAACAACACAGGGAGAGTATATATAGGAGACAGAACAAAGACAGAACTAAGGAGCTGACGAGGAACAAGTGTGGATGGAAGAATCTAGAAGGAAGCTGGGGGGAGGTAACAAACACAAGGGTGGAACAGAGAGTAACTCAAGAACAAAACACTGCTAGAAAACAACTACAATTTCAAATAAATTAAAACTAAACTTCAACAGAGGGCAGAACCCTGAGGTTTATCGTATTTTTCTACTTTTTTTTTTAGATCTACAGAACAAAGAATCCACAGCATGATGCCAGGACTACAATGTTTTTAATTGTTTGTTTTATTGTGGTTTCACTATGATGCAAAATAACTTTGTGTTTTGAATGTTGGTCAAAAGGTATCAGTCTCATTTGGCTGCTTAACAGAACTATCCTGCACAACCAGTACACTGCATGAAAAGTGGGATTTTCGTCAATATGCGGCACTGTAGATTGTCGTGGAACTTCAGGTTAGCGGCAGTTTACGGCAATTTGCAGGCTTTGCCGAAAACTCCCGTAAATTGTCAGAAATTGACGTGGACTTTCTTAGGCAGTGTTCCCCCCATGCCTCCCCCCCATGGAATTCTAGGGGAGGCTTTAACATGTAAATGAACATGCTGTGAGCTATACAAATGCAAATCAGGGTTGCAGGGGGGGTTTTATTCCAAGTGACATTTTTCTAAAAGGTAAGAACATCTCTGATACAAAGAGATCAGGCTCAGTATAGCCTCTTACATTTTAGCTTGAATTGATTTATTTAATTAAAGTATAGAGACCAAAACAGATCTTTAGCTGACAGAGCAATACATTTAGACCAGTAATTATTTAAAAAAAAAATTGCATTTAAGATAAAAAAATAAAATGTTGTCTGTCAATATGCTGAATTCACAATTTCTTAAGTGGAAAGGTTTCAAGAAATGAGTCTGAGATGATTCACTTTATAACATGGCGCATTATCCTGTTGGAAGTAGCCATCAGAAGATTGGTACACTGTGGTCATAAGGTCCGGCCAGGTCAAGATCCGCAATTGCAATCGCACCAAACAGGAAAAAGAACATTGACAAATTCCGGTTCGTCAAATTAAAATATAGCAGCAACAGATCGGTGACTAGAAATTATAGCACAATTCTTATATATTAAAAAAAAAAACTAACACCGTTTATTTAAATGATTGGATCCAAACTATTGGTTATTCACCAACGAGGAAGCAGATTTCTCATCAGATTTCTCATATAAAAATATTTATTTTATACCGAGGGACCTAAATTTAATCAAACCCATTCAAAAGAAACTTCTTATTACAGGAATGAAAAGAGATGCTGAGTTTGGAAGTAGTGAACAAGTTCATTCAAAAAAAGCAGTTTTGAATTATCCTTATCCCCGTTACAAAAATCTACAAAAATATATATATATATTTGGGCAGAAACTGAACATATGCTGGATGATGGTGGGATTTTTTTAATATGTCATATTAAATTAAGCGCTCACAGGGTTCATACAGGAATGAGTGACTCTAATTTAATGCTATTTTAATGCTATTTGAAATGATTTTAATGCCATCAACAAGAACCATGTACACAAGTTATTAGTGTACATGAAATATGAAGGAGCTGTAAGCAGAGTTCCATGACTCCTGTATGTATGTAAACACACACACACACATATATACGTATACAGTATATATATCCTCTAGCTTTTTCTCCGCCTGGAGCGATATAATATATCTGACGAAATTGTTTTTATAAGCATTTTTTATTAAAGAATTATAAATACTTCGATAAACATATTTAAATAATTATAGTGCCAATTAAGGCCTTGATTTAAAAAAAATGAATGATTTTTTTTTTTTTTTTTATTGATCCGCGGAAACCCTGGTTCATCTCGCGCATGCGCTCTACGATCTCCAAGAAACTCAGAGCGGCGCGGTCTGCAGCCACAGCCGAGGATGTATGCTTTGCTTTGTGCAGGCGGTCTGGAGCGGAGAATGGGGGATTTCGGGGTAAAACTCCTCTTGGACGCGATGGCGACTCTGCATCGAACAAGACGAACTGAAAGAAGAGATGCTAGCGGTAAATATATGTTCGATTACTGCCTGCAAGGCTAAAAGCAGCCTAGCCTAAGCTACGGCTAATAGCAGCCTAGCCTAAAGCTACGGCTAATAGTAGCCTTGCAAGAACAAGCTTTATTAAAGTGTATTTTTTGTGATTCACAGGAAGCAGTACGCCGTCTTCACAACTCGGAGACTAATTGCAGGCGCTATGAACCGGAGCAAGGGTAAGATTTAAAGAATATGCTTTCATTCTGCGGTAAAAGGCAATGGATACGGATAGATACCGATCATAGCTTTACATTTTGTTTTCACAGACTACTGTCGCCTCACAATGAGGCGGTGACCTCCTATTTGCTCGGAGCCATATCAGCAGGTCCAGATTTGCTCGATGTTGATAAAGACGACATTGTGTGTAAGTGACTTGTTTTAATGTTTTCTCCTTCCTTGTTACTGTGACTTGCGTTTGATTTTTTATTCATACCACTCTCATTTAATTGTTTTCCAGCTGCCTGTAAGACGTATTTTCAGACGGTACGCAGGAGCTTCAGATACACGCTGCCAGCCAACACGTTGCTTGCGGAGGCTGCCAGGCAATCTGCTCGGAGTCGGGCCAGAAGAAAGAGGGTAAGACTTTATTTGGTGACTATTTTTCAGGTGCATTGATAGATGTGTTGTGTCCATACGCAGTGCGCTGATTCATTGTTTTTTTTTTTTCAGCTGCTGAAAGCGAGGCAGAGTGTGCTAGCAGATGAGGAAGTGGAACTCTGGAAGTCCGCCACCGTCGGCCTCATGTCCGACGAAGAAGATGGCGTTGTCGGCGGTGTCTCTGGATGGATTGTACGGTCGCCGCCATTTCATAGGCCGGATCTCACTGAACTCTGTGTTAAGCTGCAGTCCCGGTTAGAAGCGATGCCGAAGTACAGGGCCACGCACAGTAGGCGTCTGCACATCGGACCTGCCTCGGAGGGAATGCTGCCAGTTACCTCCAACCCCGAGGAGGCAAACGGACCGTTCACGGAGTTGTAATTTTTAGATAGGCATGTGTTTGGATACGCGTTGTATATAGTTGTGTGTGTTTTAATAAAGCTCTTTCTTTGCATAAACAGCTTCCTGGCAAATGTTCATTTCCTGTATAAATTCATTCATGTCCTTGATGGTAGCCTAATAATTGTGTAGTAGTGTAGGATAACATAAATACACAGCATATGAATGAATAAATATATGAATGAATAAATATATGAATATATATATATATATATATATGAATGAATAAATATATATATATATGAATAAATATATATATGTAAATATATATATATATATGCCAACCAATCACGAGCGACTTTACTTGTTTAAAAAGAAGTGGTTCCGTCCAATACTCAGTAAGAAAATTAAAGCCTGGCGTGGCCACGTGTGGTTTTGCTGCCAATCACGAGCGATTTCACTTGTTTGAGAATAGTGGTTTCAGCCAATACTGAGTAGGTTATTCAAGCCAGACCTGGCCAGCCGCGCGGGTTTGCTGCATTCATATGCTAATTAGGGCCATTAGTACAGCTGATCACTCTCCACATACGTCAGAGTCCGTTTCCGACAATTTGTGGCACGACAAACGCGGACAAGCGCGGGTTGCAAATTGTCGGAAACTGACGAAAATCAGGGAGATCTGCGGGAGTTTACGGGGGTTTACGGGGACGAAAATCTCACTTTTCATGCAGTGGTAGTTGGTGGGTTGATAGATTCTCTTACCATATTTGTTGATCTCTGTAGCTCCAAAGTCATCGAGGCTTCCATGCCCTGGTGGACAGCCAAAATATGTATCAGTGAGTTTCTTGTTGTTGCTTTTTCCATCTTTCAGATGAGGGAGTCAGAAAATTCTGTGGAGTCTCGATTGTAAGGATGTCTTTTCATAACCTGACTTTTAACTTACCAGCAACTTTATCCCTTTTCTTACTAATGTGTTCCATGGCCTTCGTTTTGATTTGTGTTCAATTATTTTAGGCCTTCAGCACAGATGGATTTATACTGAGAATGAAATACACATAACAGGATGCTTTTGACTAATCTGACCAACTTTGAAGGCTGTTAGTTTCACTGGATTTTAATTAGGGTTTTAAGAATAGAGGGGGTTAAGTACAAATGCATAACATTTCTTTGGATTTTTATCTGAAGATGATATAAACATGGTGATGTTTTTGGTTGCAATGTGACCAATTAAAAAAAGATCAAGGTTTTTTTTTGTTTTTAATCTTTGCTTCCCTTAGGCTTGTTCATCAGATCAAAAGTAAAGTTAAGAAATCACAATGTTCAAGCTTTTTATTTGAACAATGTTGAAAAATGTTTCTTGTATAGTGTTCCAATCTTTAATGTGTTTGCATTAACTTTAAGCTAAACAGGTTTGAAATAAATAGTAGAAAATGACTTGAAAAATCAGGCTGTCTATAGTTAATCTAAAAAAAAAAAGGTTTCTACAAACTGAAATGAATAAATTTTTCAAAATAGACAGTTGCAGCCATTAAAACTGGCCCTTCCCAGACAAACGCCAGCCAAATGGTGGCCCACTTCCCTCCAACTCCCCGCAACTTCCAGCCACTGGGGTGACCCCCACTTATTTTTCAATTTTTTTTAATCCAACTCCACCCTTTCACTGAATTACAGGGTCTGACCAGGAGATGACACTTTTCTTTAGATCACAGAATGACAGAAATAATATTTTAGTACAAATATTGATGTTTAAAAAGGAATTGTAGGAGACCAGCCAAGGACCCATCAAGGAAAGTGGGAAAGATTTTAATTTAGAAATGGGTCTCTCATTAAGTTTTAAAATATTTTTTTATCTCATCATTAAACTTTTAAAACTGTTGAAGAATAAAATGGAGTTAGTAGGATTCCTCTAGAGCTCTCTGTTGATATTCTTTAGGAAAGCATAAAGGATATTAACAGAACTTCATGGGCTGAATAACGGAGGACAGATGCATACAAATTGGATAGCACTCAAAAGTGGAGGATTTGTCAAGAAAAGCGATTGTAAGGATTCTACCCCCCAGAGAGTAGAACAACTTATTTCTCATCCTTTTGTAATGTGGGATGAGGTGCTGAATGGAGCTAAGTGACCTTGGCTCAATGTGAGGAGGATATTGCCAGAGGGTTGTACACGTCATGCTGGGAGATATTGCTGCTTGGCTCCAAGAAACCCAGGCAGATACCCAGCATGGATCACACTCTCACTGTTAAAAAGAAACAACATTCTTATCTCTCTTGTTGTGCTGCAGCATTGAATAGCTAGCCAATCAGATCTTCTTTTCTATTAATACCAACAGAAAGGAAATTGCTGGTCAAACTTTGAGACACTAGGAAGATGTGCATACAGTATCTAATGTCCATCAAGCTTCCTGTGTAACACACGCACTGCAGCAAAAGTCAGACTTAGAGACAGAGGAGACAGTAAAGTGATTCAGTGCCTTTATCTTTTATTTCTCTGGATATTAAACAAAAAGTATTCCTCCACCTCAGTCAGATAAAGTATCAATGTTCTAATGTTAATAGTTCACTTTCAGCTGCCTTAGGTAATATAGTAAACTACAAAAAAGTACAGTTAAAATGTGATTTAAAGACAGGAAGTGAAGAAAGTAACCACATTTTAATACAAAATCAAAGCAGAGTTTTGATTAACCAAAAAATATTATGTTCCCTTAAGTGTAAAGTACTCATCATAACATATATTTATATAATATATATTTATTAATCTCTAACCTTCTGCTCTCTCTGCTTTTCCTCAGAGTAGCTTTGCCTCGTCTGTTCCTGTTTGGCTGTGACGTCATCCTGGAAAGAAACATCAGCTGTGCTGCTTCTATCAACACCCTTGTTTATAGATGTTGGAGATCGGCCTGTTTTCCAGTGTGGTCCTGTTTCTCTGACCGTGACTGAGTGGATGTGCTCTCTTCTTCCTCTGGCATGGGAGCTGCCTTGGAGCTCGTCTGCCTGGCTGTGTGTTTCCTGGACGGGGCCGCCTTTTACAGCTGCTTTTTGTATCTCTGCTTCTGTCTCCTTGAACCCCAGTCGGCCTCGGCAGATGGCCGCTCACACTGAGCCTGGTTCTGCTGGAGGTTTCTTCCTGTTAAAAGGGAGTTTTTCCTCTCCACTGTCGCTACAAGCATGCTTAGTGTGGGGGATTGTATTTGAGTCAATGAGTCAATGCAATCAACTGGTTTTCCTTAGATAGAAAACTTTGTATCAATTTGATCTGGTTGAACTGTAAAGTGCCTTGAGATGACATGTGTTGTGAATTTGGCGCTATATAAATAAACTGAATTGAATTGAATTGAATATATTTAGTTTGTGCATGTTTTTTTTTACATCAGTTTTGGTCTATATTGCTTCTTGAAAGTGTCAAGAAAAAAAGAACTTGGTGTTTATGAAAGCCTTTGTACTTATGCACTGCTCAGAAAAAAATAAATAAAAGAAGCACATAAGCAACACAATATAACTTCAATCAAATGAAACTTCTGTGAAATCAAACTGTCCACTTAGGAAGCAACACTGGCTGACAATCGATTTCACTACTGCTGTTGTGAAAATGGATTAGACAATAGGTGGAAATTATTGTTAATTAGGAAGTCACACTGAATAAAGGAGTGGCTCTACAAGTGGGGACCACAGACCACTTCTCAGTATCTATGCTTTTTGGATGATGTTGTAGTCACTTTTGATTGTTATTAATATTGGGTCATATTTTGACCTGTGAACACACACCCAAACAGCTGTGTTATCAATGCTACTTGCAGGCGGCTTAGAAACGGCTCAAAAACTCTGATGCATTATTGAATGAGTCAGACCTTTAAGTCCATATCTGAGAAACATCCTTCCTCGGATTCGGACAGGGTGATAAATGATGATGATCAAATATTTCTCTAATTTCTAAAATAATTTAGTTCAAGCCTAGTCTGTACACCCAGGCCTAGAGCCAAACACAGAGAACCAGCATTTAGTTCCTATGTTCCACTTACCTGGAACAAAACTTCCAGAAGACTGTGAAGGCTGCAGCGCCTCAGACTGGAAGAATGTGAGAAGAGTGGTGAGAACAGCAGAGAAGATCATCGGTGCTCCACTCCCCTCCATTATGGACATTACATCCCAGCAGTGTGTGTCCAAAGCCTGTAACATCACTTTTGATTGTTGGTGCTTTTACAGTCGTGGTAGCGTGAGACGGACTCTACAACCCACCAAATTGGTTCAGGTAGTCAGCTCATCTAGTATGGCACATCAATGCATACTGTGGCAAGAAGGTTTGCTCTGTCTGTTATCATAGTGTTCAGAGGCTAGAGGTGCTACCAGGAGGCGTGAAGGAGGCTATAGAAGGGCTACAACCCAGCACCAGGACCGGTACCTCTACCTTTGTGCAAGGAGGAACGGGAGGAGTACTGCCAGAGCCCTGCAAAACGACCTCCAGCAGGCCACAGATGTGTCTGCACAAACAGCTGGAAACCAACCTCATACGATCATACGAAGGTCAAATTTTCATATGGGGGTTGTGCTCACAGCCCAACACCGTACAGAATGCTTAGCATTTGCCTTAGAACTGGATTGTCAAATTCCCAACCGATGCCATGTGCTCTTCTTGTTAGGAATCCAGTTTGTGTCGGTTGTGTTATTTTTGTGTGTTTTCCCTCCACCACCAGGTGGCGCCTGGTTCTCGATGAACCTCTCACACACCTGCGGATGGTTGCCTCATTACCCGAGGACTCTTAAGCTGCTGACTGCCACTACCTTGACGCCAGAGTGTTTGCCAGTTTTGGGTACTCTAGCCAAGCTGAGTTTTGCTGAGTCAAACTGAGTTGTGTCAACCTGAGTCTTAACCTTGTTGGGGTTTTTTTGTCTTTGCCTCTCGGCAGGAAGTCATCCTGCAAACTGGATGTTTTGGACCTTCTCCCCCTGGAAGGATTGTCTGAGCTTCAAACTGACCTGGGGATTCAAACAGGAGGTATGGATCTACTTTTCCCCAAAGGATTGTTTGAGCTTCCCACTGAGCAGGGGATTCATCTCCACAAGAATCAGTTCAAGTACCATTGGAAATCTAAGTGGCAGTCAGCTCCTTTGTTCCTCAAGGAAACACCTCAACCTGGGTAAACCCTGTCCGCCCTCCAACAAGCAAGTCAATTAACGGAACAACCCACACCGACTGGATTCAGAGAAAGACACCTTTACTGGAAACGTGAGTCCTGTTGCCTTTATTCCCTTTTGCAAATTGAAGCTCAAATTTCCCACTGAGCCTGAACTAATCACAGGGACTTCCCGTTCACTTTTCAATCCCAGTTCGCCAGTGTTCAGAACAGCACTGGACCCATCTCTACCAGTTCTCAATAAACCTGTTAAACCTTCCCTTGGTCTCTCTGTTTGGTTTTCTGCATGTGGGTCAGACCTTAGAATAAAATCATGACACTTCTCAGATGAAGGCAGGTTCACACTGAGCAGATATGACAGAATCTCGGTAAACCATGGAGAGTGATATGCTTCCTGCAAAATCCTTCAGCATGATTGTTTTGGTAGAGGGTCAGTAATGCCGTGGATTCTTTGGATGGCCAAACATGAGTGTTAACATCAGTTCCTCATCAGTTGCTCCTGATGCAGGGCAATGCTAGACCTCATGTGGAGTGTGCTGGAGTGTGTCAGCTGTTCTTGCAAGATGAAGACATTGAAGCTATGCATTGGCCAGCCGCTTCCCCAGATCTGAATCCAATTGAGCAGATCTAGGACATCATATCTCAATCCATTCACCAACATCACTTTGCACCACAGACTGTCCAGGACTTGGTGGATGCTTTAGTCCATGTCTGAGAGGAGATCCCTCAGGGGGCAATCCTCCCCCTCATCAGGAGCATACCCAGACATTGTAGGGAGGTCATACAGGCACGCAGAGGCCACAAACAATACTGGTCCTCATTTTGACCTGTTTTAAGGAAATTACATCAAAGTTGGATCAGCCTTAAGTGCGTTTTCCACTTTTACTATTTGTCAGCACCCTCCCTACTGCGACCCTGATGGATGAAGCCGATGAAGATGGATGGATGGATGGATGGATGGATGAATGGACGGACGGACGGACGGACGGACGGATGGACGGATGGCATTCATATTGAAAATAAATATTTTTCTAAAAAAGTCCATTACTGCAATTAATCACAAACCAAACTAGCATTTTAAGCCAATTGTATTTATTTTAACCCCATACCAAATGCTAGACAGACATTTTAGTAGAAATATTTCAAAATTTCCTTACATTCTGAGGTTTAGCTCCTCTATGATTCCTTTTTAAATACTTGGTAAAGCCCTGATGTTGTCCTGTCATGTTTGTGTGAGTTTTTGTTTGGTTAATTTATGACTTCTGGGTGTTGAAAGGCAGTCAAACATACATTTTTGACTTTTAAACGCAAAATTTGAATCACAGTGGTACCAAATTTATGTAAACTATGTTTTTTTTTTATCTTTGAAGGTTTTTCCTCTACGTTTTTGGGGAAATCTCAAATAAAAAAAATAGACTGATTAAATATTAAAGAGTGAGTTAAAATATATCATATGGAAAACTGCAAATGTTTTACACTAATCAGAAAATAAAAGTTTGTATGAAACTGCAACTGATGTCTACCTGCGGTTCAGTGTTTAATTTTAAGTTTTTTTGGACAAACAGTGGAGAGGATGTGTAATAGCGTGCAGTATTGATTGATTGACCTGCAATGGGCCTTCAGGGGAACTGTGGTGATGCTGCACAAAGATCACAAATTCCACATTTTTTTTATTTTTTTTATTTACTAACTGACAATACCCAAAACAGGGAAACATTTCCATCTGTATGCAGTGATGTGTTTAATGGCCATGCATGCTTCCTTTTTTCAAAATGCTGGCAGTGTTCCTCTTGTATATCAACCATGCTAACTTAATAAAGACACTTGGAGGAAGTGTTGTTGACCCTGGTAGAAATAGGATGACCTGCTTATGTGCATAAATGGAGCATAAATGGGCCACTAACCAGAATCCCTTGACTTTCTCAGACATGTAAAAACAATCAGGGGCAAATGCTGCAGCACAGGACTGACAATAACATAACTTCATCTAACACTAAACTGATGCTTTGATGGTTTACTTTTTATGTTATTCATCATTTAATCAAATAGATTTTACTGGGTCATATTTTGACCTGTGAACCAGAGCATGTTAGCGGAGCGGAGCAGAAGAAATATGGTGGAATGGTTTTTAATTCAAAGGCCGAGGACAATGATTTTGCTCCGCTCCAGTTCGCTCCGATGCGCTCACAACGTCAATTAAAAATGTTGGATTTTAAAATTTGTAAAATAACATTTATTTGATTTAAGTGTGATATTTTTCAACACATTTTACCGCATGACCGCAGGTGCTAGCAGCTCTGAATGTGAGAAGGAGGAATACATACCGTATTTTCACAACCATAAGGTGCACCGTACTAAAAGGCGCACTCTCAGTTATGTGTGCCATTACTGTATTTAACACACACATAAGGCGCACCGGATTATAGGGCTCTGGTTTTATATACAGGTGCATGTCCTCTACTATGTTTCAATACCTCTACTGCGTATTTAAAAATAGAGTGTGAGCAAAACTGAGTATGATTGTGTTTTATTCATGTATTTATTACAAAGTATTAATTAAACCTGGGAGCTGGCAATGAGACAGACACATCGCTGATGATACAGAGCGCTGTGATTGCTCCTCTGAAACAGTTTATTGACGCATAAATTAACTTAAAATGTAGAAATCTGCCAGCAGAATATGTTCGCTTTTGTTTTCCTGGTGCCTGCAGTTTAGATTGTACCAGTTAGTTCTGACGTGCGGCTGAAGCAGCTTTGCAGCTCTGGCTGCGCAGTGCAAAAGTGTGTCTGACGCGCGTTGGGTGGAGCTACTCTATCCTTTCTTTGCCTTGCAGCTGTATTTGCTGTGATCAGTGGGAATAAAGTAGTTTAAATATGTTTTTAAGTGGGAAAATCCACCTGAAAACTTAATTCAACAGCTCCAGCTGTCGATAATAGATGCTGAGACAAGGACTGCATATTGTGACCTTTTTTAATGTAGTCTAGCAAAATAAATTAATAACTAAATAGGAAACACGGGGCAACATGAATGTAGCCAGGTGTTACGTTAACAGCTGGGAAACAGCCTGTTAAATAAGACAATAGGCATGTATCGGTCACATCATTTAATCAAACGCTGTGTGCCCAGGGCCCTGGCATGATTACATGAAGGTAAAATGTGAGAAAATGCCTTCTGCAGAAAATTTAAGCAAGCATGGAGCGATTTCGCCGGAGCGGCAGAAAAATTAAGGTAAGCATGGAGCAGATTTTGAGCAGAGCGTCCTGGCGCAACTTTGAGCGGCGAATGAGCGAACATCCTCCTGGGCGGGTAGAGGGAAATGCGCAGCGCTCTGCTCCGATCACATGCTCTGCTGTGAACACATACCCTAATGGCTGCGTTATCAATGCTACCTGCAGGCGGCTCAGAAAGTCGTAACTCTGATACATTATTGAATGAGTCAGACATCTCTGAGAAGCATCCTTCCTCGGATTCCGAGACGGTGATCAATGATGTTGATCAAATATGAATTTGTCTAATTTCTAAAATAATTTAGTTCAAGCCTAGTCTGTACTGCAAGGACTAGACCCTAATACAGAGGAGCAGCATTTAGTTCCTATACTCCACTTACCTGGAACAAAACTTCCTGAAGACTGTAAAGGCTGCAGCGCCTCAGACTGGAAGACTGTGAGAACAGTGGTGACAACAGCAGAGAGAATTATCGGGGCTCCACTCCCCTCCATTATAGACATTTCATCCTATGCGCTGCGTGTCCCGAGCCTGTAACATCATCAATGACCCCTAACACCCCCACCATGGACTGTTCTCCCTGCAGCTGGTAATAATGGAACAAAAACACTCCATATAAAGGGTTATCTTAGTTTCCTGATACAATTAACTGTATTTTTTTTATTATTTAGTATTCAGAAACATTTGTAGCAGCAACTCAAGCCAGACATAGCTAATTCTGTTCACTTGATCCAATTCAGTTTATGTATATAGCACCAATTCACAACATGTTTCATCACAAGGCACTTTACAGAGATGAAACTTTATGATACTTTCAGCTTGAATAAGTTGACATCATTACTGTCTTTATGTTTTATTACTTAAATAACCCCTTATATTTGATTATCCATTTATTAAATTAGGATATAATCTTGTATCCATAGAAATCACTGCTTGTTTTCAGAATATAACACAAAGAAGTTCCAATATGAAAATAAATTCAACATAATGAGATGAATTACAAGTTTTCTTAAACCAATGCCATGAGAGTATTTTTCCCAGCATGGCCTTTATGGGCTCTCACAGTTTGGGGGTTTGCCTAATAACAGAGATGTTGACTCATTTCACTCCACTTTAGCTTCTGTCTGACATTGCCTTCACTATAATCATTGTCAGTGAGGGATGAGATTGATTTTCTCAACCCAATCAACAAACATGCCTTTCTGACTTAAACAACATTTTAGGGCGAAATGAGCATGAAACTTGCTAGCACATCTATTTTCAAAGGACTGTAGGAGAGGAGCTGAGAAAAATGAAACCTTGTTTGTCATGTTGCTCCATTTATAATCCAGCAGCCATGCCTGAAAAAGGAGGGAAAAATGTAATAAACAACGACATGAACAAATTAAAAGGCGTGGTCCTCACAAAGACACAGTATCTGCTTATAGGACATCAGTTCATGTCAGTAAAGGATGGCCACGTTGTCATCCGTGTTAACAGAAAGACAAAGAAAAAACATCTGTATTAAACATACATATAAAAAGTATGGAAGCCCCTTTTCACACCTAGAAAATAAAAAATGCCACATGGTATCTCAATCTCTAACTATGAGATTTAATGGAATAATTTAGAATTTCAATTTTGGCTTTCAAACATTATTGAGCATTACTAAAAGATACAAAGTCAGAACAATGAGATACATATACTTATAAGATTCTAATAGTATTCTTTGCATCTACATATCTCTACGTTTAGGATTATTACTTTCTATCATACTCATTATGCTGGTGAAGATCCTTAGTCATCCAGGTCATAGTCATTCCAAAAGAAGAACATTAAAAACATCATCATGAGATTTAAAGTAAACATGAGATACTGGGTCATAGTTTCGAGTTTTAATTGATTTACATAAATTATTGTGAGATTTAAAGTAATAATTATATTTCCAAAAATAGAAAACGAAAAATAATCCGCAGGACTTTGTTTCCAAAATTTAAAGACGTTTCGCTTCACATCCAGGAAGCTTTTTCTATTCAAAATGTCAGGAATAGTGTGTAACTCTGTGCATACAGATGACATTAAGTTTGTCTAAATCTAAAATTAAATGTCTGTAAAAGGTAATAAAACATGCTGTTTCTGGCAACACCCATTCTTTTATTTTTTTTATTAACACAATCTAATCTGAAATGAAAAATACATTGAAATGTTGTAATGTTAAAATGTTATTTATCCTATTTAAACCTTTGTTTGGTTAAGATATGTTAAAGAACCTTACATAGAAGATTTGGATAATCCCCAAAATAGGAGAGGTCAAGGTGCTGCTACCATTTAGGCCTGGAACCGCTCCAGGGTAAGTAAATGAGAAACTAAATTCTCTGCATATCCCAGACATCCTGGATATAATCCATTTTTGCTATTACTTTAAAGTTGTTGCCACAGAATGCAATTAACAAAAAATGAGCTGCTGCCACAAAGTATATTCATCAGTCTGTGTCTCTAAAACCTCCAAATAGGTCCCTATGTTAACTGCATTAGAGCTAGGAACCATCCTGCTTCCTCATCCTAGCTCCTTCCTATCTGCAAGCAATACTTGGATGGCACCTTGTTATTGTCACGGTTTTGTTCAGGCTTCTGACACACATGCAAGGAAAAAACTCTCAGGAGTCTCAAGAAGGCAGGTTTAACACATTCATTAAATAAAAGCGGTGCTGTCATGATCGGTTCTCTAATGGAGACCCAAAGATGCAGAACACCACTGACGGACACAGGATGAAAAGTTTAACAAGTTTATTTGCACAAGCACATAATATGCAGATGACTGGTTTGGGCCTGGAATCTGGTTTCACCGGAGTCTGCGTGAGAGACAACACAGTTAAGGACTGTTGACGGGGTTTTGGTTTCCAATGGTGCTCTGATAGTACCTTGAGGGTTCTTGAGGTTCTCCTTGGGAGAGTCACTGTTGGTTCTGGAGAAGGATGTGTTAGCAGAGTCCGTTAGCTGCTTCAGCGTCTCACGTCTTATTAGAACAGACCTTGGCTTGGGTTTCCTAGCTCTTACCCAGAGCTGCTTAGAGGTTGACTGAGAATCTTCAGGGTTTGGCTCGGAGGGTCGGCTCGGCAGGTTAGCTCTTCCAGAGCTTTCACGGAGGAAGCACGAGTCACCTAGAGGCACAGAGACAAACGTTAGAATCTGACTCGGGATTAAGGACATGGAAAAATCACTGAGATCAAGGCTTTAGCGCTGACCAACTGGAACAACACTGCGGCGTTGAGGTAAGGTCTGAAGGCAGCTTAAGTAGTGGATCCTCTGATGGTCTTGATGAGCTGCACCTGTGCAGGAGGCTCCCTCAGAGGATCCACGGCGGACTCTGCTGGAGAAAAATGGTATTTTCTCCAGCTCCCAACAGTACCCCCCCCTCAACGACCGCCCCTTGGCGGTCCGGAGGAAGTGGAAGGACGGGAACGCTCGTACTCCTCGATCAGGGCAGGATCGAGGATGTACGAGCCTGGGACCCACTGACGATCTTCTGGTCCGTAGCCCTCCCAGTCGACGAGGTACTGCCAACCGCAACCTCGTCGACGGGAGTCTACAATACGGCGGACCGTGAAGGCCATCGACTTCCAGGGCGGATGGTGGGGAGTCGGATGGCGGGCACAAGGGGCTCGAGGAAACAGGCTTGATCTGGGAGACATGGAAGGTCGGATGGATTCGGAGGGAAGGAGGAAGTTGGAGACGGACAGCTGACGGGTTGATGACACGGGAGATTTTGAATGGGCCTATGAGTCTCGGGGAAAGTTTTCGAGACATCCCCTTGAGGGGGATGTCTCGAGTGGAAAGCCAAACTTCCTGGCCCACAGAATACTCAGGGGCGGGGCGCCTCTTGGCGTCAGCGAAACGCTTGGTTGATTCAGCTGACTGGTTGAGTGTGGCAATGGTCTCCTTCCAAATCCTTCGACAGCGACGGATGTGATGATTAACGGACAGCACCGATATCTCTCTCTCATCTGCGGGGAAAAGAGGTGGTTGATATCCAAGACTGACCTGGAAGGGTGACTGTCCAGTGGATGCAGAACGGAGAGAGTTGTGGGCATACTCTATCCAGGGAAGGTATAGGCTCCAATCCACCGGGTTATTGGACGTTAGACAGCGGAGAGTGGATTCCAGATGCTGGTTCATACGCTCGGTCTGGCCATTCGTTTGGGGATGGTAACCTGAGGTGAGAGATGGTTTGCAGCCGAGCGCAGAACAAAAAGCCTTCCATACCTGGGATATGAATTGGGGACCTCTGTCCGATAGAATCTCCTGGGGGATGCCATGAAGCCGGAACACATGTTTGATAAGAAGCTGGGCTGTCTGGAAGGCCGTGGGAAGTTTTCTCAGGGGGACTAGATGGCAAGACTTAGAGAAACGGTCGACAATGGTTAGTATGGTGGACATACCTCGGGAGACAGGGAGACCGGTGACGAAATCAATGGCTATGTGGGACCATGGACGCGAGGGAACAGGTAGAGGTTGAAGGAGACCAGAAGGAGGTTGATGCGAAGCCTTGTTGCGAGCACATGTGGGACAGGCCAACACATACTCTCTAACATCACGATGGAGCGTGGGCCACCAGAAGCGCCTGGAGATTAGAGCGACAGTCCTACTCACTCCTGGATGGGCGGAGAATTTTGCGGCGTGCATCCACTGGATCAGACGGGACCTGACAGAAGAAGGAACATATGTGCGGTTAGACGGACCGGTACCTGGATCTGGTTCGGTGGCTAGGGCTGAGTTGATTAGGTCCTTTATTTCCCAGTTGACTACTCCAACGGTGCATGAGGCTGGGAGGACAGGTTCAAGTGTCTCTGGATGATCGGCAGAGTAGAGACGAGAGAGAGAATCGGGCTTCACGTTCTTGGATCCGGGTCTGTAGGTGATAATGAGGTTGAATCTGGAGAAAAAGATGGACCACCTGGATTGGCGAGGGTTAGCTTGTTTGATTGACTGAATATGAGCCAGATTTTTGTGATCAGTCCACACAAGGACCGGATGCTCAGCTCCTTCCAGCCAATGCCTCCATTCCTCCAACGCCAGTTTGATTGCCAGGAGCTCACGATCACCCACATCGTAATTTTTTTCAGCAGAGGAGAGCTTACGGGAAAAATAGGCACAAGGGTGTATTCTTTGATCTGAGTCGTCTTTTTGGGAGAGAACAGCTCCAACACCGGAAACTGAAGCGTCCACCTCAAGGATGAATTGTCTCGAAGGATCAGGTTGAATTAGCACGGGTGCTCTGGAAAACATAGATTTCAATTTCTCGAATGCAACTTGGGCCTCGGGAGTCCACTGAAAAACTCGTTTGGAAGAAGTTAGTGAGGTTAATGGCAGGGCGGTTTGGCTATAGTTTCTGATGAAGCGGCGATAGAAGTTAGCAAACCCTAAAAACCTCTGTAATTGCTTTCGATTCTCAGGTACTGGCCAATCTAGGACTGCCTTGATCTTGTCCTCAGAAGGTTTTACCTGGCCGCCCTCGAGCACAAACCCCAGAAAGGTGACTGAAGACTGATGAAATTCACATTTCTCGGCTTTCACGAACAGCTTATTCTCCAGTAGTCTCTGTAGAACGAGACGGACGTGTCTCTTGTGTTCATGGAGATCCTTGGAATAAATGAGAATGTCATCAATGTAAACAAACACAAATACGTTGAGGAAATCTCTGAGAACATCATTCACAAGGGCTTGGAAACAGGCTGGGGCGTTAATCAAACCAAAGGGCATCACCAGGTACTCAAACTGGCCCAAGGGTGTCTTAAAGGCTGTCTTCCATTCATCACCCTCTCGAATTCTGAGGAGATGATAAGCATTTCTTAAATCCAGCTTAGTAAAGACTGTTGCACCCTGCACTGGTTCAAAAGCTGAGGCGAGAAGAGGCAGTGGGTATTTGTTTTTAATAGTTATTTGGTTCAAACCTCGATAGTCAATGCATGGCCTCAGAGAACCATCCTTCTTGCCCACGAAGAAAAAACCGGCGCCCAGAGGAGAGGATGAAGGACGGATTATTCCAGCAGCCAATGATTCGTTGATGTATTTCTCCACTTTCTGGTTTGGAAATATTATACAGTCTGCTGCTTGGAAGAGGAGCACCGGGTAAAAGTTCTATGGCACAATCGTAGGGTCTATGTGGAGGTAGGGACGTCGCACTGACCTTACTGAAAACGGGGGCTAAGTCGTGATACTCAGAGGGAACAGAAGAAAGGTCAGGAGAGTCCATCTCCCCCCCACCTCTAGGAGGCCCCGCAATCGGGGCAGCAGAACGAAGGCATGTTTCGTGGCACGTAGTAGACCAAGATTCCAGGAGACGTTTGGTCCAATTTATGTGAGGGTTATGCTTCTCCAACCACTCGAATCCGAGGACCAGGGGGGAACATGCAGAAGGAAACACAAAAAAGGTGATAGTTTCTCGGTGGTTACCTGACAGAAGTAGCTCGAGGCGCTGGGTTTGGTGGGTAACACGATGGAGTCTCTTTCCGTCTATGGCAGACACACTGAGAGGCTGAGACAGGGGAATGGTTTTAATCTGAAGCTGCTGGACGAGCTCAGAGGTGATTAGATTGCGCTCACAGCCTGAGTCGATGAAGGCGGAGAAAGAGAGACTCTGATTATTACAGAACAAAGTAGCTGGCAGCAAAAGTCGAGGAGATTTACTTGAATTTATATGGCCCGCCAGACTCCTCATATCCTCTGGCGGGCCCCGGCTTTTGATTTTGCCGGGCAGGAGGCGATAAAGTGACCACTCTCACCACAGTATATGCAAAGTTTTCCAAGAAAACGCCTCTGTCTCTCCTCAGGAGAAAGCCTAGTGTGTCCCACCTGCATAGGCTCATTATCCCTTTCGCCTGAATGAGAGGCCTGAACAGGCAACGATAGAGTCTGTGGCTTAGAACTCTGTGTGGACATCTGCTCTGTAGAGGGAGAGAGAACAGCCATGTTATGAGTGGCAGAGGAAAAATTACTTTGCTTCTTGGAGCTGTTTCTGGCTCGGATTCTGTTATCTAATCTGATGGCGAGATGAATAAAATCGTCAAGGGAAGCTGGTTCATCGAGGGTAGCAAGTTCATCCTTGATTTGTTCATTTAGAGCCATGAAAAATGCCCCCTTTAGAGCGCTCTGGTTCCATCCGGAAGCTGCCGCTTTAACCCGGAAGTTAATTGAGAAATCAGCCACAGAAGAATTACCTTGTTTAAGGTTGAAAAGAGCTCTGGAATCGATCGTTTGGTCCGTCTCCTGGTTAAATACCTGGGAAAATTCAGCAATGAAGTCAGAAAAACGGCAATTTACACCGTCGTCGATGGCAAATCTAGCCTGAGCCCATTCTAAAGCTCTTCCTGTTAACTGAGAGAAAATGAACGATATCTTCTTGTGGTCAGAAGAAAAACAACTAGGAGAGTTCAGAAAAATCAGCCGGCACTGGAATAAAAAACCCTTACAATCTTTCATGTTACCAGAGAATTTTTCTGGGAGACTAGGACGGAACTCTGATGACGTCACAGGTTGTGACCTCGGGGGAGGAACTGGACCCGGAAATGGTTGCTGTGCAGAAGTAGCGTTAGCTCCATTCAGAAAGTTAGAGCAACTCTGTAGCATTTGATTATGTGAACCAACAAGATGGTATAACTCACGAAGCGTTTGGGTTCACCTTGGAGAAGAGCTTCCTGCTCGTCCAAACGACGGGTGAGGTGATCTGCTGGGCCTTGAGTTTGGCCGCAGTGTTCTGTCATGATCGGTTCTCTAATGGAGACCCAAAGATGCAGAACACCACTGACGGACACAGGATGAAAAGTTTAACAAGTTTATTGGCACAAGCACATAATATGCAGATGACTGGTTTGGGCCTGGAATCTGGTTTCACCGGAGTCTGCGTGAGAGACAACACAGTTAAGGACTGTTGACGGGGTTTTGGTTTCCAATGGTGCTCTGATAGTACCTTGAGGGTTCTTGAGGTTCTCCTTGGGAGAGTCACTGTTGGTTCTGGAGAAGGATGTGTTAGTAGAGTCCGTTAGCTGCTTCAGCGTCTCACGTCTTATTAGAACAGACCTTGGCTTGGGTTTCCTAGCTCTTACCCAGAGCTGCTTAGAGGTTGACTGAGAATCTTCAGGGTTTGGCTCGGTGGGTCGGCTCGGCAGGTTAGCTCTTCCAGAGCTTTCACGGAGGAAGCACGAGTCACCTAGAGGCACAGAGACAAACGTTAGAATCTGACTCGGGATTAAGGACATGAAAAAATCACTGAGATCAAGGCTTTAGCGCTGACCAACTGGAACAACACTGCGGCGTTGAGGTAAGGTCTGAAGGCAGCTTAAGTAGTGGATCCTCTGATGGTCTTGATGAGCTGCACCTGTGCAGGAGGCTCCCTCAGAGGATCCAGGGCGGACTCTGCTGGAGAAAAATGGTATTTTCTCCAGCTCCCAACAGGTGCGATGATGAAGGTAGATCCACGAACTGCAGCTCTGGTTCTCTGGAGTACTGTTTACATTTCCTTTTCACTATTTACATTTCCTTTTAATATATTTATATATTTTTTTTTAACTGTTTACATGTCCTTTTCCTTTTATTATATTTATATATTTTTATTTTTATTTAACGGTAGCTGTTATGGAAGTCCCAAATCTCATTGTATCCGTTGCAGAATATAATGACAATAAAGGCTTTTTGACTTTGACTTTGACTTGAAAACAGGACATAGGAATAGAACTAAACCTGAGCGGAGTATAATGCAGCAGGCAGCGGGCTGACTTCCAGACTGTCCAGTAAGAATCAACCTTTTCTTCCAGTAAAGATTGTTTGTGAGGTCAAAGGGAATGGTTACCTGGGGCCTGGGGGAACATGAAAACTGGTTACCAAACACATGGGGAGCTCAAGAAGCTCAGGAGGGCCCGAGAGTTACCAGTTAGGTTAACACTCCGGTGGAGAGTAGTTGGTGTCCTCATGAGTCGAGTTGTAAAAAATAAAAATAAAAAATTAGGGATGGTGTAATGATTTAATTTGGAAGCATACAGAGCGGTCATCCAGGTCATAGTCATTCCAAAAAAGTAAAAACAACAGTCCACTGGACTTTGTTTCTAAGTTTGAAGAAGTTTCGCTTCCCAACCAGGAAGCTTTTTTCAATTCCCAAAAGCCCAAAAACTTTTTTTTTGTTCAGATTCAATATGGATGTTTTGTAAGCTAAAACAAGTTTTTGGTCGACTCTATAAAGCTTCTAACTTAATGCGATTTGTGACATTTTGAATTGAAAAAGCTTCCTGGATTGGAAATGAAACGTCTTCAAACTTGCAAACAAAGTCTACTGGATTGTTTTTTGTTTTTTTACTTTTTTTTTAGAAGCATAGATAACTTATTAATATAGTCTATTAACCTAAAGCAATATGCATGGTATGGTTGTTACATGTCAGGTACGACGGTCATTAACCTTGACCAACGCACCTTCTAGTAGAACTGCAGTCAGTCTCATGGCTATCTCTGCCCCTACATAGTTATGGACTAATTTCCCACGTGTAAAAGTATTTTTTAAAGTATTTTTTTTTGTTATACTTTCTTAACCATGAGTATGAATTAATTACAATCCAGTTTTAACCATTGTTTAGTGTACTTTGAAGTCCCATGACAAGCATGTGGTACATCTTGCAAGCACGTGGTGTTTTGTGGTAACAGACAGCTTGGAGATGGCTACAACACTCCCCCAGCCAGTACTGTCCCTACCCGATCCGTCTCGGAAGCACGATCCTTCCTGCGCATGCACGAACAGATATACATCCGGGTGTCCATAAATAATCTAATTATGGTACGAAAATCACTTATTTCGATCCTTAATTCACTAAAAGAGAAGAGACTTTGAAGCATTCGATGAAGGTCCAGCAGATTCCATAACAGGTTCTTCCATACTGCCATTAGACTGCTGAATGTTAAAATGTTGTAAAATGGGTTATTTTATTTATATAAGAAAAAAATTTATGTTAGAACTGTAACTATACAGTCATATGTTTATATTACTATTTTTTAAGTATTTATTACTGTTTTCAAGGCTACATGAATTTTTTAAAGCTGTTTTAAACTAAATTTCATTTTGTTTACTCTTGTGTATACAAAATGACAAAATAAATCTTTCTAAGTCTAAAAAACACAAACACATATACATCTTTAAAAAATGTTTTATGACTTTTGTGAGAAAATTTGGATGCTTTTTACATTTTCTTCGTTAAACAGCTTCTCTGACATCATCATGCTCAGAGCAGTCCGGCAAAATATGATTAAACCATCTTTATCTGCATTTTATTTGTTTTTTTCTTTAGATTATGCCCTATATACCATAATGCTAACAGGAAAGGAAAACATAAAACTCAAAAATACTAGGTTTATCTTTAAATAGTCATTTACCACATTAGCAATGTATAGAGTGTATTTCTGTAAAGTTAAGACTAGTTTAAAGTTATCTTCATTAAAAATTACAGTGCTGCTCCGTAAAAAATAAAGACATTTCAATTTCGCCCCAAACTTTCGAACGGTATATATATATATATATATATATATATATATATATATATATATATATATATATATATATATATATATATATATATATATATATATATACATATATATATATATATATATATATATATACAACAAAAACATGGACTGACCCAATGTAGGGGAGACTGAGGACACTTTGGTGACATATTTGCAAAATAAAGTCCATAAAAGACATATTTAATATAAATAAGTGCATAAATAAGTAATAACTGTAATTATCAAATGTGTTTGAGTTTTATTCGGCCGGCAGGAACTTGGCACCGTCAGCAACCAACTAGAGGTACTGATGTACTGATGCAGCTGTTTAACTATTAATCCTAAGGTACAAGGATACAGATAAAACAAATTAAAATAACAATTACAGTCTATTTGAATTAAAAGTAAGCAGAAAGTTATGCCATGCTTAAAAACAAAAAGATTAAGATTGTCTAAACTCTTACATGCAAACTTGTTTCATGTATTATAAATCTATCCTTCTATGGAAAGGACATTTTGAGTTCTCATGTGGGTGATTTGATTTCCTTCTTTTTTCTCATGAATTTCCTTCTTTTTTCTCACTGTACATGTATTAAGGGAGAAATGGAAATTATGTACAGAATCCATATTCTTCATGTAACAGCAGTAGTTATCCTGGGTGTACTAATGCTAAAGTCTATTAATGCTAAACACCATGGAAACAAACGCCATATCTGGCATCATACTACGCCAAAAGCATAGAAAGAAAACAACATTTATTTCTTTTTTTTGCTGATACATTCTGCACAACACTCAGCTTCTGTTTCCCTTCTTCCTTTTTTTTAACACCAGTTTCTCTTCACTTCCCCACGCAGCGCGGACACACTACATTCCCAAAATCCCTGATGCAGACTTGGTCTCTGCAAGCATCGCTGTGTTCAGCTGACCCATGCAGCCAAGTGCCAAGCCATCTGCCGAACTTAAAACAGCATGCATAACTGAAAAAGTGGGGAAGAAAAAGTTCTGTGAAATAGTTAACTATCTACAGGCAAATTGTGGTTTGGTCCTTGATCACAGAGCATGCTACACAGCTGTAGATATCAGTTAACAGTTGATGCAAATGTTTTATCCTTAACCAAACCAATCAATCTTTTTTACTCAAAGTGTTGATGATGATGAAAAATTGATTTTATGCAATTTTTCATTAAAATCTTGCAGTAGGACATTCCAAGCGGTTCTGAGTCATTACTAATCAAACAGGCTTATTTTTAACACCAATATCCTATATTTAGTAGCTCCACAGCAATACTTTGATTTATTGCTAATTAAAACCCATCTCTGTTTGTTGACGTTAGAGGAACAAGACAGGAAACAAAAGAACTACCTTAAGTTTAGGAAGTAGTTGAGTTGTGCATAGAGCCCATTCCAATTTACTGCATTGCAAAGCCAATTTCTGCTTACATACATTATTCATTGCACTTCTGCCTGTCATGGGAGGGGAATACCCCCCGTTTACCCCCATAAAAATGGGAGAGTCTAAGGACAGAGGATGTTGTGATGCTATGTAAAGCCCTTAGACAAAACTGTTTTTTTTAAAGTGGGCTGTACTAATAAATTGTCTGGCTTTGCATATCTGCAATAAATCTAATATTAGTTTTGTGTTATTGGAAAACTCATGAGATTTTTTCCACAACTTGATGGGTTCTATTGTCTGATGTAAACAATGTATGTCATTAAAGCTGCAGTCTGTAACATTGAGAAGAGAGCAGACTTCGACTGAACATTTGAAGAAAAACAGGTTTCACACCACTCCCCCACCCTCTCTGCTTCACTCATGCACCACCTCCAAGCTCCACCCCTCTCACAGCATCTGCACGGCTACCGCATGCGACCAGAAGCGTCCAAGCAGCGTACGCGGCATGGAGTGTGAACCGGTAAGAGCGATAACACTCACCTCCAAGCAGCTAGATATAAGATGACCAATTGAGGCAGTTTTTTTCACAGGTTACATATCACATGTACTGCTGTCTGGGCATAGGGACAGTTTTAGCCAATATGACAAAAAAAGTGATTTTTAAAAACTTACAGACTGCAGCTTTAAAGCTGTATGGAAATCATATTTGTACTGTTTATCGGACTATTTTTTCCCAAAATGTAAAAAAAAAAAAAAATCTGTCTTAAAATCTGTGGGGTTTTTTCGTTGTCTTATAGAGGCCAGTTAATTATACGTCTGCTTGAACACCTAAATTCGGCTAATCATATATCAACAGTCATCTGTCAATCTAATTTTTTGGATCATAGCATCTTGATTCATTTGTCGCAGCTAATATACGCAACGGTTGAAATTGGAATAATTTCCATACCATACCAGTTCTGTCCCAGTGTTCACAGGGATGGACGTCTGTGTCTTCAGCAGGCGTAGAGCTAACAGAACTGGCAGCGTTGCGAGGCAAGGGCTCAAACATGTACGGCTGTAAGCCTTCTACACCAAACCAAGCTTCTGCCGCCCTGTCGTAATTTTCTACAACATCTTCATCCCCGCTTTCCTCCTCTAAATAAAAAATGTCTGACGGAGGAGACTCATCCACAACCTCCGACACTAAACTCTCCTCCTCCATGTTTCCGCTGTCCATAGCGTTCCTTGACAGTGTCGTTTCTAAGTCACCAATTTAGTGCTACTTGGTCCCAATGGAATTTCCCATTGGGAACCTGCTAGCACTAAGTTGCTAACTGGTTAGCAAGATGCTTCCGAGACACCGGCCACAACCAAGCTTGCTTGCGAACCTTCCACCACAACAGTCCCGCCCTCTTGATAAACAACCAATCACATTAACTTTATTCACTCGTGTAAAGTTGGGCACCTCTCCAGAGAATTTGGAAATGCAACGATTGGAACGGCTGCTTCCTTATGACTTTTAAGTGTCCTTTTCTTTGATTATCTGACTTAAGATGCTTCATGGGGATCAACCCAACCTCTGGCACCAACATGATATAGTAAATCGAGCCAATAAGCAGGAAGGTAAACGAGCACAACAACAGAAGGGTCAGCCCTCATGTTTCTGCAAACCTCAGATTAATGAACTTGGAATGGCTTTGATTCTGTCGAAAAAGGACATTGGGACACTGTGCTGTGTTTCATTACCAAAAGTAGTTAAAAATATGGAACATTTTTACATGTTACACACGTTCGACTGTGTTAATACACATTACAGTATGTTACGGTCACTGACCTCTAGGAGCTCTCTTCATTAGAGAGCTCTCTGTTTGTGTTTCAGGTCTCCCTGGCTGTTACAGGTGCAATGCGTTGAAGCTCGTCAGCCACCTCATAAAGAGCTTCAATCCTGAGATGTCAGGCCCCCTTCTCTTATTCACTGGGCCTTGATCTGAAGTGATCTTGTTCATGAGCTGAATGTCTCTGTGTGTGTTCATGTTGAACAATTGATTGACTAAAAGTTTTGTTTTTCTGTTCACAGTGGAAGCTGGTAGGGGTTCTCTGCCATTTTTGTTGAACTGCTTTCTCCTTGTTTTGTGGTTAGCCAGGGAGTCCAGGTATTGTGTGTCATTTTCATTTTAAGAACTCTTCAATTTCCAAATCGGAGAGACAGTGTTTTTATTGTCATAAAATGGGGCATATTGTTTCTGATTGTTTGGCCCTGAAACGTAAGCAGGCACCCCAACCAGCTAAAGGGGTTAGCCTGGTTAAGACTCTGAGGACCACCCCACAACTGTCAAACATGAGTGAACCTGATGATTGTTTTAAACCCTTCATTTTTGATGGTCTTGTCTCCCTAACAGGACGTTCTGAGGATGAGAAACCGGTGAGGATACTGAGGGACACTGGTGGTTCCCAGTCATTTATCCTGTCCAGCTTTCTGCCATTCAATGCTGATACCTCCTGTAATGCAAGTACAATAGTACAAGGAATTGGAATGGCCTACGTGCCGGCACCTTTGCATCATGTTTACCTAAAGTCCAAGTTGGCCTCTGGATTTTTCAAGGTTGCGGTGAGAGATTCATTTCCTGTTCGGGGGGTTGAATTTATAATGGGGGATGATCTTGCTGGAGAACAGGTACTACCTATCCCTGAGGTGGTGGATACTCCCAGTTGCATAATGGGTGAAGATGACATGTTGGAATCCCTTCCTGATGTGTTTGCTGTCAGTGCTCTTACCAGGTCCCAAGCTCGTAAGCTGGAGGAAGTGAACTTGGATGACTCTGTTCTGGGCTCGGCCTTGATGGAGGATAAGCTGCCAGCAGATGACCATTCAAACTCAGTACTCCGAGAGGACTTCACTCCAAACTCTGAGGTTTTTCTCCCACTATCAATGTCACGTGAGGTTTTGAGCCAAACTCAGAAGAGTGATAAAACACTCACTAAGTGCTTTGAGAATGTGACTGATTCAATAAAGGACAAGACCCATATGTTTTTTGTTGAAGATGGATTACTTATGAGAAAATGGATCTCTAGGCCTGCCTTGCAACAGAAGGGTATTGAGGAGGATTGGGGAGTAGTTTATCAAATTGTTATTCCTCAAGGTTATCGTGAACAAATACTGCGGTTGGCACATGACCACTCATGGTCAGGTCATTTGGGAATCACTAAGACCCATGACCGTATTCTACAGCATTTCTTTTGGCCAGGTCTGAAAAAGGATGTTGCCAGGTTCTGTAGAACATGTAGAGTTTGCCAAATAGTGGGTAAACCTAATCAGAGGGTACCACCCGTCCCTCTTAAGCCAATTCCTGCAGTTGGCGAGCCTTTTGAGCGTGTCTTGGTGGACTGTGTGGGTCCTCTGCCCAAAACTAAAACTGGTAGTCAGTTTCTCTTGACTATCATGTGTGTTGCCACTCGCTTCCCTGAAGCCATTCCACTAAGAAAAATTACAGCGCCCACTATAACTAAGGCTCTTCTGAAGTTTTTTGCAACTTTTGGTCTGCCTAGAGTTATACAAACGGATCAAGGCAGCAATTTTCAGTCCAAACTCTTCAAACAGACACTACAGTCTTTTGGCATTAAACACATTCCCTCCAGTCCTTACCATCCCCAGTCACAAGGCGCTCTAGAAAGATGGCATCAGACTATAAAGGCCATGATGCGCAAATATTGTCATGAGACAGACAAAAACTGGGATGAAGGACTCCCTTTTCTGTTGTTTGCAGCCCGAGAAGCTAAACAGGAGTCTCTTGGTTTTAGCCCTGCTGAACTGGTTTTTGGGCATGGTGTAAGGGGACCACTGAAGGTTCTGAAGGAGAAATGAATCTCTCACCGCAACCTTGAAAAATCCAGAGGCCAACTTGGACTTTAGGTAAACATGATGCAAAGGTGCCGGCACGTAGGCCATTCCAATTCCTTGTACTATTGTACTTGCATTACAGGAGGTATCAGCATTGAATGGCAGAAAGCTGGACAGGATAAATGACTGGGAACCACCAGTGTCCCTCAGTATCCTCACCGGTTTCTCATCCTCAGAACGTCCTGTTAGGGAGACAAGACCATCAAAAATGAAGGGTTTAAAACAATCATCAGGTTCACTCATGTTTGACAGTTGTGGGGTGGTCCTCAGAGTCTTAACCAGGCTAACCCCTTTAGCTGGTTGGGGTGCCTGCTTACGTTTCAGGGCCAAACTATCAGAAACAATATGCCCCATTTTATGACAATAAAAACACTGTCTCTCCGATTTGGAAATTGAAGAGTTCTTAACCCTAAATTGTGGTACATCCTTCCACGTCTTGTCACGAGAGGGTTGGTCAGGTTTAGAAACAAAAACATTTTTATGAGTAAGGGCAAATTCTTCAGCCAGGACAGCTGCCTCTTGTAAGGTTGAGGCTTTCTGTTCATTTAAGTACAAAACTGTACGATCTGGAAGGCAGTTTTTGTACTCTTCCAACAATATCAACTCACGTAGTGAAGAAAAATCAGTAACTTTAGTTGCCTGGCACCATCTGTCAAATAACATTCCCTTCTCCCTTGCAAATTCAACAAATGTTTGTGCACTGGATTTTCTTAAGGATCTGAAACGCTGCCTGTATGCCTCAGGCACCAGCTCATATGCCCTGAGTATGGCAGCTTTAACTTTGTCATACACAAGACTGTCTTCAATTGTTAGTGCTGCACATACTTCCTGTGCCTTACCACTGAGTTTGCACTGCAACAAAAGGGACCAAACTTCTGTGGGCCAATGGAGGGCAACAGCAATACGTTCAAACGCATTAAAATATGCCTCCACCTCCGTCTCCCTGAATGGTGGGACCAGGGCAATATTTTTGCTGATGTCAAACGTGAAAGGTGATGAAGGGGAAGAAGGTTTATCTGGGGAAAGAACGCCGTCTTCTTCATCCCCACCACAATCCGTAGTGAGTACAGTGGTCGGTTTATGAGACTGTAGCTCCAGCTGACGCATTTTGATGGCAGTTTCAGCTTCAATTCTTCTGCACTTAAGCTGGAACTCAAATTCATCCTTCCGTTCCCTTTCCTTAGCTTCAAGTTCTAGCCGCACCAGACGTACCTTTAGACGTGCCTCAACACTAGGATTTGTGGACTCCATAGAGAAAGGCTCAAACCGTGGGAGAGAGGCTGGTGGTTTTTCCAACTCTGGCTTGGCAGCAACAGGAGGTGTCTTCACTCCCTCCTCAGCACAAACCTCAAACTGTTCAGCAGTTTCAGAAGAGCTGGCCTCCTCCTTATCCATTCTCACTGGGAGTACTCCTTTCTCAACCAAGCCACTGAAGACAAGAGATTTCAGTTCCCGTTTAAGCAATGACTTAGAGACACGGATACCAAAATGTGAAGCAATTTCATATAAATCATCTTTTCTACAGACATCAAAATGTTGTATGGTAGGGTTACCCAAAAACTCCTCCAAACTAAACTGTGCCATGTTCAGTTCTTCCAGCAGTCCACACTTTCTCTGCTCTCTTTTTCTCATCATCTTCTCCTTCTTTCCCATCACCCGGCTTGCCACAGGTTTGCCTGCTGTGTCTAAAAGTAGTAGCAGCAGCAACCCAGACTGACAGCAGCTCATTGGCTCATTTGTATCACATTTAATCTGGTGCCGGACACTCTAGAGGGCTTTACCGTATTAACAGGAGAAACGGCGCAAGCAAATTTAAACTCTGTCCTCGGACAACATGCAGTAATTTATGTATGTTTTAAATCAGGTTGGGTCTGTGACTTCTGATCTAAATAATTTTACAGACTCTGCCTCAAACTGATAACACCAAACCAAAACACTGCATAATTGCACCATATATACTGTATTTAATGCTCTGAAATTCCATATCAATGTGTTTTTTTTGCACCATGTGTTTTCTCCCACTGTTAACATTTGATCACTGCTGCCCTTCATCGAATGGAAATGTCATGAAAGCTGCACAAAATCAAATTTCGTTTTGTATACACTGTGTGCACAAAATGACAATAAAAGTTGTCAGGGTCTAAGTCTAAGGCTAAAGAATCTCTACGTCCTCCTGCAGCACTGACCATTGTTTTGTTTATCAGCAGAAGATAATCTAAGCTGCAGCATTGATACACTTTAGATTATGAACAATCACAACACTTAATTTGATAAAAATCTAATTAAGCGTTTTTAAAAAAAATCTAATATTGTATTACAAAAACACAGCTATTTACTGGCAAGTTGAATTTTCAGGTAACACATGTAATTTCAATGGATTACAAGATAATGTTGTAAACTAAAAATACAATAATTGGTTATTCCTAATATAAGATAACAAAACATTGTAATTTATATACAGTACTGTACTGTAGTTGTTTTTACAGGAATGACACCACATTTACAACACTTTATTGGTCACTTTTCTACCTGGTGTTTATTGTAAATTCCACATGATATTTCTTACAGTATTTCTAAGCTCCATGGTATCATAGCCAATGAAATCTGAAAACTACCCAGACATTCTAGAGAGAAATCTGCTGCTCAGTGTCAGAAAGCTTGGTCTCTGTTGCAGGTCAACAGGATAATGACCCAAAACACACAGCTAAATCACCCAAGAATAGGAGGGGAACATTGCACTATTCTGAAGTGGCCTCCTCTATGAGGCCCCACCTACATCCTGTTGAGCATCTTTGGAAGGAGCTGAAACAAGCTGGAAACCTTCAAACCAAAGACAACTGGAGCAGTTTGCTCATGAGGAGTGGGAACAAAATACCTGCTGAGAGGAGCTGAAGTCTCAGAGGCAGTTACAGGAATCGTTTTATTGGCTCAGAAGTATGTGCAACAAAATATCAAGGCTACCGTCATTTTTGTCCAGGCCTCTGATTGAAAAGCAATTGCCCACTTTCATTTGTTCAGTCTGGTAAATTTTTTATTCCTTTTTATTTTTGTTACCATTGTGGGTTTTTCTTTCATGAAAGGGGTCCCAACAACTCTGTCCAGGTATTTTAATAATATCATTGCAGCAATGGGGCACGGTACAGTTTATGCAGGGCCCCAGCTAGATGGAGGGCCACGGGTGGCCATGGCCACCCTTAGCCAATCATTGGCCACCCCTGTGGCCACCACTACCATTTTTCCCCTCTAATACAGATGGTGGCAGCAGTAATTCTTTCGAGTGGAATGCTCTAATTTATTTAGCATTTTAATTTTTCATATGTTAACAGTTACTTTACAGCAAAAACACTGTAGTTAAATACGCACATCAATATACTAACTTTAAAGATGATAAATACAGCATTCATGCTCTTTTCAGAACTAGATTCTTTCTTATTGTCATGATGTTACAAAGTTCAGACCCAAATGCAGGAAACCGAACAGAGAGACCAGGGAAAAGGTTTAACGGGTTTTATTGAAGAAGTTTTAGCAGAGGGAGAAGTGTTGCTCTGAACACTGCTCAACCGGAACTGTAAAGTGAGGGGAAGAGACAGTGGTTAGTTCAAGCTCAGTGGGGAATATGACTCGTGAACTTGAAGAGCTATTGGTTGCCGACTCACGTTTCCGGAGAAGTTGTTGAATCCTTGACTCCTGTCTGTGCGCCGTGGTTCCAGTGTTTGTCTGATTCGGTGGAGGGCGGAACAGGGTTTACCCAGAGTTGATAGTTGGTGAACGGAGAAACTGACTGCCGCTCAGATTTCCTGCGGCACTTGAACGGGTCGTAGTGGAGAATAATCCCTTTCTCAGTGAGAAGCTCAAACGATCTCTTGGGAAAATGGATCCAAACCTCCTGTTTGAACCCCAGCTCAGTTTGAAGCTCAGTTGATCCTTCCAGGCAGAGAAGGTCAGAGAAATCCAGTTTGCAGGATGACTTCCCTAAACTGGCAAACACTCTGGCGTCGAAGTAGTGGCAGTCAGCAGCTTAAGAACACTCCGTATAATGAGGAAACCATCAGCAGGCGGACCAGAACCAGGCGCCTCCTGGTGGATGAAGGGAGACAAACACAGAAACACAGACACAAAAAACAGGAGTCCTAACACTTATAGGGTAAAGATTCATCTGCAAATAAACTATTAATCTTCAGTCAAATCAGAGATAAACTACTTTAATAATAAGTAGTCCATATAATGTAGATATTAGCACATGTAAATACTAATTTTATGTTCAAGGATTATTGATAAAAGTAGGTAAATAGTGACAATAACATTTTCACCCCAGAACTCACTTTTCAAAATTTAGACAGCATGGATGTATGAATATATGTGTCTATTTGTTTGCACAGGCTGTTGGAAAGTAAAGTTAGTCTTTATTTCGAAAATATGGATGTTGTGGTTGTTTCTTTTGGAACAGTGTAGATTGACCCCGAGGTTCTGGCGTCTATCTGCTTTCAGCCACCCCTCAGTGTACACTGGTTATCGCCTCGCCACCCTGATTAAAATTCTAGGGCTACGCCTCTGTGTTTATGTATCTTAGGAAGACTTCTACTACTTTGAACTGGGCTATGACGGTACAACTATTATCATATCTTGACAATTCTTATTCAGTTAAGACCAAATGTCATCAGTAAAAATTTAGGTAAATGGCAAATTATACAAAATGGAGCTGCTTGTTTCCCAGTTAAATGCAGCTACAGGAGAAATGTTATATCTATGCATAGAGATCTCCAGTTAAAGGTAGAGTACTTCTGTTTATAGGAAATGTCATTGCTTATTTAGACGTAGCAATGATATGTGTTGATTATTGCTATGATGAGCTTATTCATGCTGTAACTAGGAGTATTTAATTAACGATGAAGCATATTATCATGTACTGTGTGAACCCTTTGGAAGGGTAACATCATGTCTTATATTTGTGTTCACTTGTTTATACTAATTTATTTTAACCTTCTGCCATTTATTTCATTGTATTCTTGTAGTTTGCAAATGCTGTATTCTGCATTATTCATTTAGAAAACTAACCCATCTCAGGTATTTATATCCTTCAAGTGCCCAAGTTTTACTTTCAACATTTAATATTCATACATGAAAGCAGTAACTGGATTGAAACCCAGCAGAAAACCCTCAGCAATGGACATTTGTTTTTTTTTCCTTCTTAGCATCAGGGTGTAAAGGGACAAACATTGGAATTATATGGAGTGAACTTTGCTCCATTATTGTTTCAGGCAAAGAACATCCATCCATCCACGTTCTGTCATGCTTATCCCTAGCAGGGGTCACGAGGGGTGCTGGTGCTTATCTCCAACTATCTATGGGCGAGAGCAGGGTCGACCCTGGACAGGTTACCAGTCCATCTCAGGGAAACACAGAGATAAACAACCATTCACAAAAACTTAATGCAGAAAGAGCCAGGCCGAGAATCAAACCCAGATCTTCTTGCTGCAAGGCAGCAGTGCTACCCACTGTTGCACTGAGCAGCACCGATGCATTCATGTTGAATATAACATAAATATAGGCAAAGAACACGTTTTCTAAATTGAAATTTATCTTTTTGAAATGACTTTGCTAATTTCTTAGATTTAGTTTTTTTGAAATTATTTTTGTTTTCCTTTTTTACCCTCAAATTTAATTTTTTCAATTTATTTAATTATACGTTAGGTATATATTTTTGCATTTTCGTAAAATTACGTTTTACAGACGCAATTTCATAATCTAAAGCCCAATACAAACACTTGGGGACCAATAACAATGCCATTGCCAATGTCTCAGCAAACCAATGAGAACGCAATTTCAAAGGATGCCATCTGTAAAGCGCAATTTGAATCCAGTTAATAAAATATGCAAAAGAAAAATCTGTAAAAATCAAATATTGAAATGTAAAATATGTGAAAAAATTTTTTATTAGAATATACAGAAAGTCCATATTCTTATCTTCAGCTACCACAGTATACATGTCAGATTAAATAATACTAATATACTTCAGTGATAGTATGAAGGTGCTACTTTTTTGTATCTGTTATAGTATATCCGTTTGTTGTGCTGTTCTTTTTTACATCTCTCTTTGCAGGTGATGAAGCCGACTGTCTCCTTTTATCTACTCTTTCTTTCATCTTATCTTCTTTTTCCTGTTTTTCCTTTCCTTTTCTACTTACATTGCAGTGTCCATATAATCTGTAATACTCCGAGCATGAATTATAATAAAGCTATTGTTATGCATAAATCAAGCAGAAAACTATTGTGATAGCCTTACAGCTCCTCTTGTGAAAGAAAAATCTCCTGGGCTCTTTTTTGGCATCAAGAAAATTATTCTCATTGCCACATTGCCAGACAGGACACTGTTAAAAAAATAGAATTCCAAACAATAAATATAAAAAATAAATGTTTACTATGAAACAATCTAAGAAAAAACTTATGTATATATGTCAGGATTTGGTTCAGGATTCTTGAACCCAAAGCAGAGGCAGGAAGGCAGAGGTAAATAGAAGGTTGATTTAATTAAGAATTACTGAAAAAACAAAGTAAAAAAAAAAACAGGCAATCAAAAATCCCAAAACGAGAACTCAAGTCAAATATAACCAAAAAACCAAGGAGTCAGCAGGGGAAGAACTGTAACCAGGACGACAAGTGGGAGAAAGACAGGTGAGGTTAGACGAGGACCCAGCAAAGAGGGACCAAAGAGAGAGGGCTTTTAAAGGAGACAAAGACAAAGAGAGGGCTAATGAGCAGATTGGGAACAGGTAAGAACATAGCATAAAGAAAACAGGAGCTAGGGAGAAAGGAGAACACAGGAGGGCAGCAGAGGGCAACAAATGAAATACCTGGAAGACTAGAAATTACAACAAAATAATAATTTAACCACTAGGACTTTAAAACATGGAGAAAAGTAAAACACTCAAAAGAAAACCTAACAGAACCAAGACTAGGACAGTAACTGAGAAAAAACTAAAGAACACAATAAACTAAGAATGAAAGCATAACAGCATATAACAACGAAACAAGGAGAAAAGCAAAACTGGATACTCAAAAGAAAAACATGTCAGAAATCAGAAACCTAACTATATATATATATATATATATATATATATATATATATATATATATATATATATATATATATATATATATATATATATATATATATATATATATATATATATATAAAACTTTATATAAGCTTTATCTACATAACGTTGGTTTTTACATAACGTGTCGTGTCCTTTAAGCTTTTAACAATAATGTAACAAATTTCACTCCATAGTCTGTGTGTCCAACAGGTCAGTCTCCTGCCGCCTGAGGCTGTCATGACTGAGTGTCTTTAGCTTAGTGAAGTTCACCCTGCTTGGACTGGCTGTCTTTTATCTGCCAGTCTCCTCTGTTATCCTATTAGTCAGCTGCACCGATGGCAAGCATCTGCAGTGATAGAGGTGGAAGGAAGGAAGGAAGGAAGGAAGGAAGGAAGGAAGGAAGGAAGGAAGGAAGGAAGGAAGGAAGGAAGGAAGGAAGGAAGGAAGGAAGGAAGGAAGGAAGGAAGGAAGGAAGGAAGGAGGGCACTCTGCAAATAAAGACACTTTATTCTCTAACTTACTGTCAGTGGAGGTGTGTGAAGCATTATTCATAAACACATCTCAGATCTCTACCATTTTTTTGTATTAATTTATGATTTGTTGTAATTAATCCTTGAATAGATGATAAACAGATGAATTTAGAAAAGAATAATGTGATGTAAGGGAACGGTGAGGATGCCGGGGGGCGTAGCAGTGCTGTGGCCCCTGATGGTCAGGAACTAACCCGCCTGTCTGTCTGTCAGTGGCTGGCAGCGGAGGAAAGGCAGTCCCTACTTTATCCCACTCCACTGCTCCCTGTCACCCTCCACATCCACGGAGAGCAGGAGAGGAAACCTGCTCCTGGAGGCTGAACTTCCCCTCAAACAGGCGGATCGGAGCGGAGCGCGTCTTCCAGCCCGGAGGCTCCCAGCGGCTCACCCGCCTCTCCTTTCCGCTCTGCGCGGAGCTGCTGGCGGCTGCACCGAGCTCCCACTCACCGGGACAGCGCTCCACGCAGGAGAGAGACTTTGGGGTCAGTACCGAAACCAGAACGCATGCTTTGAACAGCTGACTTTATAGCAGCATCTTCTGCTCTAATTATAGTTGTAAGCTCTGCGCGTTGGACTGATGGTGAACAGGCGGGATTAAAGTCTTAGTGCGGCAGACCAGGTGTGGAACTGTAACTTTCCCAAAAGGTCTTAAAACTATTTAAAAATACTTAATACAGGACTGCCTTTGGAGTCGGCACGCCTTTATGATATATTTTATCATCTCAGTTGGATTTGATAATCAGAAATAGATTAATTATTAATGTTTAAAAGCGCATGGAGCATTTTGCAAGAAAAGCGGATCGTTTAGATTTTTTGTTATATATATTCAGATTTCCTACTTTTCCCTGTGAAAAAGTCTACAGTCCGGAAGGAAGGAAGGAATGAATGAATAGAGGCGAAAAGGAAGGAAGGAAGGAAGGAAGGAAGGAAGGAAGGAAGGAAGGAAGGAAGGAAGGAAGGAAGGAAGGAAGGAAGGAAGGAATTGATGAAAGAATAAATAGGGATGATGGATGGATGGATCAAAGTAAGATAATGTGGTGCAAGATAGGAAACATTGCAGACCAGCATGGTGTGACCATTGTGTGACATTTATTGTCCCACAATGGTGAAATTCACTCATTTAGGATGTTAGAAAAGAGAGTTTTTGGATTCAGGACGATTGATTTGGTTTTTCTCTTCCTTCTATATAACCTAGACTGTTGGGATGTAGAGTAATTGGAGTTTGTCGTCCATTCAGTGATATTATATTGATCTATAAAAAGTTTTAAGACCACTGCTCTGTACTAACCTGTAAGATCCTCATGAATCTGGGGCACTAGGTTGCTTTTAACGGATCTTTGTATAAAAAAACTTTACTGGCACAAAGCTGAGCTCGTTTCTGGTGTTGGATTCCCGCTGGGCTTCAAATTGTCCTAAATCTTTTTTGTGGTTTTCTTAGATTTTACTTCATGCAGCGCTGAATCTGCTTAAGTTCAGTGTGAAATGGCTATGACAGGTTTTTTTTCTGTCCGAGTCTTCCTTTGTTAGTTCATAAAACTCTGTAAAACTTGCATCAGAAATACCAGCAGAAGAGTCTGGATCACACAGACTAGTACTAGCAGTAGACTATGGAGATAATTCGGTCTCAATTTTCCCAAATACACATATGTGATTCATACATGCACAGCACGATTCACACAAGCACAAAAAATCACCTCACACACACAGGACAAGATCCTCATACACACACTGCACAATTCACACAAGCTCACAAGATCCACATACACACATAGTACAAAATCGACACACACACACAGCACGATTCACACGAGCACACCAGATCCACACACACACACACCACATGATTCACACAAGCACACAAGATCCACTTACACACATAGTACAAGATCCACACACACACAGCACGATTCACACAAGCACACAAGATCCACACACACACACACCGCACGATTCACACAAGCACACAAGATCCTCACACACAACGCACGATTCACACAAGCACACAAGATCCACACACACACAGAACGATTCACACAAGCACAAGATCCACACACACACCGCACGATTCACACAAGCACACAAGATCCACACACACACCACACGATTCACACAAGCACACAATATCCTCACACACACCGCACGATTCACACAAGCACACAAGATCCACTTACACACATAGTACAAGATCCACACACACACAGCACGATTCACACAAGCACACAAGATCCACTTACACACATAGTACAAGATCCACACACACACAGCACGATTCACACAAGCACACAAGATCCACACACACACACAGCACAATTCACACAAGCACACAAGATCCACACACACACACCACACGATTCATACAAGCACACAAGATCCTCACACACACACCACATGATTCACACAAGCATACAAGATCCACTTACACACATAGTACAAGATCCACACACACACACACAGCACAATTCACACAAGCACACAAGATCCACACACACCCGCCGCACGATTCACACAAGCTCCTCACACATACACCGCACGATTCACACAAGCACACAAGATGCACATACACACATAGTTGAAGATCCACACGCACACAGCACGATTCACACAAGCACACAAGATCCACACACACACACAGCACAGGATTAATGAAAGTATTTCTGGTCCATAAACAATTATAAATTAAATTAAAAAGTACCAGTTGTCTTTAAACTTCACTGCATTTATGTGTGGATTTTTGAGACTCCCCTGATTGGCTTATACGAGCTTTGTGATTGATGGCAAACCATTCCCTGTTTAATAAAAATGCATTTGTGTATCGAGGCACGCCAGGGCAGTCTTTAAAGTCAACACAAATGCATTGATGTTTATGGACAAGTAATACTTCATAAAATCTTTTTCTGTGCAGCTGTGGATCTTGTATGCTTGCGAGAATCGTTCTGTCGGCGTGTGGATCTTGTCCTGTGCATGTATGAATCACATATGTGTATTTGTGAAAATTGAGACCGATCTAGCTCTATAGTAGACATGCTGGTCTGTCCTGCTGTTTTCTGTAATAAGTTCCATAAACCTGACATTATCCAATGAAAAGTGTCGTTAGCACTGGAATGCATACATGAGCTTTGTGTGTCACTCCTTTTTTTTCAGAGTGAACGTCGCTCTTGTTTGCGCTCATTTATTCAAAACTGATACGTTCAGTTGGCTGTTTACTAAAAATATGGGTGTATTCAGTGAACGCCGTTAATTGAATGCGTTGGCATGGATGATGCCTAGAACCTCTTTTTTGTTGGTTTCGGGGAACATAAGTACAAGAGCTAACACCTGCTGAAAGGAAAAGTATCACTCTTTGATGCTTGTGAACACCTTGGGAAAGCACAGAATAAGCAAACAGAGTGTATACTTCCTGGACCAGTTACCTTCTTGACATGATATGCAAAAGATAAAAATGGAGGAATGGATAGATGCTTTTATATCTAAGGGAAAGATAATCCAGGACATTCTTTAATGCTTTTTTGGTGCTATATACACTCTTTTTATATTGTCTGTCATATTTTTATCTTAATGATATTTTTGCTTTAACTCTTTGTACTCTATTTAAGCTACTGGAACCAGAATTTCCCTGAAGGAGTAATCCCAAGTGATAAATAAAGTCGACAAATCTTAGTCTAAAATACAGGATGAAGATATCCAAAAATTAAAATAAAGCTGCTTTTTTTCTTTTCTATTTTTCTAAACTTATACAAACCTGGAGATGCACCTAAATTCCCAATTCCACACTTGGCATTTCTGTATAACTCCAGCGGATCTCGTCTTCCCGACTTTAAAGTTCACTGTGTTCCTCTTATTTTAAGGCTGAGCAGCTGTTGAATTTACAGCACACTGTGAGCGCAGAAGAGAGATATCTCGACACTGAACACTTTACAGGAGCAGAAAAGTCCCCTGGAAGCAGGCTCATTAAGAGCAACAAAAATATTTCCTTTGATAGGTTCTTCTAATACGTTGTAAACATTAATCAGTCTCTGTTTCATTGCCTGCAGTATCCCATGTGTTGGTAAATTCAAAGTTTATGGTCTAGGGGTTCTGTGGCAATCCCAGAGATGTCATTTACTAATGAAGGCAACTAGAGCTTGTTGCCCAATTTTTCTTGCTTTTCCGTTATGAGCACCCAGCTGGCGGAATAAATGAACAGAGTCCACTGCTCATCAGTGTTTCAATCTGATTGGATGTTATGACCTTGGGCAAATGAGCTGCAGTGTTTAGAGATGATGGGGGGGGCAAAGCAAGCCCAAGGTTTTGTAGGGGGTCTTAATAGAACTCGATTTGGGGGCCAAAGCACAGCTCAGTCTGTCTGATGTGTCTTTGCGATGTATTCTAAATATTAATGCATTATTCCTCTGCCACAACCACTGTTATGTAAGCATATATTGTGAAACCAAAATATACTAACTTAACGGCACATGAATGTATATATCGATAATGTTTGTTCAAAAGTGTTTAAAAGGTTTAGTTTGTCTTCAAAATCGAAGCCTCTAAGGCAATCTACAAAAATCACATAAGTGTTATTAGGGATGTAAGAAAATTGATTTTGTCTAATATCCTGAAATCTCATTCGAAAATATTTGTGTCTATTCATTCCAATAGCTTGTTAAACAATATGAGTAATGATTCAAATAAGGACCTAATGGATCTTAAATGTGAAAAGTATTTATAGGCAAACATTCGTTTCACCTAGTCTGTTACTGTTTGGCTGTGATACCATACTTGATAGAAATATCAGCTGTGCTGTTACCATCTTGACTAACTGTAGGTGCTCTCTTCATCCTCTGACATGGGAGCTTGCTTGGAGCTTGTCTGCCTGGCTGTGTGTTTCCTGGGCGGTGCCGCCTTTAAAGCTGGTTGAACGTTTGCGTTTCTTATTTCTACTTCTGTCCCCTTGAACCTCAGTCGGCCTCAGCAGATGGCCGCTCACACTGAGCCTGGTTCTCCTGGAGTTTTCTATCTGTTAAAAGGGAGTTTTTCCTCTCCACTGTCGCTACAAGCATACTTAGTGAGATTGCTTTCGAGTCAATGAGTCGATGTAATCAACTGGTTTTCCTTAGATAGAAAACTTTGAATCAATTTGATTGGATGATATGGTTGAACTGTAAAGTGCCTTGAGATGACATGTGTTGTGAATAGGCGCTATATGAATAAACTGAATTGAGTTGTCTTACTTTTATACAGATCTCTCTGGAGGTTTTCCTGTGCTATATTGTTATAAAAAAATTGCATCATATCCTTTTTGGTAATGTATCGGGACGAGTCATATCCAGTGTTGCCAATTTATAACTTTTATCCCTAAATTTATCGACTTGTCAGACCCCCTTTATTTTTAAATGCCTAGTGCCAATTCTAGAGACTTTTGTCGCTAGAATGTGGCGTTATGTTAATGAAGACATTAGCAAGTGGATCAGTAGCTCGCCTCACTCTCTCTCTCTCTCTTACTGTGTTAAAACTATGAAGCAGTTCGTAATTTACACTGCAAACTTTATGTTCCATAAGTTCTGACGTTAACCCTCAGTCAGCTCTTCTCTTGAACAAATATACTGGTATCATTAAAGAGATCCATTCAATTACAGTTAAAATTTTTTGCAAACATGTACTATAGTATTGATGTGTTTCTGGTATATATGTTTGAATTTTTGGCAAAAACTCCAACTTAACTCACAAATATGCTTTTACCCGAACCATTCTGCTGCGGCTCTGGCTGTGGATAGTTGTCTTCCCACAGGTTAACCTTTGCCCTAGCCGTAAGTCTTTAGCAAATGTTGCCGAGTTTTTTTTCAGTATTTACCCTACATCTAGTGGGGTCCCATATGTATCCAAAAACTATAAAAGTTGAGCATTTTACTTAAAATATTGAAATGAAGAATACATTAACTTTACACATACATCTAATTTGACTAAAAAGACAGTAATCAGAGGCAGAGGCATTATGAAATGAATAAGTTATTCCATAAGTTATTTCTAAATTAGTTAAGTATTTTAATGCAACAGTTTCAGAAAGAAGAAAAGACTGAATTTAAAATGATATTTTTACATTATGCTTACATCCTTTATAATCCAGCACGGCATTAATTTGCAGCTTTGTGCATGCCTTATGCATTAGCAGTGGGAAAACGAAGCAGGTCTCCTCTCTGCTCTCTTTGATCTGATTGTATTACAGGGCCTTTACTCCCAGGCAGCGCTTAGGGAAGTAGGACGGGACACACGGCAGCTCATGGAGCTGTCGCTAGACAGTGATGTTAGGACAATTAATGCTTTCAGTTACTAAAGCTTTTAAACTCATCAACAAAACAGAGAAGGTTCACTAGTCTTGTCTCTAGTTGATTTGTTTGAAAAGTTGTTAGAGGGGTTGGAAAAGTAGCTAAGTTTGCAGAGGCATGAAGTGCAGAAAGTTGGCAAAACTTGGGTGTTGTCTCTGGGTTTTTTTGTCATTACACAGAGCAGAGCACAACTGTAGCTGCCAGTTAGCTTTATACCAGAGGTCACGGATTAGCGGACGAAGGTCCAGATCCAGACCCACCTGCTGGCTAATCTAGACCCAACCTGACTTAAACATTTATAAATTACTGCATGTTGTCTGACATAATTGTCTAACTTTACTTGCGCCGCTTCTCCTGTTAATACGGTAAAGCCATTTGTAACGTCTTAGCCAATGAGCTGCTGTCAGTCTGGGTTGCTGCTGCTGCTACTTTTTGACACAGCAGACAAACCTGTGCGATGGGAAAGAAGGAGAAGACGATGAGAAAAAGAGAGCAGAGAAAGTGTGGACTGCTGGAAGAACTGTGGTGAACTGGTAAAAGAAAAGTGAAATGGTGCTAAAAGATGACCCTGCACATTTAGAGTATGTTTGGCTCAACCTGCTGCTGTGAAGCAGGATTCTCCACCATGAACAGAATCAAAAATAAATATGGATCCAGGCTCAAAATGAGCTCCTTGATATGTGCTTTAGAATGGCTTAGTCCCCATTCAAACCCAGGGCAGCATAAAGCCCACTGCTCTCATTAAGACAGAAAAAAGAAAGAAGAAGAAGAAAAAAAAAAGCGATTAGTTCAGGTGTTTTATAAAATATGTGAATCAGGAAATTGTCTATATATCAAACTAAACGATTGTTGTTCTCTACTTCAAAAACACTCAGATTTTAAAATGTTCTATTTTTTTATTGTATTTAAAAATTCTATGTATAACATGGATGCATAAATACCTGCATTTTATTTCAGTATTAAATGCTGTTTAAAGTAGTGGATTATAATTAAAAATGTCTCTTGACTTTTACTGGTTGTTGATTTTCTGTATTCTGACCCCACTGATTTTTAATTGGTTACCCCTGCTTTATACATTAGCCAGCTTTGTTGCAAAACGGACAGAACCCAGTATTAGTTTTACAAAAAAAATGTCCACGTTTCATGGTATTTACATTCATTTAGACCCTGATTATAATTTGAATAAGTCTTCAAATATAAATTATGCTATATACTTTACATATTTTTTTGGATTCATTGGTGATGTGTGCTGATGCGCACTTCTCTATGAAATCTAATGGAAACACTGTTGGGATGGTGTGTTGCTAATGATGAGCCGTTCTATATTGTTTTTCTGCAGGTTGGTCTGTCTAGAGCAGCGGTTCCCAAAGTAGGAGTGAGGACTCCCCAGGGTCAGGAGATGCTAAGTGGGGTGCTGTGAGAAGGTTTTCATTGTGATCATTGTAATGTGATCCCTGTGTAATATGGAGGACTGAAATATGAGGAAATAAATAACCACGAAATAAGAATACGTAGCATTTATTTATTTAGACTATTTAAATATTAAATATAGAATTTATTTAAAGCTGAATAACCTTCCTTAATTTGGCTCTGAGAGGCTCTATTGATATCCATAACATTTCTATTTCATATATTAATTCATCACCGTCATTAAACTTAATCCTGACTTGGAAGAGGATTGAAATGACCTCTGCAATTTTTTTAAAGAATAGAGTAGAATAGAATAGAAAGGCCCTTTATTGCTCCACAATGGGAAAATTCGGATGTTTACAGCAGCAAAAAGATTATAGAAAAAGTGGTAACATAAATATGGACCTTAGCTAAATGCATAAGAATAACATAATATATAAAAAATAACTAACTAAATAATAAATAACTAATATATATATATAAATAACTAATATATATTTCTAAACTTTGTGAGATTTTAAGCTTTTGGTCTGGGGTCTTAGGCAGCTGGGGCAGAGCAAAGTGGCCACCCAGAGCTAATCCTTGGCCACCACTGTGGCCCCTCCTACCATTTAATGTCTCGCTCCAAAGTTGACGTGTTTTATGAGGAAGAAAGGAAAGTTATGTGTCTCTGCGGGTCATCTAGGAGTTTCCAATATAATTAAAGGAACAACAGTTCGATATAATGTTATATGTATTGGCAAGGGCTTCATGATAAGTCTGTCCTCTGATTGTTTTGGGAAAAAATATGTTGCTACAGGGTAGATTGACCCTGAAATGCACTTGTCTCCTTTCAGCCTTTGGCTACCCTGCAGTGCATATAGGCCCCTACTGGACTCCCCTTTAAAGAGTTTCTTGCTCTTCCAGTGTTAGGCGGCTCCTTTGCTTTGATGCTTTGATGCTTTTCAGTCAGCAGACAGCTTTTTTCATTTCAAATAGAAACTGGTTACATTAGGTGTGAAACTACTCTAACAGGTAAGCCATGCTAATAATTTGAACTCTGGGTCTGATGTCCTGTAGATTTTAATCCGGAGGGAGTATGTTTCCTCTGTGTGGAGGTCCTTTGCGAGTTCTTTTTAACAGTGGTGCTCAGAAGCCGAAATGTGTCACAGTAAATCACGGCAACTTTCCCCAGCTGCCAGCCAGATGAAGACGCATTGCGAGGAAAAGCCTGATGAAACTGCTCTTGCGGTGATGCTGCTGTTTCCACTTCAAAGCTCGCCGTGCTATAGGGAAAGTATTCTGGAACAAGTGCCCAACAGTTTGTTCCAAGTTTCTGCAAGTTTTTTTTCATAATGAGGTGTCTGTTGGTTCTTGCTTGCCATAGCGTGAAGGTTGAGTTAAGTTAGCCTCGGCTTTGCCGTAATCAGTTATTCAGCTCTTGCATTCAGACTCTCAGACAGAGGAATCCCCGTGGCTCACCGCAGACCCAATCAGCCTTTTAAGTAGACGACTTTACAGCTAGAGGTCTGGGACTGAGGCTGCAGAAGAAGCAGAAAAATGGTTCCAGTCTCCAGGGGGTGGTGGTCGGCAAGCCTCTGCAGCTTGTACACGTATATTCCACTAATAGTTGTGTCATATGTTCAGGCCGCATGGCTCAGTCACGCACCGTCTTTTCTTTCCCTTCAAAGTATTCCCCATGGACACCTCTCAGGCTTTTTTGATTTGCCCTCTGTTTCCACTTAACAGTCCTGGACGTTTTCCAAGAAACACCTCAGCAGCAGTCTTTTCCTCCCCTTCTGCAAGCCTGAGCAGACTCCCCACACTCTGCGGGGAATGCATGCAATTCCTACATGTGAGCATTAATAAAGAGAGAAGCATCCTCTCAGCTCCCTTTTTTTCCCAGTTGCGAAGTTATCACAGATGATTACTAAATGACAATTAAAGTACGTCTTCCTCTGCAGTTGAGAATCCCATGATTGCCGCCTTAATCTTTCCCAAGCGCAATCAGCTGCGCTGAGATGAAGCATCAGCTCTGCAATTAGGCTCGCCAGATTACCGTGCCTCAGCTCGTTTGGTAATGCTTATTGGCAGGTGCCTTTGATGGAACATAGGACGAGAACCATCCGCCCAGGCTTAATGTAAAAACTGTGGTTTATCCATCCCAACACCACAGCGCCCTTCAGAGATTTTTGTTTCCTTTTTCTCTTGATGATCTGATTGCTGAGTGAGGTCATTTGCTTCCTGACTGTTTTTAGGCCTTGGCTGTTGCGCTACCCTCTTAAGCAGTGGTTCCCAACCCTGGTCTTCAGGGACTCCTGCCCTGAATGTTTTAGATACAATATGTCTCTGTTGCAGCTCACCAGATTCAAATGAGAGGTCCTCCTCTGCAATCAGGTGCTGCAGAAGCCTTTTAATTATCCATTCCTTTCTAGTGTTATGCAACAAGGAAAAACACCTCAAACATGCAGGACAGGGGTCCCTGAGGTACAGGACTGGGAACCACTTCTCTGAAGGATTTACAGCCCTTGAATTTGTTCCACATTTTGTCGCGTTAAACCTCAGACTTTGCTGTTTTTTGCAATAGAGTGATTCAAATGCTAATAAAAGGAAAAAGACACTTGCTATCTCCTGAAAACATCATGTAGCCATCACACAGTAGTAACCATTCCAAAAAAGTTTTTTTTTTAAACAATCCACTGGACTTTTTCTATTTCAACAACATTTTAAATTGCTTTATTTTTTTTATTTTTTTTTTACTTTTTTGGAATGACTGAGAATCTTTACCAGCATACAGTAGTAGCAATTCAAAATTTCCCTACTTACCTTGATGGACTCCTGCCCTGGCTGGTCCTTGGCATTTCCTTGCCTGGTCCCCCTTCAATTGCTTTTAAACATCAATATTTGTACTACAGTATTCTTTCTGTCATGATTTATGGACATTAAGATCTAAACAGATGTGTCATCTCCTGGTCAAACCCCGTAATTCAGTGAAAGGGTAGCCTAGTGAACTAGCCCCACCCGCCAGAGGCCAAAATCATTTTTGCCTGCGAGTTGGTCTAGCCTCGATCAATGCCCCAGGCCCTAGAACTGGTGGGCCAATCACAACGCAGAGATGTGTTTTGAATGTCTGGATGCAAACCGGGCGGGGTTTTGAGGGCGTGACGACAAAGCTGCACGATGCTGGAAAAAGCACAACAAGGAAGATGGCAACAACTATTGAACAGTAGCATGTACTGCGGCAGCAGCAGCTTTCAAAGGAGCACTCCATTGAATGTTAAAAGTTCCCTTCCTGTTGCTGTTGTTCAATAAAAGTACATTTTAAGATAATTTGAGGCAAGAATATTATACTTCAAGTGTCACTATATGGTCCATTTACGGATTTAATGCGTAATTAAAAAAAACAATTTCCGAAGTTTAGAAGACCGCTGCAACCAGCGGAGCTCCGAAGCTAACGGCAGCCAGGTCTCACCTTCGCCAGTCTGCAGCTGCCCTCTCTCGGCATAGTCATGTGTGAAGGACGGCTGGCTCTGATGGCCTTTTTTGACTCAGCTTTGGAATCAGTTTTGGAAGGATTAGACTTGGGGTTTTCATTGAAACGTGAGCAGGAAGAGGCTCTACGCTCATTCATTTTTTGAGAAAGACGTATTCACCGTTTTTACCGACAGGTTGTTTGTTTACACTCCCAACCAGCTTCCTGTCGCGCTTATTACATCACAGTCAGTTGCGCTCATTGGTCAGAGCGTTGGCCAATAGGCACAGACATGGTTTGAAAAACAACAGGTTGTTCTCATCAACAATCTTCTGATGTCTCCTTCATCGGGGCCAGACTAAATAACACCTTTCATCTCCCATTTGGTCTGGTTTACCAGGATAGTTAAAGGGTGTTGTCAGAGTAAAAATTATGCAAGAGGGGGTCACTCCAGTGGCTGGAAGTGGCAGGGGATTTTGCTGGGAGTTGGAGGGAAGTGGGCTTCCATTTGGCTGGCGTTTGACTGGGAAGGGCCACTTTGAATGGCTGCTGCTGTAGCTCTGGCTGCATGTTTATGGTTGTTCTCATGCTTGAAGGCAAAACTCTACCAAAGACTTTCAGGCTTTCTTCCTGGAACGCTGTCTTATGTCCATCCAAATGCCAATCGACTCTGACCCTGCTGAAGAAAAGCATCCAATTAGATGATGCCTCCAGTACCATGTTTCACAATGGAGATCTTACATTTTACAATTTATTGGTTTATTTAGTATTTGAAATGTCTATTAAATAAACAAATATATGTTAGAGCTACTTATGTCTATATATTTTTATTTTTAAGCCTTCCATACACACAGTAAATCGATCACATCTCAATAATTGTAAAAAAAAATCTCAGAGAATCCCACATCTAAAGAAAATAATAAAAAGAAGAAAAGAGAGCAAAACACTTCACATTTTTTTAGATGTTTATTTAGAATTTGTATTTAAATTTTTCTTTCTGTCCTCCTGTGGGCAGTACCTGGTGTTGGTGCATCAAATAAAATACCTATACAATACTCTAAAGATTGTGGTTGTGATTTGACAGGTTAAAATAAAAGGTCATGGAGTGTGAATATTTTTGCAGGGCCATGTACTTTGAGCTGAATGTGTCACTCTGTCCTTCAGTGTCTTCATCACTGCAGAATGTCTTATATGTTTGCTATTTTCATTACTGTGATCTTGACACGCTGGCAGCCTTGGTGACCCTGTCAGAAGAAAAAAAACATAGCGATGCAATATTATATGAATGTCACTTCAGAGACTCAGCGCCACTCCATAAAGGAAGAAAACAGATTTTGTCAGTGGGCTTGATGGGCTTCCGTTTATTTGGTTTATTTAACAGAAAGACTAATTGTTATGCCTCACAGGTTTATTGTTAATTAGAGGTTATTTCGGGCTGCTCTCACATGGTCGCCGCTCTAATTGCCAGTCAAAGCTGTGCACCACCTGGCCCAGCCTTTAACTCACCGGGTGCCCCAGGCCAAAACCGACGGCCTTGGCCTCATGCAGGGAGGCTTTCTTAAGGAAACACTGCAAACTAGGAGAAGGATAAGTGAAAAATGGATAGAAAAATTCACCAGACTGTAGTAAAAATATTCCACTTTGAATGGTTTAAATAAAAAAAAAAATAATAATAATAAAATGGTAAAAAATGGTTAGGTTTTAGAGGAAACACAGATGAAGTAAATGATGAAATAAACATATAAAGTATGACAAAAATTTGTTAAACAATCAGAATTGTGTCCAAATGCACAGAGTCGTTCCACTATGTGTCTGGCAAAAGCCACGGCAATGGGTCTTTCAGACAGGATACGGTGTACGTCTCGCTGTCCTCTGGAACGCATCATTGTAATAAAATCTGATGTACAAGGGTTCAAAAGGAGCACCAACACAACCATCCATTTTCAATCCATTTGTGAGGGGTGCTGGTGCCTATCTCCAGCTGTCTATGGGCGAGAGGCAGGGTACAGTCTGTGGCAGGGCAACACAGAGACAAACAGGACAAACAACCATTCACGCACACACTCACACCGTAGGAGAATTTAGAGAAGCCAATTAACCTAACAGTCATGTTTTTTTACTGACTGTGGGAGGAAGCTGATGTACCCACACATGTTCAGGGAGCCATCCATCCATCCATCCATCCATTTTCTGACACACTTTATCCCAAGTGGGGTCGCAACTGGTTGGGGTTGTGAGGGGTGCTGGTGCCTATCTCCAGCTGTCTAATGGCAAGAGGCATTGTACACCCTGGACGGGTCGCCAGTCCATCGCAGGGCAACACAGACAAACAGAACAAACAACCATTTACACACACTCACACCTAAGGAGAATCTAGAGAAGCCAATTAACCTAATGTCATGTTTTTGGACTGTGGGAGAGAGAATGGAACCCGGAACCTTTTTGCTGCAAGGCAGCAGTGCTACCCACTGCACCACTGATCAGCCCCACACCAACACATGCTACGGTCAAAGTTCAGCTGTTCTCAACTTGTGCTCAGACGTGTGGTCAATAGAAATCATCTTTTGGCTAATGTCCTCTTAAAGAGTTAATAAAGTCATCCTTAAATAACTTAGATAACACAGTCATGATTTTGTTCTGAGTTCAGTAGCAATATCATCTAAAATGATGGTTAAAGTTGAATTTGAAACTTCTTTTTTGTGTGTGTGAGTCCCATTTTGCCAATATAGATCTGGGAACATATATCCCAGAGCTAGATGATAGCCCAACAGCTTTGCTTTCACAAACATACCATCATGACTGTGGCCATAGGGATCCTTTGATACTTCTATATGAAATTTTTATAGAAATTTAGGGGGTAAAATTGTATACAACGGACAGAGAGATGGAAAGGGAGGTGAGAGAGAAGGAGGGGAGAAGAACTGAGGAGAGTAAGAAAGAGATGGTGGCAAGAACGAGTGTATGAGAAAGAAAATAAAAAATCAGCAGAAATAGACAACACAGAAGATATATAATAACTATGAACTCTGCTTCCACACCTGTATGAGATTAGACAGAAAACAGAGAACATAACATCAAAAAGAAGACAGACAACCAAAGTAAACATAAAAAAGCCTCCAGAGCAGCAGGAATCCCTTAAATATCCATGTTTGTTGAAAGCAAAACATATGGTGATTACACATTATTATTCATGGTGGTATATATCTGTAGCTGCAGTTTAGTATTTAGTATTAGCGTGTATTTGTGAACACTAGGAACAAAACTCCCATGGTATGTATGCATGGGCATTCTTTTGTGTAAAGGATTCACAAAGCCTCTTCAGAAGCAAATATGCTCAGTAACGGGTGTGGGTGGCTCCAGACTTACCCTAAAAAGCCCAGGACAGAAACAGAGGCAAAGTGAGCTCCATTATCCAGAGGCACGCCAGATCAAAGTGACCCAAGGAGCGCAGACTTAGGGATGTCCACACCCAATAAGAAGGGCATGCGAGAGAGCACCTGAAGCCCGACCACCCCTACCACTTGGAACACCTGTCCTCAGCTAAAGCTGTTCCCAGTAACACGAAAAAACTGAGTGAGACAAGATCTGCATGATTTGAGAATGATGTAGTAAGAGATAACCCCCTGTGTAATGTTCATCCATTATGTTTTTTTGCTTGTAGCTCCAAATGTTCTGGTAATTACTAACTTTAGTATTTAAACAGGTGAGACATTAATGAAATGTATGATGGGATTATACCTGAAAAACCCAAGTATCTCTTTTTAAAATAACAAAGATCCAAACTGATTAATCCAGGTGTGTCTGAAGTCAGTCACTAGCCAGAAACACCTGGATTAATCAGCTTGTCCAGTAATGGAAGGCATGAAACAAAGGAGTTGCTGAGGTTGAGGAAGTAGTGGAGATGTGCATATAGCCCATTAGTGGGAGAAATTAATCTGCTTCTTTGAGATGCACAGGTACCTGATGCGGACTTGTGAATCTTTGGTTGACAAAAACAAAGTCAAATCTTAATAATTGGTTCTCACTGCAGCACGCTGGACAAGTCAGTGTAGTGAAAGGTACCAAGGAAATTACTGTAATCTTTTAATAGGCACACGCACGGCACAACAGCACACACCTCTTCTGTTACAGGTTTCTAATGACCCGGGGGATGTGAAATAACAGCTCGGTGACACTGTGCTCAGCCCCCCCCCCCCTCCTCCAGGTTTGTTTACCGGCGCTATGTCAGAACATGAAGTTAAACCTGTAGAATAACCTCCTGCCGGGAGCTTTTGAAGTCGACCTGTTCAAAGCAAAAAGAACTTAATGAGATTAGCAGCAATTTCAGACAGGGACAAATAACTTTTTAAAAGGAATTAAAGCAAAAGGTTTTCACAGGATTTTGTGAACGTGGTACGTTTTGTAGCACCTGCCTGGAAGCTGTGGAGAAAAGGAGATTTAATCAAGAGATTGTGCTGCTTGTTTACACGCTGAATTGGAAACCCTAACCAGGAGCTTCAGCAGAAAATAGGCTAGACTCTTCCACATGTTGTTTGGCTTATGTCCTTCTTTTTTTCCCTTTCAATAAAAATGAATATAACCACTATTCATTGTGAATGTCGACTAACTGGACTTCACAATCTTCCCATTTTCAAACATAGACATTGAGTCGGACAGGTTTGGGTCAAGGATGACAAGGGGAATTCTCTGATAAACTGTGCCACACATCTCTGTGCCTCTGTTGCACAAAAGGTCTTTGTTTTTCTGTACCCCCAAAAAGTCAGTGGCTTTGTTTTGTCCCGGCGCACTGGCTTCTTCAGTTCACGCTGAATGTGTCATCTCCTTTGTTCTTTCATCACAATAGATGCTCAAAATGTAAATGAGACTTACCCTCAGTATCGTTTCTTGATGGCTTGGGGGGACTAGAGAAAAAGCTGTGAATTGCTTCCTAACTGTGTAGAGATAACAGCCTTGGGCAGAATGTGTCATCAAACTGCGGAGAAAAGGATGATGTGGATTTGTCTGATTTGTTGCCCGTGTTGGTGTTTATTTTTCTGCACGATTTGTTGAATTCAGGCTCAGAGTTTGTGTCGCATTTGTTTTATTCTGCCACCTAATGCTTTTTGCAACAGGAATCCACAATATAGGCAGAGCACGAACAATCTATGTTTACTATGCTCTCCATATAAAAACCAGTTCAGCGTCAGTTAGATTTAATTAAATCCACAGTGCTAAAACAGTATTTGCTACCGTTAATACTACTGTACAATTGGCTCATTTGCGCCCATGTGGTCAGAAATTCACCCAGGTAAAAATCAAACAATGTAATTAATGTTCTTATACATTTCTAAGGTCCACACTTGTGTGATCTTTTTTTCTATAATCTCTTTTCTGCTATAAACACCAAAATTTCCCCATTGTGGGACAATAAAGGTTTTTTTATTCTATTCTATCTTTATATTTTAATGTACCAATTCAATTCAGTTTATTTCTATAGCGCCAATTTACAACATGTCATCTCAAGGCACTTTACAGTTCACCAGATCATCCAGTCAAATTGATTCAAAGTTTTCTATCGAAGGAAAACCAGTTGATTGCATCGACTCATTGACTCGAAGGCAATTCCTCACACTAAGCATGCTTGTAGTGACAGTAGAGAGGAAAAACTCCCTTTTAACAGGAAGCAACCGCCAGCAGAACCAGGCTCTGTGTGAAAGGCCCTCTGCAGAGGCCGACTGGGGTTCAAGGAGACAGAAGCAGAGATACAAAAAGGAACTGTAAAAGGCGGCCCCGTCCAGGAAAAACACAGCCAGGCAGAGGAGCTCCGAGCCAGCTCCCATGTCAGAGGATGCACATCTAGCCTGTCAAAGTCAGAGAAACAGGACTACACTGAAAAACAGGCCAATCTCCAACATCTATAAACAAAGGTGTTGATGGCAGCAGCACAGCTGATATTTCTCCCCAGGGTGGTGTGAGATTAAACTAACAGATTCTGCAGAGTGGGAGAATAGAGATAGAATGAGGCAAAATGATTAAATAGGGGTCCCTATGTCCTCCAGCAGTCTAAGCCTATAGCAGCATACAGTAACTATACAGATACCTCAGGATAACCTGAGCCACTCTAACTATAAGCTTTATCAAAAAGGAAAGTTTTAAGCCTAGCCTTAAAAGTAGACATGGTGTCTGCCTCACGGACTAAAACTGGTAGTTGGTTCCAGACGAGAAGAGCCTGATAACTAAAAGATTTGCTTCCCATTCTACTTTTAGAGCTAAAATTAATTGTATATTTTCTTAATTCCTTTAAGCATGCTAAACTACATTGTATAAAATAATAAATTAATAATGAGTTTGCGGAGAGCATGAAATCGTTCATGAGGAGAAATGGGCTCCTGCATGCAATTGCACACATTTAATAGATGTTCCTTCTCGGGAGCGTACTGGGTTGTGTATGTGCATTTTTTTTTAAGTAGCGAGGGCGGATCTTTTGAAAAATTCAGAAAATCTTCCATTATACCTTTAAGTAATTTACTCTGGTGTGTAAAAAAATTATATTTTGACACTTGTAAGCTGGTAACCCCAAAAGCCTCACATTATGATGCCCGGGGATATTCTGTATTTCCCCAAATTTCTGTTTGTTAAATGACGTTGTTATGGGAAAATACTATGTACAGTGGTGTGAAAAAGTGTTTGCCCCCTTCCTCATTTCCTGTTTTTTTGCGTGTTTGTCACACTTAAGTGTTTCGGAACATCAAACCAATTTAAACAATAGTCAAGGAAAACACAAGTAAACACAAAATTTGTAAATGAAGGTGTTTATTATTAAAGGAGAAAAAAAATCCAAACCATCATGGCCCTGTGTGAAAAAGTGATTGCCCCCTTGTTAAAATATACTATAACTGTGGTTTTTAACACCTGAGTTCAATTTCTCTAGCCACACCCAGGCCTGATTATTGCCACACCTATTTTTAATCAAGAAATCACTTAAATAGGAGCTGCCTGACACAGTAAAGTCCACCAAAAGATCCATAAAAGCTACCCATCATGCCGAGATCCAAAGAAATTCAGGAGCAATTGAGGAAGAAAGTAATTAACATCTATCAGTCTGGAAAAGGTTATAAAGCCATTTCCAAAGCTTTGGGAATCCAGCGAACCACAGTGAGAGCCATTATCCAAAAATGGCGACGACATGGAACAGTGGTGAACCTTCCCAGGAGTGGCCGGCCGCCCAAAATTACCCCAAGAGCGCAGCGACGACTCATCCAAGAGGTCACAAAAGACCCCACAACAACATCCAAAGAACTGCAGGCCTCACTTGCCTCAGTTAAGGTCAGTGTTCATGCTTCCACCATCAGAAAAAGACTGGGCAAAAATGGCCTGCATGGCAGAGTTCCAAGAAGAAAACCACTGCTGAGCAAAAAGAACATTAAAGCTCGTCTCAATTTTTTCCAAAACACATCTTGATGATCCCCAAGACTTTTGGGAAAACATTCTGTGGACTGATGAGACAAAAGTGGAACTCTTTGGAAGGTGTGTGTCCCATTACATCTGGCGCAAAAGGAACACTGTATTTCAGAAAAAAAACACTATACCAACAGTAAAATATGGTGGTGGAAGCGTGATGGTCTGGGGCTGTTTTGCTGCGTCAGGACCTGGAAGACTAGCTGTGATAAATGGAACTATGAATTCTGCTGTCTACCAAAAGATCCTGAAGAAGAATGTCCGACCATCTGTTTGTGAACTCAAGCTGAAACGAACTTGGGTTCTGCAGCAGGACAATGATCCTAAACACACCAGCAAGTCCACCACTGAATGGCTGAAGAAAAACAAAATAAAGACTTTGGAGTGGCCTAGCCAAAGTCCTGACTTGAATCCTATTGAGATGTTGTGGTATGACCTTAAAAAGGCCGTTCATGCTCGAAAACCCTCTAATGTAACTGAATTAGAACAATTCTGCAAAGATGAGTGGGCCAAAATTCCTCCAGAACGCTGTAAAAGACTCATTGCAAGTTATCGCAAACGCTTGGTTGCAGTTGTTGCTGCTAAGGGTGGCCCAACCAGTTATTAGGTTTAGGGGGCAATCACTTTTTCACACAGGGCCATGATGGTTTGGATTTTTTTCTCCTTTAATAATAAACACCTTCATTTACAAATTGCATTTTGTGTTTACTTGTGTTGTTCTTGACTATTGTTTAAATTGGTTTGATGTTCCGAAACACTTAAGTGTGACAAACGTGCAAAAAAACAGGAAATGAGGAAGGGGGCAAACATTTTTTCACACCACTGTATAAAGGTACACATTCTTACCTGTGAAAGGTAATGCCAGGAAATCTTAGCTATAAAACGGTTGCAAAATTTTTGCGCAGCAAAGGAATGAGATATTTTTTCTCATCGACTATCTCTCTCTATAGCTCCTATTTATCACATTCAATATGGCGGTGACATTAATGCATAAGCTAAGCCAATGAGGTGCGTTGTGCAAAATATTAAGGTGTGTGGAGGTGTAGGCTAAACTGACATAGCTAAACCAGGCTTTAGTCTGAAACATGGGACATTAGCAACACTAGATGGGATATAGCTGAACACCTTATGCTTACCATTTAGCAAGAAGTTGGTTAGTTTTGTCTCTGATTTGCTCTTAATTAATTAATAATAAACAGTAAGGGATTACAGATTGTCCATCCATTATCTGACACGCTTGTCCCAATTGGGGTCGCAAGGGGTGCTGATGCCTATCTCCAGCTGTCAATGGGCGAGAGACGGGGTACACTCTGGACAGGTCGCCAGTCCATTGCAGCGTGTTTACAGATTCATTAATGAAATACCTGTAAACTATTACTTGTCTTCCGCTTTATCCGGGACTAGGTCGGGTCGCAGGGGGCAGCAGTCTCAACAGAGAATCTCAGACTTCTCACTGGGCAGACACCTCCTTCATCCCTGCTAGGGGATCCCTGAGGTGATTCCAGGCATGCTGAGAGACATAGGCCCTCCATCATGTCCTGGGTCGTCCCCTGGGCCCTTATAGTACGTGCCTGGAACACCTCCTGAGGGAGGAGTCCAGGAGGGAATCCAAAAAAGACGTCTGAGCCTCCTCAGCCGAGTCCTTTCGATGTAGAGGAGAACAGCTCTACTCCGAGCCTCTCCGTAATTACCAAGCTGCTCACCCTATATCTAAATGAGAGCCAAGCCACCCTGTGGATAAAGCTCATTTCAGCCGCTTTTGTCTAGGGCTGGGTACCGAACTTCGGTTCTTTTATGGTACCGACCGAAATGCTTCGGTTCTACAGAGTATCGAAACATGCCTCGTCTTTCGGTGCCAAGTTTTGGTGATTGGCTGTAACACTTAATGTGATTGCGTCATCCAGGAAAAATACACAGGTGGTCACGCCTACAGCCAGGGTTCATGTGTATCTGTTGTGAACTGGTTCCGAGCGTCGTGGAACCCCTTTAAAATGCCCCCCAAGGCAAAAGTGTGGCTTCACTTTATTAAGACTGATGCCAATAGTGCGCAATGCAATACATCGTGTACGGAAACAATTTAAGAGCAGAAAGTTGTTCGGTGTTTGACTGCAAGAAGAGCGGACCGCAGCCAGCGCGACCATCCTCCTCTCAGCAGCCCGTGGGCAGAGCAAAGCCAGAGCGGAGTGAATCATGCTGCTTTCAAACTGGACGCAGCAGGAGAAGCAAAATCACGTCTGCTGCTTCTTTTTGCTGCTTGTACCAGCTTCTGACGCGCGGCTGAAGAAGCTTTGCTGCTCTGGCTCTCTGACGCGCGTTGGGCGGAGCTACTCTATCCTTTATTTGTCCTGCAGCTATATTTGCTGTGATCAGTGGGAATAAAGTAGTTTTATTATGTTTTTAAGTGGGAAAATCCACCTGAAAACTTAATCAGTGCAGTCAGTTCATCCAGATTACCATCCTGCCTTCCAATATTATTTCTGTCGGAGCCGCTCAGACCCCCACATACCAGCGGTGCGCTGTCAGTAGGATCCCATTTAATGGGCTTGTTTGTCTCCTGAGAAAGCAGACATGTTCATTTTTCTAAAGAAAAACTGCTAAGTAAAAAGGTCCTCACAATGTAACCAGGCGCGCTGGAAGCTGTTTCAAGCGAGGGGGGCTGATGGCTGGGTTGGAAAACACACGTGACGTCATTATGTTGAGGGCTGTGGCTGACGTTTTTAACATAATATCGTAGGCCTACATTTGTCGCCAAAAACTGCCATTTAAAATGCATCGGAAAAAACCATGAACATTTTAAACTTTATTTCTTCTCTTTTAATCATTCAAAACAAACAACAGCTCCCAATCAACAGGATCAGGAATACTTGAATAAAACATGGCCTAAATATAGCCTAAACTGAGCATTGAACGTCTTGAAAGTCCATTCGACTATGGATATGGGGAATGATTTCATATCTGAAACAAAAAACACACACAAAAAAAAAACTTATTTCATATTTTATCACTAAATAGCTTAATACAGACATAATATTTAGTGATATGCAGCCTTATTCTAGCGTAGACTTCTTCAGCCACAGGACTACGATGAATAGGCACAGCATATAGAAATAAATAACAAAATTAATAACGCTAAATAAATGCTCGGCGGCAGTATAGGTGAATTAAAACCATTTCCTACCTCGAAATAGTCAGAAATACGTTTCTGCTGCCTTTTGCTAGCAATGCCTAAACGAATGTGAGGTGGCGGAAGCACTTCCGGGGGAGTAGCCTAGTTTTTTATGAAATATTAAAATAATGAATCATTAGTTTATATCTTATACACAGCCCATCATTTTAATCCCATATCAAACACAGTCTTTTAAAAAATAAATACATAAATAATTTCATGTTTTTAAGTACAATATTATGTTACTCCACAGCCCCCCACCATGGGGGGCTGATGCTATGACGAGGGAGGCTGCAGCCCCCGCAGCACCCCCCTTCCCGTGCCACTGAATGTAACAGTGAATATTAGACACTGACTTGTTTGCAACTGTTCTTTTTCACTGAAATTTTTTTTTATGTAAGAGGAAAAATGTAAATGGAAAAATCAGAGCTTAAAATAAAACTCAAGATTTGTACCTTATTATGTTGTGTAATTTTTTTTCTTCGAATTGATATTATAAAACTGGTATCGAAAAAAGTATCGTTCAGGAACCGGTATCGAAGTGAAGGTATCGGTATTGGTACCGGAACCGAAAATTTTTGAACAATACCCAGCCCTACTTTTGTCCAGGATTTCATTCTTTTAGTCATGATCCAGATTTCATGACCAAAGGCGACAGTAGGAACGTAGGCCGAACATTAAATCTTGAGCTTTGTAGGCATTATAGCAGCAGCTGCACCGACCCGTCTATCAATCTCCCGCTCCATTCTCACCTGTAAACTGTTTATAGTTTTTAAAGTTTACATAACTTCTTAATGGCCAGTTTAAACAAAATAAACAGTTTTAAATGGCCAGGAAACTGACATCAAGCATTTGTATTAACTGGCAATTAGACCTTTTACATTTCTTTGCAGAATTTATTATAACAAGGTTTGTGGGTTTTTTTAGACAAAAACAATCTATTTTAAATCACAACATTTAATTCAAAGTTATGTCCAGATTCAAAATCGCCATCTTTAAAATGTCATTGTGCTTTTGAAGCAATTCAGTAATGGCCTGAGATGCTCTAAGTTATGGAGTCAGATGGTTAAAAAATTCTTCCTTCTGTTGGGTTTACCAAAGTTTGTGGTATTGGTGTTTTCTGTGGTTTGTTGGAGTTCTTTTCTTTTCCCTAAATGAATACATTTCTTTTTAAATTCATGTAGTCTATTTTACCCTGATATTAAAATTAATTAATACTCTAAAAAACCGTAAGATTTACTAAATTTAAAAGAAATGTAGAGGAGTATATACTTGTGCAAAGTACTATATGTCACAAATATGAATAACTTAAATGGATTTTTACACATAGAGAGCTGCAGGCTATGGCAAATGAAAAGCAGAACTGGCACTCACAGCCTTATCATAACAAACAGGCCAATTATTACTTCCACTAATTCCCCGTCGTAACCAGTTTTAATAAGACTTCATTAATTAAACATAGAATTAAAAACAACAGTTCTGCTCTTTGAACGGGTTTCTCCTTGACTGGCGACACAAAGTTGCAGAGTGTAACTTCATTTTGCTTGGAGGGTCATCGGAGGAATAATGAGCAGGAAAAAATATAAATATTGTTTTTGTTTAACGCTCCTTCACTTCACTTAGAATAAATGAAACAAGCTTAACTTCAAAATTAGGTTCCTAATAAGCAGTTTATTCAGACAACTAAACAAAAAAGTGTTATCGTTATTTCATTATGCTCCATTATTCATTGTATGATGTTTTAATGAGGGATTTATTCCTAAGTACAACTTCCATGTCTCATTATGGAAAGCTCCGTTTATTTATTTTGCCTTGTTGAAAGGGAAAATACATGCTAAGATTTTTAATTTATTTTATTTTCTGGTAGATATGACAGGTAAACTAAGTCTTACTTTACTATTAAAAAACAGGCCAGGAAATAAGCTTTTTACTCGATGAGGGAACAATCCTGGAAAAATAACATGGGAGTATTTTAAAGAAGATTTAAGTTGCCATTGCAGCGGAAGGTCAGGATTTATTCATTTATTGAGAATTAACACCTAGCTTGTTTTATCTAACAACAATAAGTGTTGATAGATGCTTAATTAAGTTAGTAATGAAATAAATTGATGAAAAGAACTTTAGAGTTCTGCAATGTTTACATTTTACATGAGGTATATTTTCGAAGTATTTTTTTTCTCTATTCTTAACTTTAGATCCTAACAAGCTAAAGCTAGCAGCTAATATGCTATTTCACCTTTAAAGTTGTAGGGAAATCATATTTAAATTTCAAGTCATTCTGGCTTAAACATGTATATAAATATACTCTTTATCAGACGATATTGTCCCAAAAGTTAGAACATTTCTATTTTTAAAAAAATCCTGTGTTAATATCTGTGGGGAATTTTTTCATTATTTTATATGTCATCTTGTACACGTAAATTCGGCCAATCATATATCAATCAAATTCTAGGAACCACTAGTAAACCTGCAGATTGAGAGCAAAGTGCTCTGATAGGAACATAAGGAACAATCAGATCTCTGATATAAGATGGAGCTTGGCCATTTAAGGCTTTATATGTGAGAAGGAGGATTTTAAATTCTATTCTGGCTTTAACAGGAAGCCAATGAAGAGAAGCCAGGATAGGAGAGATATGATCTCTCTTTTTAATTTTCATCAGAACTCTGGCTGCAGCATTTTGGATCAGCTGAAGGCTTTTAACTACAGTTTGTGGACTTCCTGATAGTAAAGAATTACAATAGTCCAGCCTTGAAGTAACAAATGAATGGACCAGTTTCTCAGCATCACCCCTGGACAGGAGATTTTTAATTTTTGAAATATTGCACAGAAAAGAAGGAAATTCTACAAACCTCTTTGATATGGGATTTAAATGACAGGTTCTGATCAAAACTAACACCAAGATTTTTTACTTTATTAGATGAAATCAGTTTAATCCCATCTAAATGAAGTGACTGACTAATCAGCTTCTTTTTTTCAGACATAACAGTGCAAATTAATGCCATGCTTTCTAATAATTCTCCCGATTGGGAGCATATATATCGTAAAGAAAATTGGTCCTAGCACCAATCCCTGTGGTACTCCACAGGTAACCCTTGAGCATGAGGAAGATTTGTCATTAATTCTGGAAGGCATTCACAACACAAAACTGAAAGCACATTTCTTTAATATGACGTCAATTAATCGGGTTGACCAAATTTTAATCTACTAAACTGTTAATCTACAATGAATAGATTTGTTCGAATTCCCAGATACAGCGTATGTCATGCTGAAGAGAGAGTGTTGCCTTTGGTTCATTTTAACCATCCACACATACTCTCATTTACGATCTTGTGATATGAACCAGCAAAAAGAAGATACAAGTGACTTCATTCATCTTCATCTGTAGGATTACCCAGCTTAGCCTTTGCTATAAGGATAGGAACATAATCCAGGAAGAGTTTTAAGTAGAGCTACATCAAAAGGTTTTCATGGTATTTTAGAGCATCTGATCATGATGTTAACACCTTTATGAGGTTTTTCACTTTTCATGGGAGGAAAACCCAGACAATGATGTAGGGACTTTCTGATGGATAGATGGTCATATGACGAGTCACCATATCTTACCACATTTCCTTTAGATTTTAATAGATGAAAAAGAAACCTAAACCCCTATAAGACATTAATCATAGAGTAATATGCATTATATTCCTAACCTCAGACACTAATGGAAAGCCTGACAATGCAAATTAATGTATCACTCCCCCTTCTCACACACACACTCAGTATAAACGACCCAACGTTTCAGTTTCCTTTTGCTGCCTCGTGTTGTCTTTATCTATAGCCCTTGAAACATATAAGACTTGGCACAGGTCTTTAGGAGAGCACCGCACACATCCTAATCAGCCTCTTTAATGCATATGAATAATTACTTTCTCCATTGCAGTTTTGCAATCAGTGGCCAGCCTCAGCACGGATACAGCAGGGATATCAGACCAGTGCAGGCTGCTTCTAATTTTTGAGGTTTTTTATTGCCTTATTGGCCAAACTGAAAATCCATTAAATTAAAATGAAAATTTCATTTTAATTTGGTTATACAGACATAATAAATAAAAGGTAAAAAAATTGGGTATACTAATTACTGACGATGCATTTATTTATAAAGGAATAATAAAATTGGAGTTTGTAATAGTGGAAAAACATTTTTATGTAAAGACCTTTACCTCTGGTAGGAGACTAAAGGCAAGATGTGTCTCTCTTTTTATCTTCAGGATGAAAAGGCTCCTCCGTTCTGTCTTCTTTGGAATTCATAGAAGTTAAGTGTAAAGGTCAGATAGACTCATTTTATTTGCCTCAGATGTTTTGATAATTTTACAGGGTGAAAAATTCAACTGTGTGTATTTGTGCTGAAGGAAATATCTCAATATTTTTTTAGCAAATATGCATTCCCTACCAAAGTAACAGGTCAATTACAGGAGGTTTTACTGTAAATTCCTTCAGTGATTTAGCATTATATGCAAAATGACTGCTGCTATGGCTCTTTCAATGAGGTGCTGTGGTTGTAATCATTGCTTTTCCCTTGCATTTATTCAATTGCTTTACCACAAGTATCCTGGGGCTTATTATGGAGGGTTTATAATGTGCTCAGATTACACAGTGCTAGCCAGGGTCATTAGCTCAATGTCTATTTGCAGCACTGCTGAACTGTTCTGAGTGATTTCCATTTCTTGTCTTAGAATTTCTTCATAGTACATGATATTTTAAATAGCTTGTTCCTAACGATTAAGCAGACGATTGCAAATGTCAGAGCTTATAGTAAAAGGATGTGATTTTTTAGGCTCCAAACAAGCATCTTTGCTGCAATATTACAATACAGCTGGAGCTAAAGATCGTTATATGGGAAGGTAAAAAAAATATGCTATCAGTTGAGCATATCAGCTACAAATAGTTAAACATTTGTAAATTTTTATGTTTTGTTTAAATACCAGGTAGAAACTTCACAATAGGTTTCATTACAATGTAAAAGCTCCACTTAACCCTCATAGACGGTCATTTTTAATGCAGCCCTGGTTTTGACCTGTATTTCTCTATTTTTAGCCCCCGGCTACGGTGACACCCCCAGGCCTCAGGTGACACATTATCTAGTCTTAGAAAAAAAGCAACAGACTTTTAGGTTTTGCTTTGTTGTTTTTAAAACATATAAATATAAAAAATATAACCACGGATGTCAGGGGGACAGTGATTCTCCTACATGTTATGAATGCTTGTGTACCATAAAGAATAGATTATGAACAGTTTAGTTTGTGCCTTTAAGTTGTTTCGCATAAGAAGATGTTACATGGATATAACCTAACGGAATATCTTCAGAACAGCTCCAAATGACACAAAACTAATATAGGTGAGTAGAACATGATAGAATAACATCAAATCAAGGGCCCAATGTAAAAAAAAACAGCGCTCCCCTTTAAACCGGTGAATGAAATGAATAATTAAGCCAGTCATCAGCAGCAAGATTATGACCATGTTTAGTTATAAGAGCTGTCAAAATGTATAGCTTTGTTGTTTCAGCATTAACTATAGTCTATTTTGAATCTTAAACTAATGTGATTTCAGGTGTATCCTGAAATGCCTTTTTTTCACTGAGTTAAAAGCTGTTTGTTTATAACAGGCATATCTAATTCCTACCAGGAGAATTAAAACTAGAAAGTTAAAACTCAAACTTTCCTACCCACATGCCCTGGTAGAAGTTTTGGAGAAAGTGAGTGCATATTCGTGCATAATTAACACGGACTGCATGTTATTTTGGGTGAAAACAGATGTCTGCCTTGCCACCTGACTGCATAGCCCAGAAACCTCGCAAACATGCAATTTAACATGACCTGACCAAATCAACTCAAACCACAGAGCAGGCTGTGTAAATAAAGTGGTAACAAAGACACTGAATAGTGCGTACATGTTTGGGATTATTACCTCACTAAACTGTTTGCGTGAGGGTATAACGTAGCGTGGCTCCAGTGTCTTCATAAGGCCACGGAAACCTTCATTTTCAACCGCGCAGTATGGTTGTAAGTCTTTGCAGATGTATTTAGCGATAGCCTTAGTTATTTTCTGGGCACGCGGAGAGTTTGCTGGTAACTTGATATCAAATGCCTTCTAGAGCTGCATTTGCCTCGGGGCTGAATCAGATTGTGTTTGTGCTGAGTGGTGTCTCGTTAAATGGTTTTGAAGATTAGTTGTGTTTCCACATTACCTCACTTCTGCGTAGCAAATCTTGCAAACCGTTTTGCTCTTATCCAGTTCACTGCTGTCATTTTGTTTTTTAAATCCAAAATATTTCCAGACATCTGCCTTCAAACTTCTTGGCGGTGATTTCAGAGCTTTCGCCATATTGTTTTGGTGCGCTCCTCTCGCGCAGTGACGAGATCTCGCGGGACGCGAGAAGTCATGAATGTATGGAAAGACGTATTATAATGGATTGATTTTTGGTTTTTATGAATCGATATCGGGCTATTGAAAGGGAAATTGATTCAAATCAATTAAATTGATTTTTTAACCCAGCCCTAGTAGCTAGTACTCCTAGCACCTATCCATTCGCCTTTTCCTGGGTCAACAATAAGACCTCCATCCACGGTAGGAGTGGCTGCACTGCTGTCCTGAATCCAGACAGCATTCGGCTTTAGGGGTATCATTCATAGTAAATTCTGTTACATATCATGATATTTAATTAGATAATAGTGGTATCAATTTGAAAAATCGGAAGCATCCTGCTTTCTTTTCCTACCTTCTTCCTTACTGCCAGCACTATTCAGATTGCACTTATCATGGGGACCGCCGACCTTATAGCCTTTATTTTTCTGGTCGTCAAGGCTGTATTCTTTAATAAATGTTGAAATAGACATTTTTATAAGGCTTTATTATTAGATTTGCACTAAATATGAATAAATATTTTTGAGTATTTAAGGAGATTAAAAAAAAGTATAATCATGGTAATTATTCTAGTCCAGAAAAACTAGGCTTTTGTTTTATTTATAAGAATTATCATTAAAAACATTTGATGGTTTGATGATTCATTGTATCGGACAATCGTAGGTGAAGAGGGAGCTGAGTCGGGGGGGAAAAGCTCTCGATTTAGCGATATATATCTACGTTCCCACCCACACCTATGGTCATGAGATCTGGGCCGAAAGAACAAGATTGTGAATATAGGTTGCCGAAATGAGTTTCCTTCGAAGGGTGGCTGGGCGCACCCTTTGAGATCGGGTGGGGAGCTCAGTTACTGAGGAGGAGCTTGGATGGATGGATGGATGGATGGATGGATGGATGGATGGATGGATGGATGGATGGATGGATGGATGGATGGATGGATGGATGGATGGATGGATCCATCCATCCATCCATCCATCCATCCATCCATCCATCCATCCATCCATCCATCCATCCATCCATCGATCTGTGTGTACTCCCGCAGTACTGTGTCGCTGTTAGCTTGTCGCAGGTATGATGCAGCTATTTCTGATTCATTCCCAATTTTGAAGCATGACCTGCGCTATGTTATTTCATGCCACAACCCAAGAGGGACAATCACAAACTAGCTAGGATTGTGGGTGTCCGTGTGTCAGTTTGACGACCTTGTTCGCCATCTATAACCCCTCATCCAACATCGGATGACACACAGTTCACCCGTGAGTGTTCCCGAAAGACTGGCCGTGGTGCTGCTTGTTTTGGCTTTGGGTGCAAACCAACAGACCAGAGCTACAAATTATTGTCCTGTACGGTGTCTGGGATAGTGTGCCACAGGTGTTGTGGATGGCACTGTAGACAGGAAATACACATAGTGTAGAGCGGATGTAGAATTGACTAATCTCTTCTCCCTGTGACGCCATCTGCAGCACTGTCTACAATTTTCACCTGCAATTGTGGGGAGGTGCACCAGAGTGTCTGCGGGAGGGGGGCATATCTGCGTTACCTGCGACAGAAGCAGGACTGTCGCAGGTTTCGGAGCATAAAAAAGGCTTGAGTGTCCCTCTGTTTTGCAAAAACTTTCCACAGGAGCCTTTCCAGATGTATACTGTAGAATTCAAACTGAACCTCACATATGAATCTGTATTATGCAAGGTTATTAGAAAACAAATGTAACAAAGAAAAAACAGCAGTTTTACAATGTGTTTTTGTGGAGTAGTGACTGCTGTGCTGAAGAGGTCTGTACGGACGAGTAGTCAGAGCTGATGATAAAGTGGGAGTCGGATAAAATGCGACATGAGCTTTCAGAACACAGACCCTTTAAAAAGTAGCAGACACGTATTAGTACCACTTGCGGTGTTTTTCCGAAGTGAAAAAAATCTGATTTGGGCCGTGAAAAAGTCAAATATGGGTAAAAAGAATCGTTTTTTTCTTTTATAGTTTTAAATGCTTTATTTAACAACCAGGAAATTATTTTGTCTGTGTAATGAAACCTTTGGTAAGTAGGCCTATAGGTAACATCTCTGATTGTTTTGAACGTTATTCCTGCGGGGACAGGGTTCTTAAACAACACTGGGGCGAGTTTGGATTCCACCATGAAATTGGCATCCTGTGTGTCAAGAGATTAATTTGCAGCCGATGTTTTCTTTCACCTTCGATTCACTGTGGTGCCTGGCTCACCCACTGAGGTTTCGCAGCGTGACCGACTTCATCTCATTTCTCACAATTGAAGGCTTAAACCCCCTGCTCTCCTCGCTCTTACACTGTGTAGGTTTTTTTTTTCTTTTCTCCATTTTCATTGATCAAACGGCTACCGTCTCCTGTGAAGCCTGTGTCACAGACGCTGGGATCAAAGCTGAGGCTGCAGAGAAAAAACACTGACTGAAGGAAATGAACTAGTCCGATTCTCACCTCCATGCAATCAAACGACCTCAGATAAGTTCCTGCTGCGTGGGATCTGGTTAAGAACTGTGTCACACCGATAACTTTCTCATCATTCTAGTAAACACACAATATCTATGTCAGATTAGGTCAAGCCATCTCAAAGGAACGAGTAATCAGCTTAAAGGATAATGCCACCTGCATTGAGCTTCTCCTTATCTCCTCTCCTCCCCCGTCACTTTCCCTCTCGATATCTGCAAATTAGAGTTACTTAATGTATTGCTCTCAGTGGCTCTGGTGGGCATAAGAAGAATGTGCAGTAACTGATTGTTTTTTTTTTAAGCTATCACCCAGAGTTTCATTAAAGCAGGCAAATTCCTCCTTGCCTTATTCAGTTGAGCCCTCCCTGAATATGCAGCCCTGATTTTCTCATTCGGCTTTCATGAAGATGTTTCCCATTAAAACATGACCTGAGGGTGAGCCACTCTTCACAATATATTATAATAACCGCCGCACTGATAGAATTACTCTTGCATACGAGCTCAAACGAGGTAAAGCTCTGACAGACTGCCCCTAATTTTTGTTTTTGGTATTTTTAACATTTAAATGAAGTAGAACTGTCAAAAGAAGTTGACTTTCACTCCCAATAGCTTGCATATAAATAGATTTTTTTCAGTAAATAGAAGAAATATGGAATTACATTTATGGCAAATGTATTTTTTTATGTAAGTATTTTGAGAGCAATGCCTGGAGTGTTTCCTTATCCTTTTTGCCACAGGTGTTGCATTTGTCCCTTCTTCAGTAATATCAGGTCATAACGTTCTGTTATCAGTCAGTTGATACAATGCAAAAAAAATTAAAAATAAAACTTTTTTCTTGAAATGTTATGAATTTTCTGCTTGTTTTGGCCTGGAAAGTAAAACTATTTGCAAACAAATTAGATAATTTCCTTTTAAAATAAAGAAACATCTCGATTATCTTATTAAAGGTGCATTAAATCTAATTATTATAATTTAAGGACCAATATACTCATTGGATTTGCAGTTTACCTTATTTACCTGCACATATTAATGGCCAATAAGATATTTTTACTTATTTAAAGATCTGTTTTTGCTGTGTGTTCCATGTTTTGTGATTGTGAAACATTGTTGCCCTATTCATGTTCATCTGGGTTTAAAATCAGGCATTAATGCAAAAACAGGATCATTGATATCCATAAAATATACAGGTGTGCAGGCTTGAATAATATCAGGATTACTTTTCTCAAGAACATACCGTGCTAAGAATAATGATTCAGATAGTGTCAGCTGACGGTATGAGCAAGTGGATTCTCACTTTATGATCTGGAGGGAAAATCACAGCTTTACCGTGTAACCAGAATTTATACAAGGAAGGAGAATGTATCTACATGATCTAAATGATTTTATTAAACAGAACAGCTAACTCTATGGTAATCAACATCAATGAGCAGCAAGACCAGATCATTTTCCTTAAGATACTTCATGAAAAAAAATTGGTTTAAATATTTCTTTGTTTCCAGCATAAATGACTCTACAATCAATACATGCTTGGGCGGTTCAAGACAGGGGCCAACAGGGGCCAGCGGCCCTAAAGAACTGGTTCTGGCCCCTGAAATAAAAACACAAATTTTAAATATTAGAAAGTCAGCTTTTCCTAAAGGGAATTTTCTCTTAATTTAAAGAACCAGGAGAGATGCTGTTATAATACATTTTTTGTCAGATGCTCAGAACTTAGGACCCAACATTAAAGCAGACAGATCAGGCTGATTTCAAATAGGCATTTATCTAATAGTAAATGTGCGTCTGCTCATCAGCTGGGGCTCTACAGAGATAGAAACTCAAGTTAGTAACTTAGAATCTAAGACTGGCAATGAAAAGTAATTACCCTGCTAACACCTTTAACCTTTAAGTTAAAGTGGATCTTCCTCTATAAAAAAAAAACACCCAAAACAGCATTTTTACAGTATTACTGCATTTTACTGTGCAATACAAACTTCTGGACAAAAATTACAGTTTACAAAAATGACAGTTTTCTGCGTTTTTTTTTTTTTTTTTTTCCTTAAAGATGTATGATTCTAGGTTTGAATGTTGGCTGCATATTCAATAAAACATGGTATTGAAACTGAGCCAGTAACCTCTATGCCATTTTCATTTTTATTTTATCTGCATTGTATTAGAAATATATTATAAGTAACATTCTGCAGCAGCAGTGGAAAAATGTAATCATTGAGTTTGGGAGAACTGGCCCTGATAATCCATTGAATTTTTTATTTTAACCAAGGTGTGGAGAACCTGGTTTTCCTTACAAAAGAATGGCTTATTTCAAATTCTTTTGAAACCTCTTTAAATCCTTTGCCAGACACATAATTAGCTCTCTGTGGTTTTCACTCTCAATCTGACAGTCAGCAGCAGACCAAACACAAATTTAAACAGTGCTAACCTCCCTTAAACTGCTAATAATTGTCTTTTCTCGCACCCCTGATGAGATAAACACGTAAGTAATCTTAGTCGTTTTAAGTGGGATTAAATGTAGGGATGTCCAGAGAAATTCATGAAATTACATATTATATTATTTATATGACAGAATCTAAGCTTTCCAATGATTTCTAACATGTCTATATTGGTAAAAATTTTACCGGTGGAATTTTCATGCATTCTGAGTTATTCTCAAAACTCAGACTTAAAGACTTAAAGACTATTTCTACTGACACTAAACTGATACTGAAGATCATAATGTTCAGTATAATAAAAAAACCACAAGATTTAATATTTTGTTTTTTTTCTCATCATATACAGTTAATCATAGTTGATTAGAATAATGTCAGGGTTCTGCCCTCTGTTTAAGTATCTTTGTATTTGTGGTTGTTTTCTAGCAGTGTTTTGTTCTTGAGTTACTCTCTGTTGCCCCCTTGTGTTTGTTTCCTTCCCCCTGGCTTCCTTCTCGATGCCTCCATCCACACCTGCTCCCTATTAACTTGTTTTTCCATTCTTTGTTCTGTCTCCCATATATACTCTCCCTGTGCAGTTCCTCAGTGCTGGTTGCTCGTCTCTTCCTAGCTCCCCACCTGAGTTTTTCTCTGAAGTTTTCTGGTTTTTGGTTCCTTGTGTTTTTGTACCTTGGTTTTGGGATTTTTGCCTCAGTTGATTCATTAAATCTTAAAGACTTGCCTCTGCATCCTGATCTCTGCATTTGGGTCCTCAACCTAACTGTGACAAATAAAGCCTGTAAACAGTACTAATAAACAAATAAAACACACTTTCGTTCACAATGAAGACATTTGATAACCTAGTACTATTATTGTAGGTTATATTGTATAATTTCATATCTATGTTTAAATTGAAAATATATTTTTAGATGAAGCCAATAAATAACGTGAACATATATCATAACGTGAAAATTTAGGGGAAAATATGAATGAGGACGCTTGTGGACCAGGATTTCAAATCATATATTTTAAACAATAAGTACGATAAAAACAGTAAATAAACAAAATTCAGATAAGTAAGGTGATAACTGAGAAGAAAAGTATGACACAACGAGAAAAAGAAAATAAAAACTCAAGTGCTTAAACTACTCTTTTAGGCTGCTACAAAATTCTTAATAATTTTAATGATAAACACCAAAAGATGAGACATTATTTTAGCAGATGCATCATGTTAACAGATATGTCTTTCAACACAGCTTAGTGAGTCAGTCAAAAACAATTCCTGTATCGGTCACATGACTGTTAAAATAACACTCGTACCGATACAGTGTTCTGCTCTATGAGCTCGACGCATGCACCGATGCATCGGTGTTGCTGGACTCATCACTGCTTACTGTCATTAAAACAGGCTGGAAATTTCAGGATTCTGCCCTACAGCAGATCTGCTTATCAACCTGTAGACTTCAACCAAAAATGGCATCTACTTTTACACCTGATAGACATGGATGTTCCTCAGTCTGTATAAAAAATGTATGTTCATATCTCTTATTTCCCTTAATGCTTGGTGAACTTATCCAGAGGTAGGCAGACAGAGTACCTCTCTGGGCCGTGTAAATTCATTTGTACAGTTATAATACCACAGAAATAAATCAACCAGTTTTTTGACCCATCCTCTTCTTGCATATTTATTTTTTAGGGATCTTTTTATATTGTGTCCAAGTACAAGAAGACAAGATGGTCATTTCAGTTTAGTGATCAACCTTCCTGCTACTTCTCCTTTCATGAGGCACTTAAAAAATAATTAAATAAATAAAAAAATTAGCAATGAAGAAGCTGAAGGTGCACCGTTGCAACCAAATAGAAAAATGGTCACGCTCAACACATTTTAGGATGCTTAGAACCCTGCTGCGTATTAAAATTAATGTCCCTTAGAGGCAGCAGATTGAGGCATATGGTAGCAGTAAATGTTTTATTTATGTTTTATTTTATGTGTGGAGTCCCATCGGTTCATATGTTAAGACTGATTCACAACATAAAATCCTAAATAAACTGCAGCAATGAAAGGGTGTTGCAGTTTATTCAATTCATACCTGGTTGCTTTATTGCAAATAAGACACCTGATCTTAAAGACTGTCAGGTAATAACTGTATCTGGTTTCCTTTGGAGCTGAAGATAAGCAGAAATGTAAATTATTTCTTTAAAACAACTGGAGGACAGTCTTAAGATTCCTGCTGAGACCTTAGAAAGCTCCCCCACCTTAAAGGCACTGCTACTTTACTTAAAGTATATCAGCTCCAGGAAGGCATGCCTTCCCAAAAAGAGATTGCCTGACCGAAAATGGGAAAATGTCCTGCACCTTGAGCTGAGATCATGTTGCAGAAAAATCCCCTGAAAACTCTATGTTCAGCTTTAAGGTAGATTATTTAAGATTTATGTAAAATAGCACGGCTTGTAGGGAAAAAAACAAAAGACCACCTCCTACTTTGCCATACATCTACCTTGAGGACAGTGTTAGAAAATATGTTTGAAACTTCAAACATATTAAGTTTTTAAAAATGAAGTCATAAAATGTACCTGCATTTGAAAGGTTTGGAAAATCTGTCTTGTTAAAGAGAAACAAGCAAAATCTTTAGTAATGTGTGGAAAACATAATGAAGGCTGCTGTCATTATTGCTTTTCTTAGTTCATACATTATCACTGAAAATGATGCATTATTCACTGCATGAAAAGTGGGATTTTCGTCAATATACGGCACTGTAGATTGTCGTGGAACTTCAGGTTAGCGGCAGTATACAGCAATTTGCAGGCTTCGACGAAAACTCCCGTAAATTGTCAGAAATTGACGTGGAATTTCTTAGGCAGTGTTCCCCCCATGCCTCCCCCCCATGGAATTCTAGGGGAGGCTTTAACATGTAAATGAACATGCTGTGAGCTATACAAATGCAAACCAGGGTTGCAGGGGGGGTTTCACCCCCCCCTGCAACCCTGGTTAAGAAAATCTCTGATACAAAGAGATCAGGTATAGCCTCTTACATTTTAGCTTGAATTGATTTATTTAATTAAAGTATAGAGACCAAAACAGATCTTTAGCTGACAGAGCAATACATTTAGAGCAGTAATTATTTTTTTTTTAAATTTGCATTTAAGATAAAAAATAAAATGTTGTCTGTCAATATGCTCAATTCACAATTACTTAAGTGGAAAAGTTTCAAGAAATGATTCTGAGATGATTCACTTTATAACATGGCGCATTATCCTGTTGGAAGTAGCCATCAGAAGATTGGTACACTGTGGTCATACGGACATAGGTCAGCATGCTAAATTGGTTTTAAGTGGCCCAAAGTGTGGCAATAAATATCCCCCAAATAGATGGTAGAAAAAGATCAGGCTCAGTATAGCCTAATTATAGACTCTTACATTTTAGCTTGAATTGATTTATTTAATTAAAGTACGCTAGATTACTGTGTATGCAAATGTTATGTAAAAGAAAATACACAAAATAATTTACTTCAAAAATTAGTTTTAATCAGAATCAGTTGGCTGTAATGGTTAATTTTTTTTTTTAGATTTCCACTTTTTTTTTTTGTTATTGAATATATAAGAAAACAATAACAATCTCAAATAACAAGTCAATAACAAATATTTCAATACAAGAAGAAATATCACAACTCCTGCTTTTGAAAAATAAAATTAAATGCACAGGCTGGAACAAAGTATAAAATAAAATAAAATAAATAAAAATAAATAAAATAATAATAGTAGTTAAAGTAAATTAATCAGTGGGGACTACCAACTGAAATTCTTCAATTAACTCAAACAATTTAATTGCATTTAAATTCTGCATCTTTCTCAGACATCTTTTGAAAAGGGAAAGTTCATTTTTGAGAGCAGAGATTGGGAGGGAGCATTTTGCATAGCGACATTTATGGATATAATACTTTGTTACAATTATTAGAATATTGATTAAAAATTCCAAATTTTTTTTTCTTTAATGGATAAACCGAATTGAATGTTTTGCCAGGAAATAAAATCTAAATTTATTGTTTTAGTTTTTGGGAATATATACAAACTATGCTCTAATTTCTAGATACCGATCTGTTTTTACTATAATTTAATTTGACAAACCGGGTCTTCTCTACATTCTTTTTTCTGTTTGGTGCGATTGCAATAGCGGGTCTTGATCTGGACGGACCGGAGGGGAGCAAAAAATAGCTCAGCTCCGTATTTTGACGGTGAAGGACGGAGAAGACGTACGTGGGCGGTGACGAGCGGAGGATGTGGAACAGCTCTCATTGATTTACATGACAGACAAGTAATACAGATAGTAGGATGGACATTTTATTAGAAATAAATCATACACTGTTCAGAATACGAAACATGGGGCTGATAGTTACATTTGTGTGGGTTCCAGCACATATTGGGGCGGAAGGAAACGAGAGGGCAGATAAAATGGCAAAAAGGGCAATTAAACATTCTATTAGTTTTATAGTTAAAATAAGTAAATCAGAAGGAAAGAGTATTATTAAAGAGAAACTTATGGAAATTTGGCAAAAAAGGTGGGATGAAGATAAAACAGGAAGATGGTTTTATAAAATTCAGAAGATGGTAGGAGAAAGAAGAAATGGAAGAAGAAATAGAAAGGATGAAAGAGTGATAACAAGGTTAAGATTTGGTCATACAGGACTTAATCATACACTTTTTAAAATACAAAAACATAAAACGGGCAAATGTGATTTCTGTGATAAATATGAAACCATAGAACATGTTATATTAGAATGTCATAAATATGAAAAAGAGAGAAGATATATGAGAAGAGAGTTTGAAGACATTAAGGAGAAGGTTAATTTATTAGATATACTGAGGAAAAATTTAGGGAGTAAACACATACAAATAATTATTCGATTTCTAAAGAAAACAAAATTATTCCATAGAATTTAATTATAGTAAGTGTGTTTGTGAGTGAAGGAATGATATACAAAGCTGTGCACAAATATGTTTATATTTTTAAGTGTGAATGTTTGAATGTATGTTTAGAAGAAGTTAGGGTAGAATGTATCAGGATCAATATTTAAACCATCACGAACCACACTCCATACCAGTAAGTGGCGGTAATGCTACTAACAGTTTGTTGCCAACCGCCATAAAACTCGACAAGAAGAAGAAGAAGACAGACAAGTACTCCGTACGTGAGCGGGGCGGAGCGCTGACGGAGTATGTGGAATCTGGGGGTAAAGGAGGACAAATACACGTCCGGCTGGGTGCAGCGCCGGACGCCGGACAGTGCAATGAAAATCCGGACTGTCCGCCCTAAAGCCGGACATCTGGCCACCCTATCTGCAGTCGAGCAACTTTGCGGGATATATACGAACTCGAGGAAGAGAAGACGGGTGCACAACGCCACGCTAGCGGTAAATATGTTCGATTACTGGTAGCTATGCTAAAAGCAGCCTAGCTTAGCTAGGCAAGCTAAAGACAACCTAGCCTAGCTAGGTAAGCTAAAAGCAGCCTAGCCTAAAGCTTTACTAAAGTGTATTTTTTGTGATTCACAGGAAGCATTATGCCGTCTTAACAACTCGGAGACTAATTGCAGGCGCTATGAACCGGCAGGGGTAAGGTTTAAAGAATATGCTTTCATTCTGCGGTAAAAGGACATGGATACGGATGGATACCGACCATAGCTGTACTTTTTTTTTTTTTTCACAGACTACAGTCGCCTCACAATGAGGCGGTGACCTCCTATTTGCTCGGATTTGCACGATGTTGATAAAGACGACATTGTGTGTAAGTGACTTGTTTTAATGTTTTCTCCTTCCTTGTTACTGTGACTTGCGTTTGATTTTTTTTATTTTTTTATTCATACCACTCTCATTTAATTGTTTTCCAGCTGCCTGTAAGACGTATTATGAGACGGTATGCAGGAGCTTCAGATACACGTTGCTAGCCAGCACGCTGCGTGCGGAGGCCGCCAGGCTATCTGCTCGGAGTCGGGCCAGACGAAAGAGGGTAAGACTTTATTTGGTGACTATTTTTCAGGTGCATTGATAGATGTGTTGTGTCCATATGCAGTGCGCTGATTCATGTTTTTTTTTTTCAGCTGCTGAAGGCGAGGCAGAGTGTGCTGGCAGATGAGGAAGTGGAACTCTGTAAGTCCGCCACCGTCGACCTCATGTCCGACGAAGAAGATGGCGTCGTCGGCGGTGTCTCTGGATGGATTGTACGGTCGCCGCCATTTCGTAGGCCGGATCTCACTGAACTCTGTGTTAAGCTGCAGTCCCGGTTAGAAGCGATGCCTTAGTACAGGGCCACACACAGTAGGCGTCTGCACATCGGACCTGCCTCGGAGGGAATGCTGCCTGTTACCTCCAACCCCGAGGAAGCAAACGGACCGTTCACGGAGTTGTAATTTTTAGATACGCATGTGTTTGGATACGCGTTGTATATAGTTGTGTGTGTTTTAATAAAGCTCTTTCTTTGCATAAACAGCTTCCTGGCAAATGTTCATTTCCTGTATAAATTCATTCATGTCCTTGATGGTAGCATAATAATTGTGTAGTAGTGTAGGATAACATAAATACACAGCATATGAATGAATAAATATATGAATATATATATATATATGAATGAATAAATATATATATATGAATAAATATATATATGTAAATATATATATATGCCAACCAATCACGAGCGACTTCACTTGTTTAAAAAGAAGTGGTTCCGTCCAATACTCAGTAAGAAAATTAAAGCCTGGCGTGGCCACGTGTGGTTTTGCTGCCAATCACGAGCGATTTCATTTGTTTGAGAATAGTGGTTTCAGCCAATACTGAGAAGGTTATTCAAGCCAGACCTGGCCAGCCGCGCGGGTTTGCTGCATTCATATGCTAATTAGGGCCATTAGTACAGCTGATCGCTCTCCACCTACGTCACTGTCCGTTTCCGACAATTTGTGGCACGACAAACGCGGACAAGCACGGGTTGCAAATTGTCGGAAACTGACGAAAATCAGGCAGATCTGCGGGAGTTTACGGGGGTTTACGGGGACGAAAATCTCACTTTTCATGCAGTGATTAAGGCATTGATGTGCATTCACACTGTGTAAATAACATCTTTAATTTGTTGTCTGAATTATGACTCACACTCGACGTTCAAGTAAATTAAATTTAGATCACAAAGCTGCAGCAGAGTTTTATATGAAATCAAAATTCTGCACAAACATAATGGATAATGATATAGACAGTATTTAAATTAATTTAAATTAAAGGCATATAAACAAGTCTTTAAGTGTATTATAAATATTTCATGCATGCAGATTCAATACCATGATGCCCAATATGTCTCAATCTGATCTGTGTACCAATGCCTCCTTTGTGAACTCAATGTCCCTGTCATAATGGGCTTTAAAGATTTGACCCACATGCAGAGAACTGCTCAGAGAGCAAGGGTAAAAGTTTAACAGGTTTATTGTAGGTTTGCAAACACTGATGGAGATTGAAACTCAGTGGGGAGACAATACTGGAACTCAGCGGACTGGTGAACCAGAACCAGAAACTCTGAAGGGGAGATCACAGTGATCAGTTCAGGGACAGTCGAAAAATTGACTGCGGCTCGAATATTGCTGGAGAGGCACTCACTTTTGGGGGGCTCCTGGTTTATCCTTGGATCCAGTTTGTGGGGGATTAATCCAGAGAAGGGGGAACTCGTTGGAGAGTGGACAGGCAGACATACGTTGGACCCAGAGGAGTAAAGGAGCGGACTGTCACTTGGTTTTGTAGGAGTGGACTTGAACAGATCATGTGGAGGTTTTCCCCTTGCTCAGTGAGACTCATTAAATCCTTCCAGGGGTAGAAGGCCCAGGCTTATCGAGTAACACAGGAAGTCTTCCTGCCGAAGAACAAAGACAAAAAACAAGTTCAGACTCAGGTAAACAATGCTAAGGTTAGACCCTGCTAATCTCAGTTTGGCTAGAGTACCCAATACTGGCAATCACTCTGGTGTCGAGGTGGTGACAGCCCGCTGCTCAAGTGCTCCTCTGGCAATGACCCAACGAGCCGCAGGTGTTCAGGGAGGCCCAACGAGGACAGGGCACCGCCTGGTGGTGGAGAGAGGAAAACACAAAAAACAACCCACACAAGCTGGAATCCTAACAGTCCCCAGCTATATCTGCATGGGAGTTTACACCTGACTGTTCAAGTGTGTTGGGGGGAAAAAAACCCCACAAAAACTGCTTCAAAACAATTTTCAGGTTTGATACATGGCAATCTGGGTGAATATGTACATCAGAATTTCTTAAATCGAGTATTTTGTATAGCTTGTGTAGCTTGTTCATAAGAATAAGATCTGATTACTGATGAAGACTGTTTTTAACCTAGTTCTTTGATTGAGGATGGAATTTTCTCAGAGTGATCAAAAGAGGAAGAAAACATCTTTAGACCTTAAAGCATTAAGCATTAAAGGGTCAAATAGAAAGGAGTGCATCTAGAACAGTTTTATCGTGTGTGATGGTAGATTATCCTTTCTTTTCTATATGTGGCTGGTCTAAATTGAGCTGAAAATGCTCCAAGTAATAAAAATTAAGAGAATTTTACTGTATGCTGGGCGCCTCTAGCGATCCCCAGTTATGACATCAGTGTAGTCAAACGTTCTCTCACAGCATCAGTTGGATTCAATATACCAAAGTTGCAAAGGCTTCTTTTCTCTGTTTTATAGCTTTAATAAAATGCCTGATGGCAATAAAGCTGATTCAAACATTGTTTAGTATAGCCGCAGCTTCACATGGATTTTCATATCATTATGGTCCAGGCTCCAAAACAACAAGAACCACAATAGATAACAGTCAGTTACTGCAGGCTGAGACCCAGAGCTCGAAGCCTACCGGCCAGTAGCCAATGAGCCGAACCGAGAAAAAAAACACATCTGAAGGGCCATGTTTCCCACCGGGACAGCAGAAAGGATCCCGTTCTTGGACCGTTCGCTTCCCTCGGGTTACTGAGGGACCGACACAGGGCTCCAACACTGACTGCCAGCCTTCACGTCCAGCCGCAGCAGCATGGTGCCAACCGAACCGAACCCTGCTACCAAACGGACATTGTTTTGGACATTGTGGTTGACAATCGGGGTAATGACCCCCAAACTGGAAGAGTGGCTACAGCAGATTCCTGGAAATACATCAGACATCTCGGTCAGGAAAGGTGCAGTTCTAGGAACAGCAAAGATACTGCGCAGAAATGCAAAGATACTGGATAATGTCTACCACCGAATGCAGGAAGCTGTTGCTGAACTTTAAAGCTCCTTCAGTGACAGTCTGCCGTACCCTAAATGGACCAGGGAGCGTTATCACAGATCCTTCCTCCCAGCACTCTATTCTATTCTTTTCAATTGAATTGTAATATATATTTATATAGATAGATAGATAGATAGATAGATAGATAGATAGATAGATAGATAGATAGATAGATAGATAGATAGATAGATAGATAGATAGATAGATAGATAGATAGATAGATAGATAGATAGATAGATAGATAGATAGATATACAGTATTATATAAAACGTATTGAACGCTTGATTATAACACTAAAATAACAAATTTCCTCAGCATAACATGAATTACAGAAGTACAATTTATGTCTTGTTAACTCTCCCACTAGTGACAATCCAGATACCAAAGTATCTGTTTTTCTTCATCAGAACACATAAAAGCATGTTCACTCTGCTTTGTCGTGACTTATTGAATTGAATTGTGTGCAGAAAAAAAAAAATCCTGTAAAATGTGTTCTCCTGTTTGTTAATCTCTGCTCTTGACTTTATTTAAACAACTAGTTTTCCAGCTGCTCTCTGCATATCTCTGCTTTACAAAATATAGTCGTGATAACCACACCCAAGGCAAAAGGAAGTTTTTATTAAAAGTTGAGATTAATTTTAAGTCCATATCTGAAATTTAAAAAAAAAATCATGGAAATTAGACGTTTTTCCATTCATTGGCGTTATTAAGGATGCCATGCAAAGCGTAACGTTGTCATACGTTGATGTTATGCTTTGCTTTGGCAAATAGGAAGTAGAATTAGCAAGATAACGTGGACCACAGATCAGTGATGGAACGAGGTTTTAAATGTGTTGTTATCAGGAAGGTTTTACTAAAATGTCAGTTAGTGTTAGTGATGGTACCTGTGTGAAATAGTCATGTTTGATGTAGTCACAAACTGTGCTTCAGTCTCCTCTTTTTATGCATTCTCCACATTTATGCGTTTTGCCAGAGTCTCAAAAAAACAATTCAAGTGAGCGTAAAAACTTTTTTGCAAATTTTAGTAAGTTGATTTTGCTGATTGCTTTGCTGCTTTTATCAAGCTCTTCTAATGTGATACATCAAAATGCGCTAACAAATACAGCGGACACCATTTCTTGATCAAAGGTGACATATTTAGAATAATCCTAGCATCCCAAGATAAGGCATTAATTAAACAAAAACCTACGTATGTTTGAATTATACCCAGATAGTTGCTTATTAAAGCTACAGTAGAGATGTAAGTTAATTTATTCCTTTTAACGATTTATTTAGGTGATATTAAGTCTTTTTATGGAAGATTGCCTAAAAAAGCACAAGTAACATTTTTTAAAATGCATTTTTTCAATAACAAGTTTTTTAGGAATGGATATCTTATTATAAAAAGTTCAAATACAAATAATGTAGTATAAACCATGTCTGGTGTATTTTTTTTATAGTGTATAGAAACCTTTATATCTAAAAAAAAAAAAAGGACTGCACTAAAATCCAATCTGATTTCCACTCCATTAGCGCAGGTTTCTAATGGATCCATGCACTATTCATGGACCCGAGTGAATAAAAGCTGTACAAGTTTCTGATCAGGCATACATAAATATAATTATGTAAATAGCTACATTCCAGCTTAATCATATATATTTAATGACTACAGGAAACTCAATTGTGGTCTTACCTTTATGTTAAACCTAACTAGATAAAGATACGGAGGTAATACTCCAGAGCTTTTTATCAGGTTGACATTGATTATCTGAGTTGAAATTTGCTGTGTTTGCCGTCAAGCCTGACCCACCTGCTGAGACGATGCCAACGGCCAGCTGGTCTTTCCTTCCCTCTGTTCAGATGACTCACCTCCTCTTTGTCAGCTGCTGCAAGAGCATACTGATGCAATGTAGGGGGACAAGGTGTGGGCGATGCAGGTGGATGCCCCTGTGGCCTGTTGCCACGAGACTGCAGCTGACAAAAGTCCAGCGGCTGCCTCGATGCACTTCACTGTCATCTTTGGTTTATTCATTTATTCTAGTTTGAGTACTCCCAACTTACAAACATGGGATTCAATAACAAAAAGATGATGCTATGTGCAATCTTTATGTCTTAGCAGAGGTTTCAATCTGTTTAAATGCTGCTGTCAGGTGGATCTGATAGTAGTGATTTCTGACCTGTTTGAGGACCTGTTTAAGCTTTTTAATGTTTGTAGGGCTGTTATTTTATTTAAACATGGAATTTAAAAACTAAAGATGACAGCGTGTGGCAGGTGATTTCTCACAGCTTCACAAGAATCCTCAAATAAAAATCACTGTTACACATAAATGCTCTTAATCCGTTTTTGCAATTCATCTGTAGTTTTCATTTCTGAAATACCAGGCTTAATATTTTCTACAAATTGTTTTATTTTATTTTTTCATTGCAAAAGGCACAGAGGAAAAGATGAAATATCTGTTGGGTTGGTGATCAGAGCAGCTGACAGACTTTCACACTGCAGGGTTCTTCACTGGCATTTTGAGCACAGCAGTCCTTTGTCTCACAGGTTCAGTTAACATGTACACCCACATCGCTAATGCTAATTTTGGAGAGAGTATCCACTGGATAAAACCCATATGATCAAACAATGTCAGTCTGAGTTCTGAATTCAACTGCCTGCAGAATTTAGTTCAAGTTCTAAATGCTGCATAAATATTAGACAACACAAAACATTGGTGGTTTGGGACAAGTCTGTTTGACCAGAAAGAATTTAATAAAGGCTGCATTTTCCTGGCGCATTTAAGTACGTCTCGTTTACCGGATTTTATCTGTCGACATCTGCTTCTCTGGGACCGCAGTCTCAGGGCAGTGAAACATCCTCCATTTTGGCTACTGGGCCCTGTCAAAAAGTAGCCAGTTTCTTCTGCTTTTTTCGCCTGACATTTTGCCCAAACAATCTGCGTGGCGAGAGCCAGCAATTTCTCTATTATATCATTGAAGTTGCTGGCTGGTAGCCTGAATTTGAGGCTCTGTGTCCAAGGATATATAGATTACATGGAAAAGAGTTTTTGTTTTTTTGACGTTATATTTAGGGAAATTAGATCAAACAAATTGAAATGATGACTTTTAAAATGTATTCGTGTCTGTTTAACTCCATTTTCAAGTAGGGTGGCCATTTCTATAGCACCAAAAAGGAGGACATTGTGCGGCATATCAATAAATTACTAAAAGAGGATGCTTGTGTAGCTGAATAGAACAAAATATTAAAGAAATGTAAAAAAGAATTGGTTCCCAGCATTTGTATTTATTTAATACATTGTGGTGTTTAAAAAGTGACCATTTTTTAACACGATTAATTTGCGCAGAACTCCTGCAATTGATCATAAAGCAGTTGTTTGGAAAAGAAGCTCGAGAAAGAGCTAGAGAATAGGACGATGCAAACTGCAAAAAGTGGCTGGAAAAGAGGAATTCATGACATGGCCGCAGCCTGTCGAGAGTAAAGATGATTTCACCATGTTCTCTATCTATCCATATCTATATCTATATATATATATATATATATATATATATATATATAAACTTGAGTCATGGAACTGTGTTTACAGCTCCTTATTTCATGTAAACTAATAACTTGTGTACATGATACTTGTTGATGGCATTAAAATTATTTCTAATAGCATTAAAAGAGCATTAAATTAGAGTTCCTCATTCCTGTATAAAACCTGTGAACGCTTAATTTAATCTGACATATTAAAAAAATCCCCATCATCATCCAGCAGATGTTCAGTTTCTGCCCAAATATTTTCTTTCTGTTGTGGATTTTTGTAACAGGGATAACTAGGATCATGCATAGTTTGTATGAACTCTGTTTATTCTCTGCTTCCAAACTCATCATCTCTTCATCCATTCCTGCAATAAGAATTTTCTTTTAAAGTTGTGAGATTCACTCTAGAATCTCACAACTTCTTCCTGGTCTGTTGAAGCACCAATAGTCTGCATCCGATTATTTAATTAATTGCTCTTAGTTTTGGGGAATATATACAAACTATGCTCTAATTTCTAGATACCGATCTGTTTTTACTATAATTTAATTTGACAAACCGGGTCTTCTCTACATTCTTTTTTCTGTTTGGTGCGATTGCAATAGCGGGTCTTGATCTGGACGGACCGGAGGGGAGCAAAAAATAGCTCAGCTCTGTATTTTGACGGTGAAGGACGGAGAAGACGTACGTGGGCGGTGACGAGCGGAGGATGTGGAACAGCTCTCATTGATTTACATGACAGACAAGTACTCCGTACGTGAGCCGGGCGGAGCGCTGACGGAGTATGTGGAATCTGGGGGTAAAGGAGGACAAATACACGTCCGGCTGGGTGCAGCGCCGGACGCCGGACAGTGCAATGAAAATCCGGACTGTCCGCCCTAAAGCCGGACATCTGGCCACCCTATTTTCAAGTGTCTCGAAATCAGGGCTTTTAATTTTTAATTTAAAAACATATTTGTTTCAGATCTAGACATGATCTCATTTCCAAGTTAGTAGAAATGGAAAGAATACATGGCTTAATGAGCCATTTAACAGGTTGAAGACTACTCAATGTATATACTAGTTAGTAGGGGTGGAACGGTTCACAAAATCCACGGTTCAGTTCGATTCACAGTTTCGTGGTCACGGTTTTCGGTTCGGTTCGATTCGGTACATGTTGATTGTTACACCGAAATCCCATAAAAATTTAATGAAAAAATCCCCCCAAAAATAATGGATTGTAATTATTTTAAATGATCTGCAGAAACCCTGGATCATTTCCGTATGTTTTGCTGCTTTGAATTTAATCATCTCGCACATGCTCTCTACCATCTCCAAGGAACTCAGAGGGGAGCGGACGGGAGCCACAGCAGAGGCTGTAGGCTTTGCTTTGAGCAGCCGGTCTGCAGCGCAGCGGGGCAGAGCGGGGGTTGCTGACGGAGTATGAGGCATTTCGGGGTTAGCATGACATGTTGGTCATGTTGCTGTTAGCATAAACAAAACGTGTTGCACAATGCTTGCACACTGTTGCACTTTTATCTACAACTTTCTTTCCGCCATCATCGTAGGTCACTCTAAATGCAAAGCGCTCCCATACAGCAGACCTATAAAGTGCTGCTGGAGCGTCTTCCAACTCCTGTTCTTTCCCACTCGTCATTCCGACACAACTCTCCACAACAACTGATTTTTTCCCCCTGCTACACCCGGCTAAGCTGCTTCGCTTCTTCTTCTTCTTGTTTACTACAGGTGGTTGGCTTTGGTCGCATCACCGCCACCTTCTGCTCTGGAGTGTAAACGCTTAGCCTATGAGAAAAAGGAGCAGCGCATGAACCGAACGAAACACACGCGAACCGAACCGAGACAGTCGAACCGAACGGTTCGGACGGTTTTCATAAATCGTCCCATCCCTACTAGTTAGAGACATAAGACAACTTGCTTTCACTTGTACTCTACATTCATTATTGTTTTAACATGAATTAAGTTCAATGGAATATACATCTAATAATTATAATAATAAATTTCATTTGTAATGCAATTTACATTTAAGAAGTGCTACAGGGGAAATCATCATAAAAAGGTGAAAGCAAAAAATTAAAAACTAAACATCTTTATAAAGTACATATGAATAAATAAGTCAGTTGCTTAATTATAAAAGGTTAACACACTACAAAAAACTTAAATCTAAATAAGTTATTTTTTTTCTCGAATTGAAGAGGAGAAGAAAGTGAGACACTTTGCCAATGGAACAATACAATTTACATTTAAAATAAGAAAAAACTAATAATTGTCTTATTTCAATTATCTTATTTTAAGAGTAAAAACACCAATTCCATTGGCAAATAATCTTATTTCAATCTGAAAAACTCACACAGAGAGAAAAGATAATTAGAAGAATTTATTGATAAGAAAGTATAGTCTTTGGCGCTCAGACCTCGGCAGGAACATTCATGCTGAATTATGCTTTAACATGCATGAGTAGATGAATGTGAATAGGGATGTTCCCCCGGGCCTGAAACTGGTGGTGGTTTGATCCGAGCTGGTTGACAAGAAGATCTGGTGGGCAGAATTGTGGGACTAGAAGACTGAGGGAGCTGACGCCGGGGCTTCACTCAGACTCGGGATATAGAGGTCCTGCTTGGTGATGCAGGTACCGTGAACTGTCCATGATGAGCAAGCATGAAGTGACAGTGGAGAGGAAAAACTCCCCTTGGGAAGAAACCTCTGGCAGAACCGGGCTCAACATGGTGGTCTTCTGCCGGACCAATGCGATGAGATGAGGGATGGTGACAACTGGGATTAATACTCTCTGATGAGGTTGAGGTGAAGTCGTGTCATGGAGGACGATTCAGCTGCGATGGCGGAGAAGGGGATGGAGGAGGGTGGATTGTCGTCTGAATCGAAATCCGACATTGCGATTGCAGGATAGCGGCTGTGGTGAGATTTGAGGGAGTTTATAAAGTGGAAGCAGGACGCTGATTGGGCTTCGTGGTGGAGTAGTTCGAAGCTGATTGGCTCGCTTCAGAGACGGATCGGCTTCTGATTGATGGAGGTAAGTCAGAGTTTCTTCAATTGAACTTCCGCTAGAGCTTCATTTGCTTACCTGCTCAAATTGAGGGTAAATACACTTGATTTAAGAAGTGTTGACTTATTTCTAAATCGTTTTTGCAGTGCAGTCGTAAATTCTTCTAAAAATAAACGTTTTTAATCCTTTTTCAAAAGTCTGGTGTCAGGGTTTGGTTGATGTTTTGAGAACCCAAATGCAGAGGAGAGGAGGCAGGGGTGGGTTCTTGAGGGTTTAATTGAATAACTGAGGCAAAAATCCAAAACCCAAAGGACAAAATAAATACACTGGAAAAATGATCTGGAAATCAGCAAAAATAACTTAAATCAAGTGAATTTACCCTTAATTTGAGTAGGTAAATAAGATAGTTTGAGAATGGAATGAGGATTTTTACTCTTAAAAGAAGATAATTCAATAATATGCACTTCAAATAAGACAATATAAATGTATTTCCTTATTTTAAATTTATTGTGTCTTGTTCCATTGGCAAAATCTCTCTTTTATCTCCTCAATTGAAGAACAAATGCACTTATTTTAATGAAAAATGACTTATCTAGATTTCGATTTTTTTCTAGTGTGGAACCAAAAACCAGACAACTTAATGGGGAAAAACTCACGTGGGGGGCCATGATAAGATGAAGAACCAGCACTGATATATATGGGAGAATGAACAAAGACAGGACTAATGAGCTGATTAGGAGCAGGTGTGAACAGAGGATTCTAGAAAGGAGCTAGAGAAAAGGAGACCAACACAGCAGGGCAACAGAGGGAAACCAAGAAAAACCTAACAATTCAAATATATCCACAAAACACCACAAAATAGGAGTTAAACCAATAAAGCTAGAAAACAAATAAAAACATGGATCAAAGTGAAACTAAAAGCTCAAAAGTATACTAAAAACATCTGGATAGTCTGTGGTTTCCTCAGACGATCAGGGAGGGCATTCCAGGTCTGAGGAGCAGCAAAGCAGAGGGCACGGTCGCCCACTGAGCTTAGCTTAGTCTTACGGAGGAGGATGTGGTTTGAGAGTTTTAAGCTGTGGGATCGTGTTGTAGTGAGAGGGATGAACAGTTCCTTCAGGTATGGGGGGGGGGGGGGGGGGGTCATACTTTCAGACTCTCATCAGGATCCTTGCAGCACGGTTCTGAAAAATTTGTAGTTTCTGCAGACGCTCTATAAATAACTAAAGATATCTTAAATTAAATGTATTTACCCTTATTGTGAATCAGAATCAGAATCAAGTTTATTGCCAAGTAGGTTTGCACTTACAAGGAATTTGACTTGGTGTTGTTGGTGCAGACAAAAAAACAAAACAAAAATAGCAAAATAAGATATTATATAAATATATATATATATATATATATATATATATATATATATATATATATATATATATATATATATATATATATATATATATATATATATATACACAGAAGCTATATACAAACAGTTGACTGTGCGTTAATGTAACGCAGAAATCCTGAATGGGGGAGAGAAACATTGTTCAGTATCACGGGCGGGTCTTGGCCTTGTTCATAAGGCCGATAGCAGATGGGAAAAAACTGTTTTTGTGACGGGAGGTTCTGGTCCTGATGGACCGCAGCCTCCTGCCAGAGGGTAGTGACTGAAATAGTTTGTGACTGGGGTGCGAGGGATCAGCCACCATCTTCCCTGCACGCCTCAGAGTCCTGGAGGCGAGCAGCTCCTGGAGAGATGGAAGGTTGCAGCCAATCACCTTCTCTGCAGACCGGATGACACGCTGCAGTCTGCTCTTGTCCTTAGCGGTGGCACCAGCGTACCAGATGGTGATGGAGGAAGTGAGGATGGACTCAATGATGGAGGAGTAGAACTGCACCATCATTGTCCTGGGCAGGTTGAATTTCTTCAGCTGCCGCAGGAAGTACATCCTCTGCTGGGCTTTCTTGGTGAGGGAGTCGATGTTCAGCTCCCACTTTAGGTCCTGGGAGATGATAGTTCCCAGGAAGCGGAAAGACTCCACAGTGTCAATGGTGGAGTCACAGAGGGTGACATGAGTAGGTAAATGACATGATTTGCCAGTGGAATGAGTATTTTTACTCTCAAAATTAGATATTTGGATAAAAACCACTTGAAATAGGACAATGCAATTGCGTTTTCTTATTTTAAATGCAAATTGTCTAGTTCCATTTGCAAAATGTCCCTTTTACCTCCTCAATTCAAGAACAAATGCACTTACTTTAGGAAAAAATTACTTATATAGTTTTTTTTGTTTTTTTTTCAGTTTAGTAGTCTAGCCTGGAGGAAACAAAGGCATGGACTAGTTTTTTCTGCATCTGCCAAAAGCACATAGAAAAGAAAATCCTAATTGAATCTACCCAAAACCTAAATGGTAAAATACATACCCACAGAACCATCTTTCAGAAGTGGTGCAGTATATATTCTCAAAAAACTTTTAGGAAAATAAAAAAAAGTTCAGGTGAAAAAGTGAAACTAGAACAAACAGCAGCTTTTCTTTTCTAGGCTTCTAAAAAAATACCTTCTTGCCGCAGGAGAAAGAGATGTGGTTTGGGCTGCTCTGCTTCATCAATATGAAATTAAACCCATTTAGACTCAGGAATACATGGCTGATAAATATCAAAAAGATCTCAAGAGGGGAAAACCAGTTACCAGTTTCCGATAAAAGACCTTCTAAAAATGTGAAGAATTATTTATAGCAAATGTGACGGCTGCCCTTTATCAGCATTTTATTCATGGCCAAATTGCTACCTTTAGCCTAAAAACTAGAGGATGCTTAAAGTCTTAAACTACTTTGACTGTCCAGCAGATTATAACAAGGCCTTTAACTATCAACTATTTAACACCAGGGGTCCAATGATGTGCAAACCATTGCATTTGACTTTGTTTTCATCTGTTATTTTATCTGACAGGGAGGGAAAAACAAACATCTTAATATATTTTCACAGGTGAATTTAATAATTCAAAAGCATTCACTTCCCATTAGTTCTAATAATTATTTAGTCTGAACAAGTTAAAGTGAGAATCCACATAAACTATGTGAATACAGTGCCTTGCAAAAGTTTTCAATCCCTTTGACTTTTCAACTTTTGTAAAGAATCAAAAACAAGTTGGACACAATCATGAAATGGAACAAAAAATGACAGTTTTATATCTTTATATTTGAACGTTTAGTGTTGTCTGTGTTATTGGTTCGCAATCCCAAGTCTCCCAGAAGTTCCGAGAGTCCCTGATATAGATAGTTGTTCATGGATGCCCGCGAGTTGGATAAATTATCTCATGATTTTAGAATATGCGAGGTAATGTTTTTTTAAAGGGAGTGAGAGTGTGCAGGCAATGCAATAATTTGTGCTTCATGTGCGGATTAGAACTATAAAATAAAATGCACATGCACAACTCTGTACCCACTACCAAGAGTTCACGCCTATTAAAAATGTGCGAGAGCGCGCACGAGCCCATTAGATGTTGGAGATCTGCCTGTTTTCCAGTGTAGTCCGGTTTCTCTGACTGTGACTGGCTGGATGTGCTCTCTTCATCCTCTGACATGGGAGCTGGCTCGGAGCTCGTCTGCCTGGCTGTGTGTTTCCTGGACGGGGCCGCCTTTTACAGTTGCTTTTTGTATCTGTGTTACTGTCTCCTTGAACCCCAGTCGGCCTCAGCAGATGGCCGCTCACATTCAGCCTGGTTCTGCTACAGCTTTCTTCCTGTTAAAAGGGAGTGTTTCCACCCCACTGTAGCTACAAGCATGCTTAGTGTGAGGGGTTGCCTTGGAGTCAATGAATCGATACAATCAACTGGTTTTCCTTAGAAAACGTATAGAAAACTTTAAATCAATTTGACTGTATGATCTGGTGAACTCTAAAGTGCCTTGAGATGACTTGTGTTGTGAATTGGTACTATAGAAATAAAGTGAGGGTGCTGCTCAGTGTCTTGAACCATTGAACTTAATGCTATGACCATATGTACAGTAAGTCGTATACATTTCACAAAATATATAACATTTTGACATCTCTTGTTGGCTTTTATACAGTATTTTACTAAATGTATAAAGCTTAGTTATTTTCTAGGCTTTATACGCCCGGTTGAGGAACATCAGCTGAAATTTAGCTCTGTAACTAATATTCTAGGGGTGGAACGGTTCAAAAAATCCACGGTTCGGTTCGGTTCACGGTTTCGTGGTCACGGTTTTCGGTTCGGTTCGGTATATGTTGATTGTTACACCGAAATCCCATAAAAATTTATGAAATTAATGAAAAAAATCCCAAAAATGTATGAATTGTAATTATTTTTAATGATTTGCGGAAACGCTGGATCATTTCCGCAGCGAGGCTGTAGGCTTTGCTTTGTGCAGGCGGTCTGGAGTGCAGCGGGGGTTGCTGACGGAGTATGTGGGATTTCGGGGTTAGCATGACATGTTGGTCGTGTTGCTGTTAGCATAAACAAAACGTGTTGCACAATGCTTGCACACTGTTGTACTTTTATCCACAACTTTCTTTCCGCCGTCATCGTAGGTCACTCTAAATGCAAAGCGGTCCCATACAGCAGACCTATAAAGTCCTGCTGGCGCGTCTTACAACTCTGTTCTTTCCCACTCGCCATACCCACACAATTCTCCACAACAACTGATTTTTTTCTGCTACGCCCAGCTACGCTGCTTCGCTTCTTCTTCTTCTTGTTTACTACTGGTGGTTGGCTTTGGTCGCAGTACCGCCACCTTCTGCTCTGGAGTGTAAACGCTTCGCCTATGAGAAAAAGGAGCAGCGCATGAACCGAACGAAACACACGCGAACCGAACCGAGACAGTCGAACCGAACGGTTCGGACGGTTTTCATAAACCATTCCATCCCTATAATATTCATAAATAAATATGCCTGCCCAAAAACATTACTTACCCTTTTTCATTTTTAGTGAGATTCCCAAGATTATTACATATATTTTTTCCAGACCTTGTAGAAGTAAACATATTATTGAAGAAAGTTTATTGCAGTTATTTCATTGCAGTATCCACCAAAACAAAGTTAACCAGCACTTGGATTCTGACTGCTTATTATCAATGTTGATCTTATGAAGACAACTTTTGAAAAACTTTTTTTGGCAAGATTCATCAGTTTTATACTCATGGTGACTTTTTCTTTACTCTTTATACAACTTTTAACCCAATTCCATCAATAACTGTGGAAATGTGCTTGTTTTGTACATACAGCCATCTGTTTGTGTTTCACTCACCAAACACACGAGCATGATGAGCATTATCTCATAGGAAAAAGCATCTTAAGAATCATCATCGATTCCCGCTTACATCCAATCATCTACTCTCCTTGGCTGCTTCCTCTAAGCCCGGTGGAATGATGCTTTCTTCCTTGTAGGTGGTAAAGATGACTCCGCTTCTGCTCTTCTAAGACATTAATCCCACTTCCTGCAGTTCAGTCACTCACATTCATCTCTGCCCATCTGCCTTCCATATTTTTTGTTGAAGGTTTATTCTTCAAAATTCAGACTGTAGTAACAATCAGAGCTTTTTGCCAAAACATGTGTTGATCATGTTCCACATCATCGTTTCATCTGCCACATTCTATTTCGCCAGGTTCCTCAGCAGCGCATTTCAGCATAATCGGCCGCTGCACTGTTAAATGTCAAAATCACACTGTGGTTAGGTCATTGCATTGTCTGTGAAGCAGCATGTCAGCTACAGAGATGGTGTCTTTTGAAAACCTTTACCTGTTTTCTTTGTTTGTTTGATTTTTTGCACATATACATATCGACCTATAGGGTGTTATTCAGCATATGCACTTTCCAGGTAACAGGTTAGTGTGCTTGTTTCTTTGTATGTATCTGGGTTCATAATTTCCCCCACAATTATCCTATTGGGTTGCCCGCCCTGCCAACATAATCCAAGAAGATCATTGGATATCATGTTATCACATTTTGGTTGCAGGTTTATTCTTTCTACCCCATAAAGCTCTCCAGCATCCCTGCCCAGGTATGCAGCTGTCCCCACAGCTGCAGGTGGCTCAGTTCAGTGTCAGACTAGATCATTATAACACTCTGGATCAAAAGGAGAGATGTGTACAGAAGTGTATTGCATTCACCAAAGAAAAAAAAAACAGCTTATATCATAATTACGAAACACTGATCTCAGAATTATTAGAGATCCTGACCTAAATATTATGAGATCTTATGTCATTATTATGAGATAAGGTGTCATAATTAGGATATAATTACCCCAATTATACTACCCTTGAAAAACCGTGCTGTGACCGGTCCGAGCTCAGTAACTGAGATAACTCCTCGTGTGTAAATGGAAAGCAAACTGAACTGAACCGAGCTAGACACAACCAAACCGAAATAAATGTAGACCAGTTCCAGAGGTGGACTCGGCTTGGTTTTTCCCTGGCTCGGTTCTCTGATAACGAGAGCGCATGAGCAGAACGCGTCATCTCTGTCTGGCTGCACATCTCGATTCACACTCTCTGGAAGATGCTTGCCAACCAATCCAAAACAGAAGAAGAGCAACTGTAAACAACAATCGAAATCTTCTCCACGCAACATTTTAAACAGTGGCTTCAAAAGAGCGTGGTGTGACCTGGGATGCAGCAATAATAATCAAGCCTAACTTTCTGAATGTGACGGGCGCCGCCATTTTGATTTGCTTGATTCCCTCCTTCTTCTTCTTGTGCTTTATGGCCGTTGGCAAACAACTTTCGGTGCATTACCACCCCCAACTGCTTGATTTTCTCCTTTAATACTGGCAGTAATACCGCAGATCGTCACTAGGAGGCGAGGAACCGAGATAGCGTGATGTGTAAACGGTCGTCAGAATCAAGCTCGGCCTGGTTAACTGATCTGAACTCGGACCGGTCTCGGCATGGATCGGTTTTTTAAGGGTAGTGTAAATGGGGTAAATATGTCACACTTAGGAAGTCAGGAAGTGCTGAGCTATGCTACATGACACGTGAACAATGAGTAGGTTGTTGCATTTAATCTGCTTTTATTTCCTTTCAGGTATGCAACACTGGAGGAGATACTGATTTTCATCTATGTGGATGGAATTAGTTTTAGTTTGTCAGCATTGCGCAAAAAGCGAAAAAGCCCACTGGAAGTCGCACCGGTCGTGCAGGAGCATTTAAACTAGTATGGGATGCATTTAAACTAGTATGGGATGCTTTATGGCTATAAATTAATGCATGTGCCTTCCAGCTGGCTTGGTGATGTACTTTAAGAAGTACAGCTGAGGCTTCAGAATCATTTAAAACAACGTCTCTACAGAAAGGTCCAAGCTCCATGCAGCATGTCGATTCACATGAAAAACTGAAACCACACGGAATCTGTATTAACCCATTTAGGCCGGGAAAGCATTACCGCATTTCTACCATTCAAGCCGGGGGCGCTGTTGCGTAATTCTACCATTGACGCCGGGAGAGCATATAAGTCAAGCAAGAAGAAAGACGTTTTTTTCAAGCAAACATGGAGGAGTTTGACAGGGAAGAGTTGTCGGAAGGCAGTGATTTTGAGGAGTGTGTCGGCTTTGATGACGGTATAGATGAAAATGATGACTTTGAACGCGCTGAACCAATCGAACTACCACCGCATTGCACGGAGTGTTTTCAACCGCACACCTGGAGTGAAAGTTGATTTGAGCATATTTTTAATGAAGAACTTTGGATGCATCTTGTTACCGAGACGAATAGGTACAGTGACCAAACAAACCAAACTCCAACAAGAGCAAAGATGGCAAAGTGGTCACCCGTGACTGTGACGGAGATGAAGACATTTATTGGGCTGTGTATGGGCATAGGACTTCTTGTGTTGCCAATACAAAGAGATTATTGGCGACAGAGTAAATCTCTCTTCAGGACGCAGTTCCCCCAAAATATGTCCCGGGACAGATTTGTGGCCATCTGGAGGTAAGTTGTATGCAATTTATAACACAGACATATGCATTATTATGCATAATAATACTGTTAATAAGTCAGATAGTTATTTATGTAATGTTTGTTCTTTATTTTAAAAACGTTTTATATTGCACATTCTCAATGAAGACATGATCACATATGGAAAAAATAAAAGGTTGAATTTTGTTTTTGTTTTTTTTTTATTACTGCTTTTCACTTTTTTTTTGGGAAGAATTTCAAAGATAAAATATATTTTGAGTTCTATCTGCTACAGAAGCTGAGATATCAGTAATTTACTAGGCGTTGACAGAGTTGCTGAATTTACAGAAATACTTCAGGTTTTAGGGGTATTTTTTAAAATCGGCCATAGGTTTTTAAGGTGTTTTTTCCAGGCGTTTTAGGCCTAAATGGGTTAATGGAGCTGTTAACTGATTTTTGCGTATGGTCAGACGGCTGCATGCTTGCTCCACAAGTAGTAATCCCAGGGTTATAGCTGGGTACTTTATTGATGAAGTGGAAAACAGGAGCGGAACTGAAATGCGTGTCAGGACAGACATGCAGGTATTTTTAAGAAGTAATCATGGAGACCAGTTCTATAAAAGATGCTACTTTACTAGCATGCTACTTTACTTTATTACTCAAGTAATAATAACCAAATATATAGATAAGATCTCGTAATTACGAGATAAGATGTCTTCTAATTATGAGATAATTATAAGAAAATATCTCGGAATTATGAGATAAGATCTCTTAAATAAGAGATACTGATCTCGTAATTACGAGGTAAGCTGTCTGATTTCTTTGGTGAATGCAATACGCCTCCCTAGATTTGAACGGATCTTCCCAATAAAATAAGTTGGGGGGCTAAATGCTAAAAAATGCTAAAAAGGAAGGATGAGATAGCTGAGCAGAAGAGATTAAAAGAGAACAATTATATTTCTCTTAAGCAGTTGCTATGTACCCTGCAGCCCCAGCTACTGTTACACTGCTACTGTTATGCTGTCAAAGGTTCCTGTCAGGAACAAGTTGTCCTCAAGTCAGAAGGTACATAGATTTTGTTCTGGAGCTACCTGGAATTTTTTTAATTTGTGATTCCATCATTTTCTTTTTATTAAGTTAAAAAACAGTGGCACAAATGTCATCTATGTTTTATAAAACCACACATTAGTATGCAGTTAATTAATAGTTTGTGCCATATTGGTAAAATTGTCAATTTTTTCATCATTACATAAGCAATAGTTTTCTATCTATTTTTGGTAATGTTTTTTTTGCTTTGGATGCTTCATTTTTTTGAGTTTTTTTACCAGATTATTTTTCAACAACCTTCTCCTCCTACACTCCCTTCTCTTTTATTCTCTTCCTCCTACACCGTGTAAAACTTTCAGGGAGCAAATAGCTTGTTGAAAGTTCTGGAGAACACCATAAAAATGGCAGAAATTTTTTTTTTTCCATTTTGCTTTTTTGGCAAAAAGCTTTAACATTTAGTGCATCATAGAACTTCTGAAGAACCAAACAACAAAACATGATTTCCTGTTTTACTGTAACTGTATAGGATCCTCACCATTGAGTGCTTTTTAAGTCCCAAACAAGTACTTTTTTTAAATGTCCATTGACGATTTGTGCCGTTGGCAGTGTGAACTGAACATCCTACTTCAGCTTTTGATACAAAAGACTCCCAGCTGTTTATTTTGAGATTTTGGAGCAAGTATGTGTAAATAAAACCCTAAATACATCCAATTAGTTTAAGACAGGGGTAACCAATTAAAAATCAGCAGGGTCTGAATAAAGAAAATCATCAACCAGTAAAGGTCCAGAGAAATTTTTAATTATAATCAGTTACTTTAAACAGATTTAACACTGAAATAAAATGAGGTTTTTATGCATCCATGTTATAAAATTCTGTTTCCATTTTAAAATCTTAAGTGTTTTTTTTTTTAAGTAGAGAACAACAATCATTCAGTTTGGTATATAGACAATTTCCTGATTCACATATTTTGTAAAACACCTGAACTGACCGTTTTTTTTTTTAAGTTTTTTTATGGCTTAATGAGAGTAGTGGGCTTTAGGCTTTAAACCTGGGTTTGAATGGAGACATGGGTGTAACTTTGTGATGAAAGCTGGTGGGGACACTCTTAGAGTGGTAGCTGATGGACACTTGATACTCGACACAAACGCTTTCAATAGGGTTTGTATTTTTATAAAATTGAGCTCAAACATACATTTATTGAATGCTTTCCTATTGTTGCGAACAAAAGAATAACCAACTTACACTGATATTTATATTTATGGGTAGTTAGACATTAATGTATATAAAAAAGGATGAATAACAGCCCATTCCGATGCCAACAGCAATATATTGTGCCTCCTTAGTATGCACACAATTTCAGTTTCATTCATCCACCCATCAATCCATCAAGATTGATTGGATGTTTTTCCTTTCAGCTACATCATTGATTATCCTCCTTCAAAAGCAGCAAAATTAAATTTAGAAATTTGTCCCACTTATTTCTGAGAGCCAAAGTCTATTGGAGTTATTGGTGGGGACATGTCCACACCAGTCCTTCAGAAAGTTACAAAGCCATTCTAAAGCACATATCAACCATCATTTTGAGCCTGGATCCATATTTATTTTTGATTCTGTTCATGGTGGAGAATCCTGCTTCACAGCAGCAGGTTGAGCCAAACATCCTCTAAATGTGCAGGGTCATCTTTGAGCACCATTTCACTCTTCTTTCACCAGTTCACCGCAGTTCTTCCAGCAGTCCACACTTTCTCTGCTCTTTTTCTCATCGTCTTCTCGGCTTGCCACAGGTTTGCCTGCTGTGTCTAAAAGTAGCAGCAGCAGCAACCCAGACTGACAGCAGCTCATTGGCTAATTTGTATCACATGTAGCCTGGTGCCGGACGCTCTGGAGGGCTTTACTGTATTAACAGGAGAAGCGGCGCAAGTGCAGTTAGATACTGCCCACTAATCCATGACCTCTGGCTTAAGAGATACAGCTTGCAATGCATAATCTAGGGGGGGGGATAATATTCAAATCAATGACTATTCACCCTATTGTTTGTAAGGGTGTTGACTTCCAGGACCCTTAGAGTGGACTCGTAGGGTTTCCATCATCTTAATGTGTTCAAATCTAGATTATGAATCCTACTATGATGGGTTTTATTTTCTATTCTCTAGGAATAAAGGACGTTCCTTGCTTATGGCATGTGTTTGGGTAATTGGGAGAAGAAGCTCTTTTAGTTGTTAGACAGAATAGTCTACACAATATGTGCTACACAAAACTGAAATAAGTACATTTTTGTTAAATTATGTGTATTTACCCTTAATTTAAGTAGGTTAATGAGATTATTTGCCAATGGAATTAGTATTTTTTCTTATTACCTAAGATAATTAGATAATATTCACTTCTGTGGACTGGGCTTGTACTACGACACATTAAGACCGTTTCATTGTGTTCCATTCTAGCAGTTTGAATCTTTGAAATTCAATTCAGTTTATTCATATAGCACAAATTCACAACACGTGTCATCTCAAGGCACTGTACAATGCATAAGTAAAATTAATTAAAAGTTTTCTATCTAAGGAAAACTAGTTGATTGCATTGAATCAAAACCTCACACTAAGCATGCTTGTTGCGACAGTGGAGAGAAAAAACTCCCTTTTAACAGGAAGAAACCTCCAGCAGAACCAGGCTCAGTGTGAGCGGCCATCTGCCGAGGCCGACTGGGGTTCAAGGAGACAGAAGCAGAGACACAAAAAGCAGCTGACAATCTCCGAGCCAGCTCCCATGTCACCGGATGAAGAGAGCACATTCAGCCAAAGGGCTCACATTGCTAACAGAGATTTGTTAGAATTCTATGTTGTCTTTATACATTGGGGTAAGTTTTAGAATGGCAAAGAATATTACATAGCTGAAATATTGGAAAAAATAACATGCAGTATGCATTATAGCTTTGGAATATTTAAGTTTAAAATGAAGAACAAATATTATATATTCTTGACTGCTCTTTTTCTCCATTATGGCCACAACACTCACCTTACTGTTTTTAGTACTTCAGGCTACATCTCCTTCAAGTATGGGCATCTGGGATTGTGAGTTTCCATCCGATTAGCCATAAAGTTTATTAGCTTTACGAGTGTGAACACATGGTTCCTAGAAACATTATTGCCTACCATTTGTTGCAGCCTGAGCAGTTCATTTTTTATGATGTTGCTTATTATGATCATATTCACATTGGGATGAAACAGCTAATCTTTTTAATGATAACCAGAATAACATCTCAAAGCATCCCGAGGCATTACCATCAAAACAGCATGAATGAAAAAGGATGCAGTGTTTGTGATTAAGGCAGAAAATAAAGAAAGATGCTGAGACAAGATGGTAGAACAAGTTTTCAGCATAGTTGAATGTTAGATTCTAAAACTTTGTACAGAAAAAAATATTATAGATTTTATTTTTTTGGCTCTTGTGGCCTTTATTTTGTTATTTTTGAAAGTATGCCAGCAGGAAAGGCAGTTTGAAGACAGGGGAGAGTCATTTAGCAAAGGTCAACAGAGCAGCAACTTCGACCCTGTGACAGCTGGTATATGGGCCGGCGCTCTACATCTACACCACATCAGCACCTCCAATTTTTTGTAGATTTGAACCTGTGTCTGACCTACACACAGGAAGAAGGGTCACAAGCCATTTTGGCTTCAACCATCGGCCCCTGATGTTTTGTCTTTAGAATAGATTTCTGACTGTACCTAATTCAGCAATCCCTCAATTCGAAAATTAATATGACTCCTTTCAAAAGCAATCTCTAAAACAGCTTATTGCATCCGATCATTTAATTTTATAGGAATTGATTCTGATGGATGAGCGTGTGGAGACCATAGATATCTGCATGCATTATGTATTGGACTCTGCAGCAATCCCTCAGACTGAACATGCATGTAGGAGCAATGACAAAGAAAAACTCCCTATAACAGAAAGAGACCTCCAAGAGAACCAGGCCCATTGAGAGTGGCCATCCACTGAAGCTGACAGGGGTTAAAGGGATAGTTCGGGATTTTTGACATTAATCTGTATGGCATCCCCATCACCAGTGTCATGCAATCACACTGACTTACCCCTGGCAGCATCCTGTGAGCAGAGTTCTCGTCCAGCTTTGGTCAAGCCGAAAGTAGTCCGGCAGGTTTGCTAGACCCAGCAAAATAAAACGTTTCTCTTCCCAAAACATTATGTGTTCAAAAGAGTGATATTTTTGCATCCCAAAAACATTGTAGTGGAAAAAGTCACACGTCGTTATCACTTGGTCCTATTTTCTCTCTGTTCGTATCAGTGCGCGCCGTCATTCTGACAGCGAGCTCAACTTTGAGGAGGGCAGGGAAGTCGCTGTTGTTTGTGATGCAGACAGCAGCTGCTGCAACTCCGACATCCTCATCAATGGAAAGGTTCTGTATCTCGGGCATTACTAAATCCCACTCGTGGCAACAGTAGCATTCCACCTCTGTCTGCATTAATTCACACTTGAAACAAGTGCACCATGATTTGTCGGCCACCCTGGATATCGCAGCTCCAACTGAGGCTCCTGCGGCTCCGGCTTCAGCTTCCATCACTTCTCTGTCCACCCTCTCTCTTTCTGCCCGATCTAACTCCATTTGTCGAAGTTCATCGTCGGTGTACTCGGGTTCATAAAGATATCCCTTTGGCTCTAAGTGGAAGTCGATGTTTTCCTCGTCGCTCTCGTAGTCAGACATCTTCCCCAGTAGTAAACAATCGCGAATCAAACAGGTAGGCCCTTAACCTGACAACAGCCAGATGCATGCCTCGCTCCGCCCAGCTAGGAGCTGGGCGGAGCGAGACATGCATCTGGCTGTTGTTAGGTTAGTAGGCCCTAGCTGTCAGGTCATGGTGTCGCGCGCACTGATACGAACAGAGAGAAAATAGGACCAAGTGATAACGACGTGTGACTTTTTCCACTACAATGTTTTTGGGATGCAAAAATATCACTCTTTTGAACACATAATGTTTTGGGAAGAGAAACGTTTTATTTCGCTGGGTCTAGCAAACCTGCCGGACTACTTTCGGCTTGACCAAAGCTGGACGAGAACTCTGCTCACAGGATGCTGCCAGGGGTAAGTCAGTGTGATTGCATGACACTGGTGATGGGGATGCCATTTTGATTCATGTCAAAAATCCCGAACTATCCCTTTAAAGGGACGGAAACAGAACCTGAAAAGGAACAAGCACTGAGCCATAAATATTTTCCTCGTCAGGAAAGGTAAAGGTAAACCAGCTCCTCAGGTGACTCTGTCTATGATAGAAACGGTTAGGCGAATGAGCTATGAATCACTTCTCATATATATGAGATAAAAGAGAGCACATATACATATATCATGTATTATGTATAGCATATGATAACATTTAATATCTTAGATGATTGGATCTTAAATTGATGACCCTTTTCCAGCATGAGATGCTGTCTTAAAAAGAAACCCAGCTTGATGAATTAAAAGCCCTTTAGCTAACCTTAATGTGCCCGGGTAGAGCTGCATATCCTGCTTGGTTGTCCAAGCCTCTGGTTACTTGAAATTAAATAATGAAGAGTAATGAAACAATGAGAGGATCTTATCTTTGGGGATTTTCTCTATTATACATAATTAAAACCTTCACTCACCTGTATTCAGACTCTCTTGTTAAATGTTTCCATGAAAAAGAGTTTCAGTAAATTTGATCTTGTTAAAATAGCATGGAGTAGTGTCAGGTCAAACCTTGCTTGATAAAGAAAAAATGTTTTAAGAGCTTTACTGTTGTCACTATATGTGGGAGTACTAAGTGTTATGCCATGTATAATAAATACGCAGCCTGTCAGTCTGAGAAGGCTAACCCCGAAATCCCACATACTCCGTCAGCGCTCCGCTCCAGACCGCCTGCTCAAAGCAAAGCCTACAGCCGCCACTGTGGCTCCAGACCGCTCCGCTCTGAGTTTCTTGGAGATGGTAGAGAGCATGCGCCAGATGAACCAGGGTTTCCGCGGATCATTAAAAATAATTACAATTCATTCTTTTTTTTTTTTTATCAAGGCCTTAATTGGCACTAAAATTATTTAAATATGTTTATTGAAGTATTTATAATTCTTTAATATAAAATGCTTATAAAAACAATTTCGTCAGATATATTATATCGCTATTAATTTGCGTGGAACTTATCATAAAGCCGTATGTTCGGAAAGGAAGCTCCAGGTGGAGAAAAAGCTAGAGGATATATATATACGTATAAATGTGTGTGTGTGTGTTTACATACATACAGGAGTCATGGAACTGTGCTTCCAGCTCCTTCATATTTCATGTACACTAATAACTTGTGTACATGGTTCTTGTTGATGGCATTAAAATCATTTCTAATAGCATTAAAATAGCATTAAATTAGAGTCACTTATTCCTGTATGAACCCTGTGAGCGCTTAATTTAATATGACATATTAAAAAAATCCCACCATCATCCAGCATATGTTCAGTTTCTGCCCAAATATCAGTGATGGGCAGTAGCGCCGCTACATGTAGCGAAGCTATTAGTTTAACTACATTTTCCAGTAGCTTGACCGTAGCGTCGCTGCTTTATTTATCAAGTAACTTTCCTGTAGCAACGTTATTGTTTTGATCAAGTAGCGACGCAGCGTCCACAAACGCTACAAAATGCAGGGCATAACTAAGAAATGAAACCAGGTTTTCTATTTTGAAACAACAATCAGCCACAAGCTACTGTAAATAGCAGTTTCAGCTGACGCTCTTATAAGTGGCGTAGTAGCACACGCACACTCAGTAGGGTTAAACAAGCGCACCCTTTCCCAGGCTGTCGTTCTATTAGCTGTAATGGTTGCTAGGCGACGATCCAACTGCAGTCCGAGAGAGCAAAAAAAAAAATCTGCAAGCAGAGCCTACGGGTTTGTGAGCGTATCTGTGACTCGTGCAGAGCGCGGATTGTGCGCGAAGAGAAGGAGGCAAGCGAGAGGAGAAAATATCTGTGCAAGAAGCATTAAATCTGAGAGAAGAAACAAAGAGAAGAGAAAATATTTGAGAGAGAGCGCATGTTTTGAGTGTGAGCATCATAAGTTTTGAGTGCAAGAAGATGAAATTCTTTTCTCAAATTGAAATGATGTGCTCTTGCATTATGGCAGGATAATTCTCCCATATGTGCCACTAAGATACTCTAATTAGAGAGCAGTAGTGAAACTTCGATATTGTATTTTCATGGCCTAGTTTTCCTGACAGGATGTTTACATAAATCTGCTTTTAGGCTTTGCACAGACAAGATTTTTTTATTTATGGAGGAACAGCTCTACCGTATATAAAATAAATAAATAAATAAATAAATAAATAAATAAATGCTCAATAAATAAATAAATAAGCATTCAATTAATTGCCCCCAAAAACACAATGAATAAATATGTAGGTAGAAATAAAATTATACGGTGAGACATATGTGTCACTTAATTAGCTTCTTTATTTTTTCACCTTTTTTGTAAACAGTTTCATTTGTTACTTAAATCGACTGTTTAATTGAGGTCTGAAGAAGTTTTCTCTAAGGGAGACCCTAAAGAAATAAGATGCCTTTTGTAGGGTTTTGTTTTCCCTAGAGATGTCCATTGAATGCAAACTCATAGCTATGTCTCGATGTGTAGAACACTACACAGTACCTTTAATTTGGTTCTAATAACAGCAGATTGTTTAGTTTGTCTACTAGTAATTACTTCAGTTTTTATTTTAATATGCTGATCATAAAGCAATGTTTACACTGTGTTATGTCATTGGCTGATCTTTAATAAATGTTTTAACTAGTGTGTCAGACTCATTTTGAATTGATATTAGGTTGGTACAACGTTAAGTAGCTTCTGATGTAGTTAAGCTACTGTTAACACATTAATGTAACTTAGCTTGCTATAATTCTTTAGGTGGTAGCTTTGGTGTAGTGAAGCTTAATTTATTGTTGAGTAACTGATAGCTTAGCTCACTACAATGGACAAGTAGCTTGCCCAACACTGCCAGATATACACTCACCGGCCACTTTATTGGGTACCCCATGCTAGTAACGGGTTGGACCCCCTTTTGCCTTCAGAACTGCCTCAATTCTTCGTGGCATAGATTCAACAAGGTGCTGGAAGCATTCCTCAGGGAGTTTGGTCCATATTGACATGATGGCATCACACAGTTGCCGCAGATTTGTCGGCTGACCATCCATGATACGAATCTCCCGTTCCACCACATCCCAAAGATGCTCTATTGGATTGAGATCTGGTGACTGTGGAGGCCATTTGAGTACAGTGAACTCATTGTCATGTTCAAGAAACCAGTCTGAGATGATTCCAGCTTTATGACATGGCGCATTATCCTGCTGAAAGTAGCCATCAGAAGTTGGCTACATTGTGGTCATAAAGGGATGGACATGGTCAGCAACAATACTCAGGTAGGCTGTGGCGTTGCAACGATGCTCAATTGGTACCAAGGGGCCCAAAGAGTGCCAAGAAAATATTCCCCACACCATGACACCACCACCACCAGCCTGAACCGTTGATACAAGGCAGGATGGATCCATGCTTTCATGTTGTAGACGCCAAATTCTGACCCTACCATCCGAATGTCGCAGCAGAAATCGAGACTCCTCAGACCAGGCAACGTTTTTCCAATCTTCTATTGTCCAATTTCGATGAGCTTGTGCAAATTGTAGCCTCAGTTTCCTGTTCTTAGCTGAAAGGAGTGGCACCCGGTGTGGTCTCCTGCTGCTGTAGCCCATCTGCCTCAAAGTTCGACGTACTGTGCGTTCAGAGATGCTCTTCTGCCCACCTTGGTTGTAACGGGTGGTTATTTGAGTCACTGTTGCCCTTCTATCAGCTCGAACCAGTCTGGCCATTCTCCTCTGACCTCTGGCATCAACAAGGCATTTCCGCCCACAGAACTGCCGCTCACTGGATGTTTTTTCTTTTTCGGACCATTCTCTGTAAACCCTAGAGATGGTTGTGCGTGAAAATCCCAGTAGATCAGCAGTTTCTGAAATACTCAGACCAGCCCTTCTGGCACCAACAATCATGCCACGTTCAAAGTCACTCAAATCACCTTTCTTCCCCATACTGATGCTCGGTTTGAACTGCAGGAGATTGTCTTGACCATGTCTACATGCCTAAATGCACTGAGTTGCCGCCATGTGATTGGCTGCTTAGAAATTAAGAGTTGACGAGCAGTTGGACAGGTGTACCTAATAAAGTGGCCGGTGAGTGTATATATATATTTTTGTAGATTTTTGTAACTGGATAAGGATAGTTCAAAACTGCTTTTTTTTTAATGAATGAATTTTAATGTTGCTATATTTTAATTTGACGAACCGGAATTTCTCGATGTTCTTTTTCCTGTTTGGTGCGATTGCAATTGAGGATCTTGACCTGGCTGTATGGAGGACCCACTCTGCCATATTTAAAAATAAATACAGAAATAAATAAATGCTCAATAAATAAACAAGCATACAATTAATCACAACCAAAAATACAATCAACAAATAAATGTAAGTAGAAATTAAATTATATGGTGAGACATAAGTGTATATAACTCTTTGAATTAGCTTCTTTATTTATTTGCCTTTGTAATATTTACCTTATTTATTTTTTTGTCCTTTATAATCTTCAACTTTATTTTTTGATTACTTATATTTGTAATATTTGTATATTTGTATATTTATTTGTATTTTTTTTTTACCCTAGTTATTTCTTTGCTGCTATTTAACCAGTGGAGCTCCGCAGCTAACGGCAGCCAGGTCTAACGGCAACCCATCTGCAGCGGCCCTTTTTCCATGTGTGAAGGACCGCTGGCTATGATGGTGATTTTCTATTGTATTTGGCAAAGTTTGTCCTCGCCAAGAACATACTTGGTGAGGACACGAGTCCCTACTTGCGTTCTAATGACTTCAGACTCGACTTCAGACTCTCCTCTCCTCCTGTAGATTCGACCGATGCAGTAAAATGCTAAATAAACCAATAAGCAGTAGTTGACTCTCTAGGACACACACCCTCCTCATTTGCATAATGAGGCAGAAATGTGGGCAGAAATGTAAAAAGTGCAGGCAGAAATAAATAGCGGCGAAGAAATAACTAAGGTAAAAAAAATACAAAGGAAGAATAAAACAGACAAAAATATTATAACATGCATATAAATAAAAACTTAAAAATATAAGTAATTAAAAAATAAAGTTAAAGATTATAAAGGACAAAAAATAAATAAGGTAAATATTACAAAGGCAAATAAATAAAGAAGCTAATTAAAAGAGTTGTATGCATTTATGTCTCACTGTATAATTTAATTTCTACTTACATTTATTTGTTGATTGTATTTTTGGTATTATTATTGGGCATATATTTATTTCTGTATTTATTTTTAAATATGGCAGAGTTGGTCCTCCATATGGCCGGACCGGAGCGGAGTAAAAAATAGCTCGGCTCCGTAATTTGTCGGTGACGGACGGAGAAGACGTACGTGGACGGAGACGTGCAGAGGAGTAGCGGTGGATGTGGAACAGCTCTCATTGATTTCCATGAAAGACAAGCGCTCCGCACGACATACGTCAGCAGGGCGGAGCGGAGCGCTGACGGAGTATGTGGAATCTGGGGGTTAGAATCTTAGGTCAAAGAACTGACCAATCACATCAATGGCGTAATGACACAATAGGCCCGTAAGCAACATTATCTGGGGGGGCCCCATATGAATTACAACACGTGATAAAGGTTCAGTATACGGCGACAGTTTAATAAATTAGCCATGAAGAAACAATTAGGCAAATCTCAGTAGTTTATTATCACACATCACACACGGAAAAATAGTGACTGCGAACCTTTAATGGAACCATTGGTGACAGCGCACCACCACATGTTACAGACATCCTAAGCTTAAAAAGGAATTGAACCCTGGTTCTGCTGGAGGTTTCTTTCTGTTAAAAGGGAGTTTTTCCTCTCCACTGTCGCTACAAGCATGCTTAGTGTGAGGCATTGCATTCAAGTCAATGAGTCGATGCAATCAACTGGTTTTCTTAGAAAACTTTGAATCGATTTCACTCTCTGATCTGGTGAACTGTAAAGTGCCTTGACAGGGTTCCCGCAGGTCCTTAAAAAGTCTTAAAAGGCATTGAATTCTTCAAAATAAAACTAAGGCCTTAATTGGTATTAAAATGTCTTAAATCAGTCTTTCGTTTGTCTTAATTTTTAAAACATCATAAATAGGATTATTTTTATTCCGATTTATTTTTGTTATCTAAATAAAGCGTTAAAATTGACAATTTTTTTTATTATTTAAAAAAATACCGGCTCGCCATTATTGGTTCCGTCCCGATAGCGGAACCAATAAAAGCGTTGTTGCGGCCGGGACATTTGGGAGATGCTCCATTTACTTTTTTTCTGGAAAATATGAGCAAGTGTAAATGTAACCAAAATTGTCTATCCAGCCAAGAGTTTTCTCCATGGCTAAAACCACTACCACGGAGCATACATGAGGCACAGTGTATTTTGTGCAAGAAGCGATTCAAGCTCGGAACAATGGGAATTAAGGCAGCGGGAGTCACATGCGAAGCGCGAAACACAAAGCGTCAAAATCAAGTTACCGAGAAACAGCCGGTATTTCTCAGTTTTGTTCCACCCTTGTCTCTGCAGCGCCTCCACTTATCACCAAATCAAACATACTAAGAAAACGATACCAAGAAAAATAGCTGCAAAAAAGACTTAGCACTGGTTATGTTGTGGCTTTAAAACTGATTTGTTTTGTTCCCTGCTAAAACAAAGTTTGTGAATTCAGTTAAATAATTGTTAAAATATATCTGTCATTTGTGTGTTTTTAGCTTTCTTCATGTATGGGAAGCTTTCCAAAATTTGAAACATTAGTGCAGTGGTTTATGTTAAATTAAACTTTTGGGTTAAGTTGTCGCAAGCGGGTTTTTCTTGTGTTTCTTGTGAATTTGGTGTTAAATTTTTATTTCAAGTGGCATTAAAAAGTCTTGAATTTAACTTGCCTTATGCTGTAGGAACCCTGCTTGAGATGACACGTGTTGTGAATTGGAGCTATATAATGAAACTGAATTGAATTTAATTCAATCTTAGTATATCATCTTCCCAATCTGAAATCTAAATGTGTTCTGGAGCTATAAAGCTGAGAAGAACCATTTGCACTAAACATTGGATTTTAATAGTCCTTGAGAAATGTTTGTTTACTGTAAGGCATTTTGTCGCTTTTAATCAGTCTTCAGTAAAAGTGTTGTTATGCCCCTTGATCTCCTTTCATATCTTGGTTCTTCCTGTTCACAGGAGTGGAAAAATGATCGCCTCCGGTTTGAAACAGGTGGGGGGGGGACACTTCCCTGAGACACAGACCTAAACACAGAGAATTATCACCATCATGACAGACGTATTCACTGCTGACAAAAATGCAAATGGAATGGTTCATTTCACTCGAGGCTTCCCACACCTTTTCTAGTGATCATGATTAATGGGCCAGACTTCGAATTTGGGATGAAGAACTTTGTCCAACAAAACCCGTTAGGCCTGTTTTGTATTCTCTTCAAGGCTGCATCTAGCTGTCAGTGACAGTGCTGAAAAAACATTTGCTTGCATGTGAAATAGCCCCATAAAAATAGAGATAAAAAAAACAGGAGACAACCATGGCACCATGGGAACATAAAATGTGTGATAGAAGATCTACCTCCATCACAGTCATTTCTTATCCACAGCTTTACTAATGATTTATGTTAGTCATGCTGGATGCAGAATAAATGTGACAAGACGCATCCATAGTTGTGACTCCTTTTATTTCTATTCACCTTGCTATTTGACAAAATAGAAAGGTTGAAAATAGAAAAAAATGCAGAATTCTAGACATCTGCAAAACAGTTGTTTCCCATTTATGCTATTACATCCACAAAAACATATATTCCACCAGGAGCTATTTTAATTCTAAACTGCTGGCTCATACTGACCGTGGTACAGCAATGTGTTTGTACAAACTGGTCCATTTTAAAAACATTTTATGAGTGCTTTAAGTTGTTCTGTCAGCTTAATTCCCATATTTATGTCCCTTTTCAGCACATATCAGAACTCTATTTATAAAATTAAAGCAAAATCACTTATAGCTGTACTTCATATTGCTATGATACAATTTTTTCCCGTTCTGGGCAAATACACACATTTAAAAATGAATTACAACCGGTATGTTTGCCGACTGATTTTCTCAGTTAGAGGAATACTGCTCCATCATGCAATTTCACATAGGCTGACTAAAACCGATAAGCGCCCAGATGGAATAGTCTGATTCAACCTTATTTATGCTGCAAAGAACAACCTGACACATCAAAAATTGATATGATCGACAGTGGAGGGTTTTGAATACCATATCGGTGGTTGTCCAGGGCATCATTGAAAGGGGAATACATGAGCACCTCATAAAGAGTTTAATGTTATTTTTTTACAAGGGGTCCAGAAGTTTTGATTGTAGTTTTTTATGGTTTCTATGGAAGTCAATTTTGCAATCATGACCCGTCCGAAGAATCTCACGAAAGTTCCTGTGTGCGACAGAAGATGGAGGCATGTAAGAAATAACTTTGTGAAGAAGGGGCAGTTTCCAAAACATATAAGCATTAAGCTAAATACTCTCATTAAAACATTAGACAGATTTTCTAGCCTTTGAATTTAATAGGGGTTATATAATAGAATTTGTCTCGGCTTGAGTTTGTTTTATTGTAAATTTATCAAGTCCATAAAAAACGATTCAACATTGTTGTTGAAATCAACATTGCTAGCATTAGACACATGTTATAAACTAGGTCCCTATTATGTTGTGTGATAAAACCTTCTGAGGTCGTTTAGGATGCTTCAAGGTGCCGAATGTTCTGTCTTTGCACAAATTTAGAAGGAACCCCTCCTGATGTACATGTGTTGGTGCACCAGATAGTGACCTGGTGCAGGGAGAACAACCTGGAGCTCAGCGCTCTAAAAACAGTGGAGATGGTTGTGTACTTCAGGAAGAACTCAGCCCCAGCTACCCCCATCACCCTCTGTGACTCCACAATTGACACCTCACAGGACCTAAAGTGAGAGCTGAACATCAGCTCCCTCACCAAGAAAACCCAGCAGAGGATGTATTTCCTGCGGCTGCTGAAAAAAATTCTACCTGCCGCGTACAATGATGGCGCACTTCTACTCCTCCAGTCCATACTCGCCTCCTCCACTCTTCCACCATCTTGTACGCTGGTGCCATCGCCTAGGACAAGCCCAGACTGCAGCGTATCATCCGGTCTGCAAGGAAGGTGATTGGTTGCAATCTTCCATCTCTCCAGGATCTGTACACCTCCAGGACTCTGAGGCGTCCAGGGAAGACTGTGACTGATCCCTCGCATCCCAGCCCCAAACTATTTCAGTCACTTCCCTCTGGCAGGAAGCTGCGGTCCATCAGGTCCTAAACCTCACACCACAAGAACAGTTTCTTACCATCTGCTACCAGCCTTATCAACAAGTCCTAGAGACATGACACTTACACTGCCCTCCCCCATTCAGAACCTAGAAGCTACACCAACATAACATCTCCAGACCTACGTTACATTAACGCACATAACTATATACTATATAAAGTATATAGTATATTGTATATAACTATAGATCCTGTATATACTGTATATCTAATATGTTTGCAGCATCAACACCAAGTCAAAGTGCAAACCTACTTGGCAATAATCTTGATTCTGTTTCTGGTGAACTTTAGTTTTTAACCAACAGATGGTCTTAATTTTTAAAAACATGTTGGCCTGTTTCCGATTATGACTGGAACACCTGTTTCCTGTAGTGCTGGTTCTTAACCAATCGGCTTTAAATCAACTGCTATGATTTCCTCTGGAGTGGAGCGTGAAAATGCATTTCTGTTGGTCTGCAAGGTCGTGGGTCACGAAGGAGTGTTTGTGTTGGGATAGAGTTAAGAGAATGTCTGTGAAACCCGATTTGATTTGAAAGAACCTAATACATTTGAAACTATAAAATCTGTAAAATAAATAAATAAAAGTTAAAAAATATAAATCCGTGTAAAAATACAAATATCTTGACGTAAAGTTGTATTTACTTATTTTGTAAGTCTGTTTATATGTTAATGTGCAATTTAATTTAAAATGACTGGACTCGTGAAACATGGAGCCACTGAAATTAATCAACTTAAACAAATGGTATTTCTATCCATACACAGGCATCTCAGGTTTGACATTCCAACAACATACCCAACAGTGAATCCAATCAAAAAGAGCATGCAAATAAAATATTCATTGCTTTATTTATTTATTTTTCTAGTTGTGTTCAGGGCTGCAGGCCTCATGGTTTGACCAAAGCATGATTGACTCAGATAGCCACTTGGATTTTTGCCAGCAACTCCATGTAGAAATGGCCTCATTCCTCCATTATCAGTTCATTTATTCTTCCTGGATACCAGACCTTATAAAATAGATTTTCAGTCCAGTCCTACATTGTTACTGAGCTACCCTAAGGTAATTTGAAGATTTTTAATGACCTTCACAGATTTTCATTTATCTGTCCTTTATATAGAAAACTTATTTAATCTTTTATCAATGGGTCTTTATCTTACTTTTACTTTACCATACCTATTATTCCCATTCTGACCAAATGCTTTCTGGGAGCAAAGAAAGCTGTTCCAGATCACGGCACTCAGCTGCATGCATAGTTTGACCAATTTGATAAAAAGTTGTTGAGTCAAGCATCATTTCATATCTATTGCTGGAAAAACACATTTTCTTTGACAAGAATAGTCTTTACTGCAATCTTCATACATAAGACTCAAAGCTTGTGAGTTTCAGCTGTCTGAAATCTTTTACTTATATGACTCAAAGGTGTTTATGTATACATATATATATATATATATATATATATATATATATATATATATATATATATATATATATATATATATATATATATATATATATATATATATATATATATATATGTGTGTATCGGGGCTTGCTTCATGTAGAGGAAGAGCTGAAATCGATGACGTCTAAGCATCTAAGCGTCTGCTCGGCCTTATGTCACTAAAATGACAGAAAACACACAATGTACCTTAAAAGATCCGATGTTCTTTTCTAAGAAATTGCACACAAACCCTTGCAAAATATTTTATTATACACACAAATCATGAACAATTTCAAGGGAACTTAAATGAAAAAAAAAAACCCAAGAACAATTGCAAACATCACAGATGCAGTAGCTGGTGACATGTTCGGATGAAGCTTCATGAAACGTGTGGTTCGTTGAAGCGATTTGCCCAAAAAATGCCTCATGAGACATCTCACCATCACTACTGAGGAGGTAATGTAACTTTTTACCTTGTTCACCCAAATCAACATTTTGGGAGATGTGATGGCCAAACCCATGGCCACACCTTAAAGTCTGGGTATACATGCACCTTTATTTATTTAAGCCATATACATACTTTAGTTTGCAATAAAACTTTATTCTTAGTTCAAATGCATGTGTTCTATTTATAAGCGCGCACCTTTAGTTCACCATATTTGTTTGCTCTCATTCATATTTCTTTCTGTTTTTGTCACTAATCTGTTTCTTACCTATGGTGCCTAGGAGTTTGGCCTAAGTTTCGCTTAGGATTTGTTTGCGGTTGGTGCGTTTTCATTTTTCTAAGATATAGATTAGTTTTTTTGTCAAACCTAACTGTACTGCCAATGTTTGTAATTTCTGGTTGTTTGTTTAGTTTGAATTACCCCTATTGGTGTTAATGGTCTGATCAGCCAGTGTATATATATCCTTGTGTGTCATTTCTTTGTTAGGTTAGTAATATTTGTTTATGCAGCCAGTTAGTTTGGGCACAGTTTGCTTGAGTTACATTTTCTCTTTTTGGTTGGCCTCTTTTATGACTTGAACCCATGTATTTTTTGTAAGTTTCTATTTTGGGTTAAAAATAAAAAACCCTGTTTTTGGATTAATTCATGTGACACCTCATGCTTTTCATCTCGGTCCCTCACAGGAGATCATAAATATTCATTTTTGGAGACGTGGTCCCAGTGGGGAAACCTTTCAAAAACTTTCAGTGTGTACCTGCTAGCCGCTGCTTTTTTGTAACAATGATGTCGTATCTTGATCCCTCGCTGTTACCTGCATGCACCTCTCATGCCGTCACATTTGTGTTGTTTTTTTCAACTGTTTTGCAGTGATTCTGTGACACAGTCAAAGCGCCACCAAAGAGCCTGCCGTACTACAGCATCTCCACTAGAGCTTTTTAGACGCTTATTATTTTTAACTTGTTTATAAAAACGATTGTGTTTCTTTTCATTTGAAATAGGGCTAAGAAGTACAACAAGAAAAGACACAGGTAGAAGCAGGACTCATTGAAATGATTAGGCCAGCATAGAAAACAGAAGTGACCAACAGTTGAATAATAATTCAATAGATCTGACTAATAATTCAATTCAATTCAGTTTATTTATATCGCGCCAATTCACAACACATGTCATCTCAATAAGAAAAAGAAAAGAAAACATACTAAACTGAAAAAGAGCTACAAGACAAATATACCAAACTAGAAAAATCGAAAATCAAAATTAGTATTTTTTCTTAAAATCAGTGCATTTTGTTCTTGAACTGAGTTGGTAGGTGAGACACTTTGCCAATCGAACAAGACAATTTACATTTCAAATAAGAAAAAAACTATTTAATTGTCTAATTTCAAGTGCATATTATCTAATTATCTTATTTAAGAGTAAAAATACTCATTCTATTGGCAGATCATTTTAATTTTTCTGCTCAATTTAAGGCTAAATACATTTAATTTAAGAAAAGTTAACTTATTTCTAGCTGTTTTTTCCTCTGCAAACTAATTCAGAGGATAAGGGCTGTGAAGAAAACTAAAGTCAATAATAAAGAAAGGTATTCACATAAAAATCAAATATGAGCATTGTGAAGTGAACTATAAGGCAAAACCCAAATGTCAGGAACACAGCAACACCAAAACACAACATTCCTCAAGCAAAGAATGAAAACCTAACAAGCAAAATTGCAGGCAGAAATGATGACCTCTAAAGGAAACATAACAATAAAATAACTGGGAGAAAAAGTAAAGATTTTGTACAGTCTTCACAAATAACTGAGGATCCTGTCTTGAAGCATAAGCCTCATGAAAACTAACCCGGTGAAATGAGGTTCAACACTGGAAAAACGATTTAGGAAATAAAATATCTTAAATTAGGTGTATTTACCCTTAATTTGAGTAGTTAATGAGATAGTTTGCCAATGGAATGAGTGTTTTTACTCTTAAAATAAGATAATTACATAATATCCACTTGAAAAAAGACAATGCAATTGTCTTTTCTTTTTTTAAGTGTAAATTGTCTTGTTCCATTGGTAAAATGTCTCTTTTATCTCCTCAATCCCAGAACAAATGCACTTATTTTAAGAAAAAACTACTTATCTACATTTCATTTTTTCCCAGTGAACAGTTTTATTCCAGATACTAGTAAATATGTAACCCTCACTTTCAGTGCTGGTTTTTTTTTTCAAACCCAGTTCCTTTGAGAATGTTTTGAATTCATCAAGGTCTCTGCATTGGGTACGTACTTGAGTCATCAACAAAGTGCCAAATCTTCACCCTGAGGAGCATAACAGAAAATTTCAATACATTTCCAAGCTCTCATTTCGGATTCGTTTTCTTTTAATTTCTCTACAACGGCATGAATGCTGTGAAGGTCAAGTTTTTAAAAAAGCGAGGAAGCTGAATATCCATTTAAACTACAGGTTGGAATGCTTTGAAGAAAAAACACATTCACTGCAGGGATGAATACATTAGTGGGCTCTAAAGCTTTCTAACTAGCTCCCATTCACCTGCCAACCTGTTCTTTCCTTAACAACTGGTGCTGGGATTTTATACAGCTTTCATTTGTTGAATATTTTAACCTTAAAAAATAAAATCTCTTACCTGCGTTACATAATGGGTTAAATTTGCCTTAAAAAATGCATTTTAAGCACTAAATGTTGGTAGAGGTGAGCTGAGGAAATTGCTCTGAAGCATTGCACCATGAGCTCCTTCTCAAGCCGCAGTGCTTTGTGTTGCATACAGTGACAGCAGCCTAAACTGAACAAGGCAGGCTCATAGGGATTCAACACACCAGAGGAACTTTATTGCTTCAGGCGTCCGCGGATACATGGATAGGTGTGAAGGACGTGACTGATTAGAGTCTGCAGTAATCAGGTCATGAGAGACTCTTTAAACCAGAAGCTCTTATGAAATTAGATAAATAAGCTCAGGATGGGTGAGTGAAGGTTGACAAGATGTGAGTTACATCTACAAGGACAGCAGGTAGTGATGAAAATAGAATATCTGCTAATTTAGGGTTGAGGGTTTGTGTTTGTAGCCCCAGATGCTTCAGGACTGGCCTGAAGCTGGCCTTAACGCACTGAGCCATCATAAACAACACCAAGTCTGCCCTGAAACGCTGCTTTGCTAAAGAGTCCTCAGGTCTACTGTACTTAAATCTACATGTTGTTTTTTTTTGTTACATTATGCCCAGCTTAAGAAGGAAAAAGGAAGGTTTAAAGGATATCTTTGGACTGTTTTGTTTCTCTTCTGTGTAATGGTGTGCAGTATAGTGATTTTTTCAATCAAAGTTCCCTTACCTGCTGCAAACATGTCATATTGCAGTGAGTTTTTAGGTAACTAAGGGTAAAGAGTAACAAGTAGGCAGACAGAGAACCTCTTTTAGCTGATTTAATTTTTTTAAGCATTGTTTTGGTGAATTTGAGTGAACACTTCCTGTCTTTTTCTGGTCTTAGTGCATTTTGTTTTTTTCTTTTTCTAATACACATTAAGGCACAACGACTCCTGCTTCCTTTATCACTGCAAATAATTAGTCCCTTTTCCATAAGTAGCCTCCACATGTAAACATGATAATGGTTTAGAGGTTGTTAGAGAGAATTTTTGTAAGTTTTTCATTTTAAATCTTTACTACTAAAACATTCTGTGATGTTCAACTCCCAATAAGAGGAAAAAGGTAAATGATAAAATACCTTGAAGGGTACGATAGCGTGCTACAAGTCATGCCTCTTTATCTAGATTTATACCAGATAAAAACTGTTAAGGATAAGCAATTCATACAATTCCACCACTAGTTGAGGTTGTTGAACACTTTGAAGACCAAAACAAGATGTGTAACAAGCAATGCCTTTCTCTATCTTCACTTAAGGTTGCCACCCATCTCGTTAGATCCTACTTTATTTGGCTGTTCTATTGTAGATAAAATTCCAGTATCTACTTAACTTAAGGAGAAAGAACAGATGCCTTCTTTGCTGAGATCACAGATAATTTTACTTTCAGCTAGGAGTACATTGCATGAAGTACAGTCTGCACAACATCTCCCAAATGGAGCCAACGTTGAACTAACTGATACTAATGTTTCCCTTTTATTTACTCACCTTCCTTTGTCATAAAATGAGTAGGTTCCCAGGACCCCAACCTACTGTACAGATTTACCACCATCAGTGACTTAGCATCTAGAGCAGTGGTAACCAAGTAAAAATCAGCGAGGCCCAAATAAATAAAATCATCAACCAGTAAAGGTCCAGAGACATTTTTAATTATAATCTGTTACTTTAAACAGAATTTAACACTGAAATAAAATTACGTTTTTATGCATCCATGTTATACAATGAATTTTTAAATAAGAAATATAAAAAACATAAGATTTTTTCATTTTAAAATCTAAAAAGCTTTTTTAAGTAGAGAACAACAATGGTTCAGTTTGGTATATAGACAATGTCCTGATTCACATATTTTATAAAACACCTGAACTGATTGTTTTTTCTTTCTTTTTTCTGTCTTAATGTTCGCAGTGGGCTTTATGCTGCCCTGCAAGGCTTTAAACCTGGGTTTGAATGGAGACAAAGCCATTCTAAAGCACATATCAAGGAGCTCATTTTGAGCCTGGATCCATATTTATTTCTGATTCTGTTCATGGTGGAGAATCCTGCTTCACAGCAGCAGGTTGAGCCAAACATCCTCTAAATGTTCAGGGTCATCTTTGAGCACCATTTCTCTTTTCTTTCACCAGTTCACCGCAGTTCTTCCAGCAGTCCACACTTTCTCTGCTCTCTATTTCTCATCATCTTCTCCTTCTTTCCCATCGCCGGGCTTGCCACAGGTTTGCCTGCTGTTTCTAAAAGTAGCAGCAGCAGCAACCCAGACTGACAGCAGCTCATTGGCTAACGTTTATCACGTGTTGCCTGGTCCTGGACACTATGAATGGCTTTACCATATTAACAGGAGAAACTGCACAAGTGAAGTTAGACATTGCCATCGGACATGCGGTAATTTCTAAATGTTTTAATCCAGGTTAGGTCTGGATTAGCCAGTAGGTTGTTCCGGATCTGGACCATGGTCCGCTAATCCATGACCTCTGCTCTAGGGGATGCCTGGCCTTCCCTTTGGCCTAAATAGCCGATACAGTCTATCAGCTCTTCAAATATATGACGAGGAGTACCCCTCTCATCATTTATTGATGTGCAGGGTGCATGATGAGTTGTTGCAGCAACTTAAGTAAAAACTTACCACTAATCCATTCCTAACCCTAACACCTTAACCCAAAGAAACACTAGTATACATGTTACATTACCCTCCTAAATCTACCAAAAGAAATTTTTAGGTTATAATTTATGAAAAGTTTTTGTCGTGGGTCACGTGAGACGATGTCTGCAACCTGTCATAAACCCTGTGAGTCAATATGTATTGAGAGATCAGTATGTGAACCGCAGGAGTCTTTGGCCAAGCATCAGTATTTTAGGAGTTGGAGTGAGAATATGTTGAAATAGCTGATAACATCCTCAAGTTTAATATCAGAACATTTAGTGGAATAGCATGTAGAGGATCTCTGGTCTTGGAACACTCAAAATAGCACATGGTCAAGGAATCTTTACATAAAATCAAAGATCCTAACATTTTCCCAGTATAAATGTTGTATCCCAATTTGAACCAGTCTATCCGATACACTTGTCTGCCACACAAACAGCAACACTAACTCTAACAAAAAGTAGCAGAATATATCCCTGGAATCCGTAAAGCAATCTACAAATATTGTGGTTTTATTAATTGTTTATTTGGAGTTAATTATTTGTTGTATATTCTGTAATATAAATGGCTGTTTAAATGGTAAACAATGCTGAGTGAATTAAATAAGTAAAAGAGTAAAAGAATAACAAGCAAACAATTTTGCTAAAATAAGGAGTTGACAATTCCCTAGTTTTGAGTGTTTTTAGCATCTTTTGAGTATTTTGTATTAATATTTTAAATTTTTTGTTAGAAGAATGCAGATTAGTTAGCTGCTTTCTTTGTAGCTTGATAGCATTTAGCGCAGACATTGTTTAATATTTAATATGTATTTTAAAAGGGCTTTATTACACGCTTCACACAAAGCGACTACCTTCAGGTACTAGTGCTACTGTAAGGTGCTAAGTCGCTTATTAAGTAAGTGACTGCAATAACCAAGTTTTGTGAACATGGCAACTCATTGTATGTTCCTATATGTTGGCTATATAACTTTATAAGAAATAGTGGCTTAAAATAAATGACCCATTGCTAATGAAGGATTTTAAGTTTTATTTGTACATCTTCCACTGGCATTAGGTGTCTCTCTGTGTGTCATGAGCTGCCCTGATAGCTCACCATAATTATTCGTGCCTTTCACCTGCCTAACTCTTTCTAGCTCCTAATTGTCACTAATCTCGTCCACCTGCCGTTCTCCAGTTCCAGCTATCGAGGCCAGATCATTGGTCTGTGTTCAGTTCTGTTAGTTTTAGTTAGTTCCGAGGTTTGTGTCCTGGTTCCTGGCGGCCAGCTAATTGACAGGGTTTTCATGTCTGTCTTGTCTCCTGATCGTGTCCTGGTCTTTCTCCACGGATCCCTCAGGATTTTGGCTCGGAAGGCAGAGAGGGTCCGTTTTATTCCTGTAAGCCTGGTTCCAAGGAGGAGACCATTTAAAGTCCTGCTGAAATCCTGGTACTACGTCTTGTCTCTGTCCCTCAACCACTGAGCCTGCCTGTCTGAATCTGAGCCTGCCTGTCTGCATCTATGCGTGTCTGTCTGGGAACGTTTCTGGAACCGTTTGACCCCTGGTCAGATTACGGACCCCTGGATGTTGGAACTCTTCCTGTCTGATCTATTTTCCCCTGATCTGGATCGGCTGTCTGCATGGTCTCCGGGACTGAAGCATCGGGGACACTCTGAGTGGCTTAAGGCCGCATCTCGTTGGCAGTGCTCTGGCTGATTCTGCCTAAAATTGAGAGCTTGGACTGAACTGTCAAACCAGAGAGTGTCAGTGATTGGGCGGTGCCCTGCCCCCCCCTTTCTCCGCAGTCGGTGCAGGTCCACAGATCCACAGCAGCCCGTTTCTGTTCAGTTTTGTTTCAATAAATGTTTTGAACTTTCCTACTGACTATCTCATCTGGAATACTGGATCCATCTGTCCCGTTTTATGACACTCTGTGGAAATTTTAAGGCAGGAGGGGCTAAGCTCTGCAAAATATGATGACGTCTATGTGAATAGCTGGGTAATCGGCGTGGCTGGTAAACAGGGGACTGGGGAACGACACAGAGATACCATTACTTCCTACACATTATTATACTTTACTCCTTTCTATCTATACTAATAATTAATTATTGCTCCTTTTAGAAAGTTGGTTAGTAGAGGTCAAATATTAACTACTTACAAACTTTAAAATAATCTAACTTTTGAATAATGGAGAACTCTATTTTTGAGTTGTGAGAAAGCTTGTAAATCCACCAGTCCTTTGTGATTCCATTTTATTAGGTTTTTCCTTTTCAATAAAAACTAAGCTACATGTCAGTATTTGCTCAGTGAAATTCACTAAACTAAGCAGGCCTATACATGTGATGCCATCGGATGTAACATCCAGCGCTTACTGATGATATTATTAACTATAGCACAGACATTTCATAGAAGATCCCTCTGGATTTCATCTCAGTTGCCTTTACCATCTCTGGTTTTTTTCATTCATTATTCATTCAGTGAGGTACAGCTTCAGATGCCGAATAAGAACGACAGCACAGATGGATTCTTACTTATAGTCTCAGTATGGTTCTGTTTATAACAAGGCACTAATATAAACTCTCTACTTTCTCTTTAAAGATAAGACTTTTCAGACTTAGTGGAATTTTTTCTCCTTATGCTTCTTTTCTATCAGCCGAAAAGACGTATAAACTACATTGCTCTTTTTAAGTGGCTTCTCTGCCTCCACTGGACAGCTTGCATAGGAAAAAGGCAGAAAAAATGTCAGTCAGCAAAAGAAAGTTAAATCCCCTTTGCAGCAGGTGAAGTGCTGAGGTTCTCAGAAATGCTTTGAACATGTTCTTGCATTGGTAAGAGTGAAAAAAAAACAAAAAAAAACAACAGAACGGATGATGAGTTGCGGTAACTTTACAGTGGTGGTTGAAATAACCGCAATGAGACCATGAGAATTGTGACTGATCTAAAATTAATGTAGCAACAGATAGGCGGCTCTTTGATGATACAAACTAGACTTAGAAATTTTGTTGAAATTTTGATTTGTGTAGCTTTCATGACATTTCCATTTTTTAAATTGCAGTAATGTGCAAAATAAACAGTGTGTGAGAAAAAACACATTTATATGGAAGTTCAGAGCATCAATATATATGGTGCAATGATGCAGCGTTTTGGTTTGCTGTTATCAGTGTGATGCAAAGTCTGTGGCATTATTTCGTTTTCTCAACAGTTCAGCTGTCTGATGGCAGTGGGGAAGAAACTGTTGCAGAATCTGCTGGAGGCCTCTTCCCAGAGTGCAGCAGGGAGAACAGTCGATGGTGGGGTGTAGGGGTCACTGCAGGACACGCAAAGCTGGGATGAAATGTCTTTTATGGAGGGAAGAGAAGCCCCCGTGATCCTCTCTGCTGTTCTCACTACTCGTCTCACCTTCTTCCAGGCTGTGGCGGAGAGGCTGGAGCGTGGTTAGGCCAGTTCTTCCTGATGTCAACTATGATCTCCTTCATTTTTCCACATTCAGAATCAGGCTGTTGTCTCTGCACCAGCCCACCAGCTGCTCCACCTCCTCTCTGTAGTCCTGGTCGTTGTCGTCTATGATGAGGCCCACCACCGTAGCATCATCTGCAAACTTGGTGGTGAACCTAGGGTGAACCAGTCATCAGGGTGAACAGCAGGGGGCCTAGGATGCAGCCCTGAGCGGAGCCTTTTTTTAGGGTGATGACATCAGAGGTGTTCTGTCTGACCCGAACTGAAACTACCTAAAGATTTAGCATTTAATGCCAGACAGAGCAGTTAAGTATTTCACCCTGTGCCTGTGTAATTATCTAGCAATCTAATTCAGTTTTTGTAAACAATTTAATACTGCAAAATTCTTGACTTGGTCAGTACTTTATAGATGAACCTTTTTCGCTATAGTTAAACCTGAAAATCATTCAAATCTAGAAACTGAATTTATCACACAGTTCTAGCTCTGCCAGAGTGGATTTTCTAAATGAAGTGTTTGTGCATATTCTCAGTCGTCTGAACTGTGGCAATTGCAAAACACTCTTAAATCTGAAGAAACCAGACTTTTTCTAATTTTTTTTTTATGTTTCAACACCTATTCATCAGTTTTTGTCAACTCTGTTGCCTTGCATTAGAGCAATCTGTATTTGGAGAGCCTATGTTTCCAGCACTATCAGCATATTCCAAGTCAGATGGAAATCCATGACCCACCCATTGTTGTCTTTATGGAAACTTTTTTTTTATGGATTTTGTGTTTCACCATTTGAATCAGGATGAATGTGCTTGTAAAATGTCTTCGGAATACGTTTCAGGACCGAATTGTAGATGGTTGTAAGCTCCCCTATATTTGGTAATGGGTTTTTTTGTTTTTTTTTTAAATAAATGCATGTGCAACAATTCTAATTGACTTACATTTTTATTCCGTTCTAACAGGACCATTTCTGACATCTAACTCATAAACACATTTCATTATAGCTGTAAACCTTATTTACCGATTGCATTCAGTATATATAAATTCTTACTGCACAGCTTTTTGCTAACTTGTACCAGTTTTATATGTTAACGATGAGGCTGAGCAGTCTCTTTTAGGGTTGTCACGATACTAAACTTTTCAACTCGATACCGATACTAAGGAAAATATTCGATACTCGATACCATTTTCGATAGCACAAGGATAAAAACAAAGACTCCAAAATTCAACAGAAATATTTTCATTAATAAATAAAATACAATAAATAAATACAATAAACAATAAGAACAATATTTTGAGGTTGTATGCTGTGCACAATATTAAGCAAGCTTGATAAAAAACTTATACAATTAAAATTAAGTTTTCCTTCCTTGGCTATGCTTTGCACACATAACAATGACGCTAGCCAAACTGGTTAAGAAACAAAAATAATTCTCAGCAGCTGCACCTGATACAAAAAAAAGTCTGAAACTGAAAAGTGCACAGAATTATTCAATCACACAGTGTTCTGAAAGTGCATTTTCCTCTATTCTGCACTTTAGATGAATGACTGCTTAGGTGCCACTGGTGGTGGCACTGTATCGATACTTTTAAAAACGAGTATTGTATCCGAATACAACGTTTCAGTATCGATACTTTTTTGAGTATCGATCATTTTGACAACCCTAGTCTCTTTACCATAACCCTAATCTTTAGTTGCCTCCATAGATAAGAGACTTGGTAAATATTTATTACATCTAAGAATAATAAGGCGTTACACTCAAGTTATGATTGTGATTATTCACTTCAATAATGCTTATCTATTACCACATTATAAGAAAATATTTTACTTTTTTCTTTTTTACAGTTTGCAGTTTGATTGTTAAAAATGTGTGTAAAGCTTATCTACGCTGTTTTAGAGGTTATACTGAGGAGCATGGTATGTAAACATTTTTTTAGTAAATACTTGTTTCCTGTACTGCACAAGTAACTTTTATCCATTAACCCAGCGTCAGACTGAAGGCAGATAAAACATCCACAGGCAACACCAACATGTTTTAGTTGCAGATTCATTTGTTTTAGGAGTAAAAGTTAGACTCTTAAGGTCCAACTCTCAGCCGGGCAGAGAAAACTGCTCTTGGGTACTTTTAAGCATCTTGAAGTGCCTAGTTTTGATTTCCTAAATAGCCCAACAGCAAGGGAGCAGAGGTAAGCTCTGGAGAAATGCAATTTCCTCAAACCGCAAAAAAGTGGAAAACACTTTACAGTAAATACATCCTGAAAAGTTGTTGACTCTTCAAAAGTGAAAGATTAGGGTGAAAATCAAAGCCAGTGCGCTTCTTCTCCTTGCTCTCTCCTCTTAACCCTCCTGTCTCCCTGCCCTCTGAAGTGTGAACAGACTCTTTGCTGTCTCAGCTTGGCAACCTTTGATCAGCATGCAGTCGCCAGAATAGTCTTGGACAAGGTCAGAGAAACAAAATGACGGTGGGTGTGTTGTCAAGTGCGAGATGTCACCGATGTTTTCTCTGCCATTCAAACCCAAGTCGGAACACCAAAGGGCTTTACTTTGAAAGGACAACAGCTTGTTTATTATTGAAGTGTCCATAAGAAGTGTCCCTAAGTAAAGTTCTTAAAGTTTAGCTCTTAGACAGCGGCCACCCTTGGGCAGTCTGCAAATCTGTATTTACCCACTGAGGCCCAGATTACTTGTGCACTGGCTTGTGACAGTGCAGCCAATAAACGGCTGTAATGTTTTTCTCTGCTCTCAGAGCAAAAACAAAATCAACACATGATCTGCATAGTCCTTCTCAGCCAATTTACTTTCCCCCTAAGATGTAATTGGAATTAACTGATCAATTTCCACTCAACAAAAACCTGCAGACCTGTTCTCTAGAATTTACCACAAATCTTTTGTAGAAACTCTAAAAATGTTAAAAGCAAAGGGGAGGGGGGTGTTACATTTCCACCGCTCATTTTTTCAGACCCATTTCTCACTCTGAGAGGTGATGATAGCATTTAATCTGCACTGTGGATGTGCTTTTATCTAAATATAGAGTTATCATTGGAGTCCCAAACACCGGTGCACATCAGAGAGTAGCTGGTCCCTGTAGAAAGGCAGAGCTGGCCTTTTCATGTTGAAAATTAAACCCCAGGAGGTCTGCTACATTTTGTCGCTTCTAAAAATTCATGTTTTAGAAAATAAAACTTAGTCTTTCATTTAGGTATATTTGTCACCAGAAGGAATCAAATGTGTCTGTGTGTTCTTAAGATTGATTAAAACCGGGTTATACCATTAAGCATTTTGATGGCCATTTTTCTTTCTCTTGTTTTATAAATATTTGACTTATAGTTACTCACCTTCTGTCTGAACCTAATAATTCAACCTGAGTTGCACATCAAAGTTTTTGTGAGATGAAAGACTGATCTAGAGATGTAGGCAGAGAGTCAGGTGCAATTGCATCTGCTGGGAAGGAGAGGGTGGCTGAACAGGCTGGTGACAAGTTAGACATGCAGGTGACAGGCTGGTTACAGGCTTAATAGGCGGGTAGCAAATTGGACAGGCTGGTGAAAGGTAGCCTGGACAGCCAGAATAATTCAACATATAGATGGTGTATTAGTCTGGTATAGAGCTGATGCACCTCAATATTAAAGGCGGGATTAAGAGGGTCAGCCTGACGCAAAACTTAGACAAGACCTTTTTTGTGCAATGTTGTTGTCTGTGAAACATATCAAGCTGTGAAAGAAACTCTCCAGTGAAACATTTCTGTCAGTTTAGGATTTTAAAGAATTTATTTGTAAATTATGGTGGAAAAGTATTTGGTCAATAACTAAAATTCAACTCAATACTTTGTAACATAAACTTTGTTGGCAATGACAGAGGTCAAACGACTTCCAACTCCCGCAAATTTTCTATGGGGTTGTGGTCTGGAGACTGGCTAGGCCACTCCTAGAACTTGAAATGCTTTTTACGGAGAAACTTTTTCGTTGCCTGGGGGGTTTGGATTATTTTCATGCTGTAAGATCCATCCACATTTCATCTTGAAGGCTCTCATTGATAGAAAGAGGCTTTGGCTTAAAATCTCTCGATACATGGCCCCGTTCATTCTTCCCTCAGCATGGATCAGTTTTCCTGTCCCATCTGCAGAAAAACAGCCCTAAAGCATGATGTTTCCTCCCTCATGCTTTACAGTAGGTCTGGTGCTCTTGGGATGCAACTCTGCATTGTTCTTCTTCCAAACACGACAAGTTTGGTTTTTATCAAAAAGTTATATTTTGGTCTCATCCGACCACATGATATTCTCCCAATCGTCTTCTGGATCATCCGTATGCTCCCTGGCAAACTTCCGGCGTACCTGGATATGTACTGGTTTGATCAGGGGGACACGTCTTGCACTGCAGGATTTTAATACCCTCTCGGTTTAGTGTGTTACTCATAATAGCCTTTGTTCCTGTGTTCCCAGCTCTATGCAGGTCATTCATCAGGTCCCTACATGTAGTTCTGGGATTATTGTTCAATATTCTCATGAACTTCATGATCATTTTGACCCCACAGTATGAGATCTTGCGTGGAGCCCCAAATCGAGGGAGATTAGCAGTGGTCTTGTATGTCTTCCATTTTCTAATAATTGCTCCCACAATTGCTTTTTTTACACCAAGCTGCTCGCCTATTGTAGATTCACTCTTCCCAGGCTGTTGCAGGGCTACAATTTCCTTCCTGGTGTCCTTCGACAGCTCTTTGGTCTTGGCCATGGATGAGTTTGGAGTCAGACTCTCTGAGGCTGTGGACAGGTGTCTTTATACAGAAAACAGGTTCAAACAGGTGCCAATAATACAGGTAACTAGTGGAGTACAGAAGAGCTTCTTAAAGGAGAAGATACAGGTCTGTAAGAGACAGAAGTCTTGCTGGTTTGTAGGTGACCAAATACTTATTTTCCACAATAATTTACAAATACATTATGTAAAAATCCTACAATGTGATTTCCTGGATCCTTATTTCTAATTTTGTCTCTCGTAGCTGAAGTGTACCTATGATGAAAATTACAGACCACTTCTATTTTTCTGAGTAGGAGAACTTGCACAATCAGTGGCTGACTAAATACTTTTTGGCCCTTCTGTTTACTGCAAATGTTGAAATACATTGTGTAAGGAATATATGTATGAGTGCAGAATAGTTGTATAAAAGTATTATTGATCAAGTAATTGTTTATCTCACTAACTGTCACTAACTAGTATGACTGTATATTATAGAGAACTCTGTCACTTTTTCCTGATGTTTGCACATATTTGACTAAAAAAATGGACCAAATCAAAACAGAAACTTTGAAAAAGTTTCATAGAATCTGCAGAGCTATCGACGAGAACCACTTCAAAGGATAACATTACACAGCCCGTTCCTGGGAAAACAAAGCATAAAGAAAAAAGATTGTTTTTATAACTTATATAAAAATCAAATGGGAGCTTCATGAAAGTGCATTTTCTTCGAAAGTTGTTCGACCATACCATTGGTTTTGTGGAGCTGTGGGGATGGGATTGGATTTTAAAACATTTTTCCCTTTTCAGCAGATGACATTTCAGGTGCTGCAAAGAAAATCTTTGCTTATTCTCCCTTATTTTCAAATCTTCTCTTTGATACCAGCTCTGTCTAAGGTGGATGGGTGGTGGTTAGTGGTGGTAAGAGAAATAAAATGATATACAAACTCCTATTCCTTTGATAATTTATGCACAATTCTTCCAATATAGCTTTGAATAACTGGAGAGATTCAGGATACAAAGCATCCGCTTCTGCTTCTGCATAGAAAGACGCAGACTATTGACTTTTGTTGAGCATTAATGACGTTCAGGTTGGATGAATGCGATCTGTGGCGGAATGGCTGAATCAAATTCGTATCAGATTCAGGACCACATAGCCAAGTGGCCTGGGCCGCATTGGACATTTTCAAAATCTCCAGAGGGGTGCACGACTATACACAAGTAAATAAAGTGAATGTGATTGGTCGTTTATCAAGGGGGCAGGATTGTTGTGACAGAGGGTTCGCAAGCAAGTTTGTTTGTGGCCGGTTTTGCCGGAAGCATCTTGCTAACCAGTTAGCAACTTAGTGCTAGTAGGTTCCCTATGGAAAATTAAGTTGGGACTAATTAGCACTAAATTGGTGACTTAGAAACGATACTGTTAAGGAACGCTATGGACAGAGGAAACATGCAAGAGGAGGAAAGTTTTGTGTTGGGAGGTTGTGGATGAGTCTCCTCCGTCATACATTTTTTATTTAGAGGAAGAAGGCTTAAAGCCGTAGATGTTTGACCCCTTGCCTCCTGAACACTGGGACGTAACTCAATGGTAAAGTAAATCATTCTTATTTCTTATTTCAACCGTTGCGTATATTAACTGCGACATATGAATCAAGATGCTATGACCGAAAAAATGTGATTGACAGATGAGCATTGATATATGATTGGCCGAATTTAGGTGTTCAGGTTGACGCATCACTAACTGGCCTGCATAAGATAATGGGGGGGGGGGAACACAGATTTTAAGATAGGATTTATTTTAAGAATATACATTTTATAACATTTGGGACAATATGGTCTGATAGAGTAATTTTTTAAGCCAGAATGATTGGACATTTAAATATGACTTCCCTACCACTTTAAAATCGGCGGGGCCCATCAGTGTCATGATTTTATCTAAAGATCTGACCCACATGCAGAAAACCAAAGAGAGAGACCAGGGAAAAGTTTAACAAGTTTTATTGTGAGTTGGTTGAGAGGAGTCCAGTGCTGCTCTGAGCACCGAGAGGCAAAGACAAAAAAACAACAAGGTTAAGACTCAGGTGACAAAAGTCAGTTTGACTCAGCAAAACTCAGCTTGGCTAGAGTACCCAAAACTGGCAAACACTCTGGCGTCGAGGTAGTGGCAGTCAGCAGCTTAAGAGTCCTCTGGTAATGAGGCAACCATCCGCAGGTGTGTGAGGAGGCCAACGAGAACCAGGCGCCACCTGGTGGTGGAGGGAAAACAAACAAAAGCACAACCCACACAAACTGGATTCCTAACAATCAGGGAATACTCCAAATACCACCACAGATAAACACACAAACATTCCATCGATCACACAACTTACTTGTGTCAAGTTCAACCATGTTCAGAAACCAGAATATGTTACTCTCTGACAGGCTGTGGTCCCTATAAGCATGATAGATATGGCGGCTATACACTTTATTACTGGAAATTTGCTACATATTTTTTAACTTCTATTTTGTTCTGACATTTTGTCACAAAAAGCCCCAGATTTATTTTAACTTGCTGATTGTTAATCAGTTTATACACTATTGCATCAAAAGATTTTTAACAGAAACATCAAATTCACCCCTGCGAAAAACATTACCAAAGAAGTGTCTCTGTCTGTCATCATGCTGGAAAAAGTCCCTAACCGTCTTTAAAGCATCCACCCTTTTGCGTCCTGCCCACCAAAGCCTGTTGATTAGATTCTTCTTATTCTTATCGTCTTCTTTTCCCATAAGTCTTCCTCTGACACTTAATGAAAACCTCTATTAAAGTAATCATTTAATGCATCTCTCAAGAGAAACATGTCAATCCCCCCACTCACATTGTTACCTTTGCCTGTGTGCGCAATAACTGAACACTGTGTGCCCTGAGGCTGAGAACAAGTCCCTGTCTGTCCATTTTCTGTCAATAACAGGGTAAATGAGTGAAATTTGATATTAACAATTAAGCACACTCCAGAGAACACCAACTAAGTTGTCCTGTAAAATGGCCAAGAAGAGCGAAGGAGAGAAATTGCCACAGCCAGTGGTCAGCCCTGCGCCAAAGAACCCCAATATGCAGTAGTTTTGCAATTTTATTGGGGTTTTTTCAAGGTTACAGTTTGCTAAATCACTAAAACTCTGTCCTCTGAAATTAAACATAGTGTGCATGATCATTACAATAATTAGAGGAACAGGAACTAAGTATGTTTAAAGACTGAGAGACTGTGTGGCATTGATGTAAGTCCCACTACATCCTCAAGTCTGCCTCAAGTCGCACTGGTGGTGATATAACTTCGACAATGGCATTGCGAAACAGGGTTGTGAGCACTGAACTGTTCTCAATTTATTCTTGAGTCTCTTGTTTCACCTCTTTAATTGTCTTGCAACATATGTAGCTGGATTCTAAGCTCCGTCAAGCATCTCTCCTTTGAGAGCCTTCGGGTCAACTATGGTGGGATGTTCTGCTCTTAAAGCTCTCCACAGAACAGTTGAAAAAGCGTTAAACTCAATGCCATCGGCTGGGTGACTCAGCATCCAAGCGTAGCTGTGTTTCAAAATGTTTTCCATAGCCTGTACGCCAAGGCTATGTGCTTTAATGTTTCCAAGTGCAATTTTCCTGTTGTTTCTTCCTCAAATGCTTTTATCCATTTACTTGCACCTTCATTAATGTGAGGTTATCCGCTGACGAGCCCAACGAGGTCACCAGAAGCCCATGGAACGTAGTGAGCAACTTGGCCTTTAATTAAAATTGGTGCCATCATACCTGCTTGAAATCAATCAGGTCGTTAAATGTGAGGCCTCAGTCTCATTTCCATCCCCCCTGTGTCTGCCATAGGCACGGCCCATCGTCTTAGTGGCCTTGGAGCCATGCCCCCCCCCATGGCTGGAGTTATTTGGTTCTGCTGCCTGCATATTCAAGTGGGAATGCTTCTGCATTCCCACTTATTGTTGTTCACTTTAAATTTTTCTGACTCTAACTAGTCCCGCAGTTTTCCACCGATTTCAACAATTTTGGTATCAAAACATTCAGCTTGTTCAGGAGAATTATGCTATGTCTTTTGGTAAAGACATTTTTTGTAGTTTTCGCGATATTCAACTTTTTCTGCGATTTTTTTGTCCCATTGAAATGCATGTAGAATTCTTAGATTTCAGCAAAATTCAGCTAAAACTTCATAATCTTTGACCTTTAACTACTTCAGCATACTTTCAGCTAGAAACACCATTCAACTTTTAAAATATTTCTGTGTCTTTCTGCTATTACTGTTTAACTTGGCTTTTTGCTAACTTTTACAGTTTTGCTTCAGTGAAGCTTCAAACTTTAAAAGAAAATTTAAAGATTTTCAGATTTATAATGGAAGTCTATGGACGGAATTCTTCAACTGCTAGAGTGCGTGCTCTAGCTTTTGAACTGTTCTGGTTTTTCCGAACAAATTATTCTCACTCACTCATTTTTCACTCAGTTGAAATAAATTATACATCAAAACGTAGGGATTTTTGTCAGGATTCAGGAAATGTAACCCTCATTTGTGTGGGATTTACAGTTTTCCGACAGTTTGGCCCAGACCGCAAATAAGTCCACACTTCCCCAATAGAAATCCAATGAGAGAGTTTCCAAAAATCACAGACAAAATCCAAAATGATACATATTTTCGTATCGCTCCCATTTCTAAACTGTTTGATGTACAAACATGAAACTTGGTATAGAACATCTTCAGACCCTTCTAGCACTCACATTGAAGATTTTTTTGAATATCATTTATGGTTTAGCTGTTTAGCTGACTTGTTCGGGCATAGGAAAACGTTGATTCTGAGAAAAATCCTCATACTCAGAAAAAACACATTTTCACATCGTCACCGTGGCCAAATAGGTTTTAGTAGAAACATGAAAGTTGGCACAGTCGAAGCCGAAGGATGGCTGACGCCAACGGTGAAAGAATTTTTTTAATACCTTTTACGGTTTTGGCTCACCGCTCGTTTGTTCGGAGGGGAAGTTTTGCTTTTGAGAGTTCTGCTCTACCATGTTATTCAATGAGACCAGCAGGAGTGACAAACGTTTATATTTTTCCTTTCCATTAAGGTTGTGAATGAGCTACAGCCATGAAAGTTACCCCAATGGGAGACAAAGGATAGCTGTCGCTTAGACTGAAGAATTTTTTAGATACCATTTACGGTTTGTCTTCAGCACTTGTTTGTTCGGAGCTGATATTCCCATTCAAAAAAGCCTGAGAACAAAGGAACGAAAGTGAAGCGCATGTCTCTCTGTCACAGACAGGCTCGTTAACGTCGTCAAGGTAACCGAGCTTCAAAGGGATTTTACCTCAGCCACTTTAAACAGCACATTTTAATCTAATGGAGGGAGACAACACTGATTTAACATTAGGAGGTGGATACAGTATGACTACTGGCACTGACCCTTCCCTTCACACGCAACCCTGATAGACTTTCAAAATAAGACTCCGGGGACCCTTCAAAATAAAAGCCCCTACATTAAACTCATATTTTTTTCCCAGCATATGGCTCAACATTATGACCTAAACTCAACCACTTTTTTAAAAAATGAGACTAGGGGTTTTTCAAAACACACCCCACAGCAAATTTCAAAATAAAAGCCTCCCATTGCCACTTCATCTACTGCCCTAATAACAGGGGAAAGAGTCATTTAATGATTGGAAAGTCATCAAGTATCACTGCTGGGTCTGACCCTTTTCTCAACACACTACTGTTAGACTTTCAAAATAAGACTTCAGTGACCCTACACAATAAAAGCCTCTATATTATACTTGCGTATTAATTGATGCAAATGGCTCGGCATTATGACCCAAACTCTACCAGGTTGTTTCTATTAGACTCTAGGGACCTTTTCAAAACATACCCCGGAGTGAATTTCACAATAAAAGTCTCCCATTTACGCTCTAATACAGCATCTATTCACCCAATAACATGGAAAACCAGTGATTTCATATTTAGAAATGGATTCTATATCACTGCTGGGCATGACCCATCCCTTGACACACATCCATGATAGACTTTCGAAATAAGACTAAAGGGACTCTACAAAACAAAAGCCTCTTCCTTACATACACTCATTCATTGTGCCGTATGGCTCGTATCTATGACCCAAACTCAACCAATTTCTTCAAATTACACTACCAAGGCCTGTTGACCACACACCTCAGTGCATATTTCTTAATCAGGTTCTAAGATTTACACTGTAATAAAGCATCTGCTAACTTCGTAACATGCAGCTTAAGCCTGCCAACGGTGCTTTCATCAACACAGCGGCTCGTAACATGCAGGTTAGACTTTTTGATAATTCAGCTCCTTAAGTAGTATTAGCTCTCTTTCTATAAGCTTCTCTCTCTGTCCTTCCTCTGCTTGTCATGGTCAGTCTTGCACATAGGTTTGTAGATTTTCAATCCTCTAAGGAGTACGCTGTTTTCGTTATGCTGATCAACCAACACATTTTAAATCATTTCAAATTGTTTTGCCAAGTCTTGACATTTCCACAATTTCTAAATTTTGATACTTATTCAATACCATCTTCCTCAACATTTTACTTCCCATCCTTGAGCTACTCATTTTTTCTTCAACCAGATAAGATTCAAGTTTTTCTTTGTAATTTCTTTTCTGATTCAGCTAATTTAATACTTTTCAGCCTTTGCTGAGAACTTTTGCTTGATTCTGCTCTCTTTCTGGACAGGAATTAAGCTTTTCTGTTTGCTGCTAATTCATGACACACCTGACATGTTTCTGGGCAGTAGGTGGCCCCCCTTCAAAATTTCTTTTGAAATTACATACAAACTCAAAAATGTCTAATCTGCCGACAGTGATTATGGGATCGAAGCATCCAGAGTATCTCTTACAAATTCCAAAGGTTTCTGAGAAATGGCAAAATCGTACCAAACATCTCTCACAACCCTGGCCAGAAAATGGTAGTTTTGATCCACATCTGTGTGACGAAATGAAGACAAGGGTTTCAGAATACAAAGCGCAAGATACAGGTGCTGGTCATAAAATTAGAATATCATGAAAAAGTAGATTGATTTCAGTAATTCCATTTAAAAAGTGAAACTTGTATATTATATTCATACATTACATACAAACTCATATATTTCAGATGTTTATTTTGTTTAATTTTGATGATTACAAATGACAACAAATGAAAATCTCAAATTCATCATATCAGAAAATTAGAATATTACTGAAGACCAATAAAAACAAAGGCTTTATAGAAATGTTGGCCAACTGAAAAGTATGAACATGAAAAGTATGAGCATGTACAGCACTCAGTATTTAGTTGGGCCTCCTTTGGCCTGTATTACTGCAGCAATGCGGCGTGGCATGGAGTCGATCAGTCTGTGGCACTGCTCAGGTGTTATGATAGCCCAGGTTGCTCTAATAGTGGCTTTTAGCTCTTCTGAATTGTTGGGTCTGGTGTATTGCATCTTCTTCTTCACAATACCCCATAGATTTTCTATGGGGTTAAGGTCAGGAGAGTTTGCTGGCCAATTAAGAACAGGGATACCATGGTCCTTCAACCAGGTACTGGTAGCTTTGGCACTGTGTGCAGGTGCCAAGTCCTGTTGGAAAATGAAATCTGCATCTCCAAAAAGTTGGTCAGCTGCAGGAAGCATGAAGTGCTCTAAAACTTCCTGGTATGTGGCTGCGTTGACCCTGGACCTCAGAAAACACAATGGACCAACACCAGCAGATGACATGGCACCCCAAACCATCACTGACTGTGGAAACTTTACACTGGACTTCAAGCAACGTGGATGAAGTGCCTCTCTTCTTTTCCTCCAGACTCTGGGACCTTGATTTCCAAAGGAAATGCAAAATTTACTTTCATCAGAGAACATGACTTTGGACCACTCACCAGCAGTCCAGTCCTGTTTCTCTTTAGCCCAGGCAAGACGCTTCTGACGCTGTCTGTGGTTCAAGAGTGGCTTGACACAAGGAATGCGACAGCAGAAACCCATGTCTTTCATACGTCTGTGTGTGGTGGTTCTTGAAGCACTCACTCCAGCTGCAGTCCACTCTTTGTGAATCTCCCCCACATTTTTGAATGGGTTTTGTTTCACAATCCTCTCCAGGGTGCGGTTATCTCTCTTGCTTGTACACTTTTTTCGACCACATCTTTTCCTTCCCTTCGCCTCTCTATTAATGTGCTTGGACACTGAGCTCTGTGAACAGCCAGCCTCTTTAGCGATGACCTTCTGTGTCTTGCCCTCCTTGTGCAAGGTGTCGATGGTCGTCTTTTGGACAACTGTCAAGTCAGCAGTCTTCCCCATGATTGTGTAGCCTATAGAACTAGACTGAAAGACCATTTAAAGGCTTTTGCAGGTGGTTTGAGTTAATTAGCTGATTAGAGTGTGGCACCAGGGGCCATCAATTTTGAACCTTTTCACAATATTCTAATTTTCTGATATGATGAATTTGAGATTTTCATTTGTTGTCATTTGTAATCATCAAAATTAAACAAAATAAACATCTGAAATATATGAGTTTGTATGTAATGTATGAATATAATATACAAGTTTCACTTTTTAAATGGAATTACTGAAATCAATCTACTTTTTCATGATATTCTAATTTTATGACCAGCACCTGTACTCCGTAACAAGAAAAACTTTATGGAGATTTTTGTTAAGTGCTTTGCTTAAAATTTTAGGCAGAGAAGATCAAGTCAGCCTTCCTAGATTTCAAACCGTTATTACCAGGTAACTCATATTCATTTCGCAGACAGCAATAAATTAATGTAAAATGCAGTTTATCAATTGGTATATAACAGAAAAACAAACCTAGAAGACAGCAAGCCAATCTTCCTAACTGAACTATTATTTATATATAACTGGATTTCAGTTTCATAATACTTTATTTACCTGATCATAAGTTCCAATTTACTTTGTAAGCCACTGGTAGGTGGTGGCCAATAGAAGAAACTTTTATCTGGTAACCTAATGGTAAACATCCACCAAAAGTTTCCATTGTAACAAAGTCACAACTGTCATAATTGCATGCAGGTTATTTTAAAATGATACACCTTAATCTTGGGATAATTACTCAAAATTGTTCTTGTTGCCAAGTACTATAGTGTAATTTGCTATTTTATTACCATGTTATTACATGGTTATTGATGTACCGTAAAAGAAAGCGTTATCAAATAAATATTTTTCAATAAAGTGTGTTTTTATAATTAGTATAGGATCCCTGTAAAGCATAAAAAGCTATTGTTGGATATGAAGGTGCTTGGGTGTTGCATCATTTGTTTTGCTGTTTTGTTTTGAGTGTGATCAGTCAGTGATCTCAGGATATTAGATTTTCCTGATGCCAGCATTTTCATCACACTGGGGTGCCAAAATAATCAAATCTGTTTTGTCCCAGTTTGGTTGTAACCATTTTTACTGCAGACATTTCTGGTGCCTAATAGTCTTTTTTTAAGAGCTGTGTAATTTGAACTACAGTGCTGTGAAAATGTGTTCGCCTCCTATGAGATCTCCTCTGCTTTCGCTCTTTTGCCAAATATTTCAGACCATAAAGCTCATTTTAATATATTAGACCAAAATATATTAAGCCGATTATGTTCCATAACTTCTTTCAAGGAAGATTATCTTTGAGAAATGAAGCATTACGGGAGCAAATTAAGCAAATATATTAAAGGGATAGATCTGAATTCTTCAGCCTTAGCTTGTAAAAACATTTTAAACAGAAATCTCTTGGTTACTTGGACCCAGCATGAGGCTGGCCACCTTAGAGAAGAAACTAAAGTGTCAGAATAAACTGCTCAAAGTGTTTTTCTTTAGTCCTGAATTAAGATTTCATATTAATATATTTTTCCTTCTGAATATGTGGGGACCTGGATACCAAAGTCTTTTGAGATGACTTTATTACCTTTGGAGCTCGCAAATAATAGCTGATCTCTGTTCAATCAATGGATTGCTGATTGCTGGTTGGTAGTACGGGATTGAAGTGAAGCAACCGGCTGCCATATTGGTACTCCCTTGTTAGACCGGTCGCAGTGTAAACAGTATGTGAGCTACGGCATCGAAAAATTTTCAGGGGGACTTAAGATTTTTAAAATAAAGATAAATTCATCACCTTGGCACACACTGGCTGTTTCTTTTAATTTTTTTATTTTTTTTGGCTGTTTCAAAGCACAAGTAGATTACTTTAAGTTATAATAAAAAAATAGGCACATCACATTGCATAGTCATTATGAAGTCAACGAATTCTATAACTCATATAATACAAGATATCCAAATCCATCACAAGAAAATTGATGTGTTAACGGAGCATAACAATACAGATGTGCCAAAAGTGCAAAATTGATAATGTGCATGTAATATACTTTTATTTATTTATATATACACAGATATATAGAGGTTAAATGATTGAGTTGCTTTTTTTCGTCAAAATAACATGCAATATATTTCAGCAAATGACTTTTTCAAATTAGAAAAACATAAAACACTACAAAAATAACAGCGTCATCCGCTTGATAATAAATTACGATATTGACATTTCACAGTAAATTTCTCTCTATTTACTCTTTCTATTTTCTTACTTTAGACACAATGTCAACGGCTAATTTATCTTTGAGTCAGTCTGACTGCCGGAATAACGTTACGCTACATAATAGACTATAGGATACCTCGGCGTATATGTGGATTTTCTTGGCTAGAACATCCACTGACTGTGAAATTACCGTGGAACGTCTTCCCACAGACGGCAAACTACTTGTTTTTGTCAGCCATATGTTCCACATGTAGGCTTTTTTAGTGTGTGTCTTCTTGAGAGTGGGGAGTACCAACATGGTGGACGGTGGCTTCACTTTTTTCGGGCAATCACCAATCCAGTGAATAAATAGAGATCAGTGGTGTCCTCAGACAGATCCTTTGCCTTTACCATAGTCACACATGAAGAGGGAATGAAATCACCAAAATGATCGTTCATTGGATAACTAATGTCACATGTGTGGAGGGAGTTCATCTTTTTTTATGATTAGCTCCAGGTGAGCCAAATTGGTTTTCCATATTAATTTGCAGCAAAGTGTAAATGTTAGGTTTTCCCTATAATGTTTATCTCTTGAAATGTTCTTTATCACTTGCTGTTTTGTAACAAACACGTAACAAGCTATCTGTAGTAAAATGTTTTATTTTCTAACCTTCAGTAGATATTCCATAAATGTACCTAAACTTCATGGATGCAAATAATGACGAGAGGAACTGCAATGCATAATTTTTATAAAGGAATCACAGTATACCACTGAAACAAAATAAAAAAAATGGTTTATACATTATATAGTTTCTTGAAGTAGTAGCTTCCCTCCAGCTTCTTGTGTTTTTGTTTTATTAAACTCCAGAGATTTTTTGAGCATTTCTTGTCCTTAATGGAGTGAATTTTGTTCTGTTATTGTTGAAAGAAAATGTTTTATAAAAGGAAAGTTGAAAACAAAAAAAATATCCTCTAAATTAAAATTTGAAAAAATGAAGTCTAAACATAACTTTTTTTATAAAAAAAAAGTTTTGAGAGTACCTTTGCTGTTTTCTTCAATTTGTTTATTAAAGTTATTTTTCCATTTTGTTTTATAGATTATGTAGTTGCAAATTTCATTCTTTTTTTTCAAAGATTTGCAACGTCATTTTGTAAAGTTAATTTTCACTGATAATCCTTCTCTTCACTTAAATGCTCAGTCTTGACCCATAAACATGTTTTTGCTAACATTCTTCCAGACCAATAGAAATGCATCTGTGCTCCAGGGGAAGGCGGGCCCAAGAATTTAAAAGAATATGATAGGTAAAACGCAATTTTTAAAGAATGCAATTTGTAAAACTTAATCTGAAAAACAGAAATAAACCCCCCCAAAAAAATTAAAACAACTTCTGAAACAAAATTTGAAAAAATTAAATATCAAAATTGAATTTGGTGAAAAATAATTAATCTGAGAAAACAGGAAAGTTACTCTCAAAACCTTTTACGAAATGTGTTATTTGCTTGCCACAATAATGGAACAAAGTTCACTCCATAGTTTCACAGAACATCACTTCAGAAATTCTGAATTTCCAGTTTAAAGCTTCAAATATTGTTTTATTTTTCTGTAAAGGTTATTTTTTTTCTCTTTGTTTTGGTTTCAGGCTGATAACAGAAGAGCAGCTCACCCAGCAGTCATTGACCCTGCAGAGTCAACTAACTCCTGAACGAGTTTCAACACAGATGCAAACCTACTTCTCTTCGACTAAAGCATCTCTTTAAAAGAAAACATGGGAGGCTTCAATTGACATTGAGGAATTAAAACTTCACTTCTGCAAAGTAAGGATGCTGGGGTATCCTAGATAAACCGTATGATAGGAATATTCTGAGCTCTAAACACACCAAGATGCCACGTGTCTCTTTTGGGCTCCCAGAGTTTTCCTCCAAGTGACTCTGAAGGCGACAACATGACTCTAGCCAAACGGAGAAAATTCAAGACTTTTGCTCTCCTCCTTTGCGTCATCACCTTCACAACGCTCCTGTTCAGCTACACCTTAAGGGACCCCTCACTCTACTTTTTCCGGTACGCGTTCCGGCTTTCGGATGGCTTCTTCTCCAAAGGGCCCTGCTCCTGTCAACGGTGCATCGCAGCTTTGGAAGGAGACCCGTGGTTTGCAGAGCGATTCAACCTGTCTATTCACCCTCTGATGACCAGAGAGAACAGCGTCCTCTCCGAGGAGACCTTTAAGTGGTGGCAGGTATGACCTTTTAAGTATTTGGTTAGAAGTTTTACTGTTTTTGCTTAAAAGAAAAAAGTGCAGATTTGAAAAGCTCATGTACTGCTTTGAAGAGTCTGTTTGTTTTTGGTCACATTGATTGTTTTGAAATCCTAGAAATCTGATCTAGGATAAAGCTACCAAGCACACTGACATGGAGTGAATTTTATTCCATTATGTTACAAGCAAATGTCACATTATATGAATGGAAATTAAAAAAAAATTCCAATCCAGACATGAAGCTTAGAAAAACTTCAGGCAAACATGTTTGAAAGAAACATTGCTGTTGTCTGAAATTGTAATTCTTTCAAATTATATTTTCATATTAAGTCCTATTTTTTATTTATACTTTCGAGTTTCATTTTGTCAAATTAGTCTTTTCAGATTTAATTTTTGAGTGACATTTTTTTATTGTATTTTTGCACATGACATTATCTTTATTTCAAGCCCCTAGAAAAACATTTGCTATGGATCAAACAAAGAAACCAAAGAAAATGATTTAGCCAGCGTATGCCAGAATTTTCTAAAATGCTGACATACGCTGAACATTCTATGAGTTTTTTTCCGTTTTGGGCGTATCCATAGAGTATTCATAACGAGTCCTGAACTTATGTCCAGAAACAGCCTAATTTATTCATATAATGCCCATGAAATGTCACAAGCCATTGTCCTGAGTGGGACAGCAATGCCTGGCCTGGCCTGCATAAAAAGATTACTTTGATCGCAGTATTAACTTAGCTAATGTTTATAAAGAAAAAAAAAAAGAAAGAAAGGGGGTTTGCAGTCGCAGCAGATTCAGCGTCATGTCTGCTAGGAGGTTTGTTGATCGTGGCCGTTGGCTCGAACGTAGGGAGGATCCCATCACACTCACCTTCTCTCTCACCCTACAACTGGAACAGCGACAAATTGATGAGATCATGTTGATGTTTGAGGACAGCTAGTATTTATTCCCATCTCAGCCTTGCCGGTGTAGGTACCAGATCGGCTCGGAGCCCTGCCCCTTCTTATGACCTCAATATATGGCAACTCCACTCGGACAAACTGTAGTGCACCCGTTTCTTAAGGATCACCAGGATTCCAAGCTCTATGCCCTAACCACTAGGCCCCCACCCTCCTCATTATGTAAGATAGGTGGTGGGTACATATTACTGCGCTGGACTTATCCTTACACAGTAGCTAACTTATTCTAGGAATATATTCAGCCATTACTGAACTGTTCCTTTTTTCTCCATCACCAGTGGTTGCAGTCAGAGAGGCAGCCGGCTAACCTCACAGAGGTGGTGGACGAGCTGTTCCAAGTCATCCCAGATGAGGTCCTTTACACGGGCCCCGGTCCCGAGCGCTGCAGGACCTGTGCAGTGGTGGGGAACTCTGGGAACCTGAAGGGGTCTCATTATGGGGGCCTGATCGACTCCAGTGATTTCATCATAAGGTGATTTAAACTTTCCGTCTGTGGTTTCGTTTCGTCATGACTGCGTCTCTTTTAGTCGCCTTTTAGTCAGACAATGAAACGTTTGCTCTGTTTGCTCTCTTCAACCAAATCTTCTTGATACAATTTAGCTCTCAATACAAACCAAACTATTGTAGCTCTTGGTGATGTCATGAGAAGGGACAGATGGACCCAGTATTCAAGGCGAGACAGTCAGTAGGAAAGTTCAAAACGTTTATTAAATAAATAAAACCAAACAAAAGCGGAGCTGTGGCTCGCGGAAACTGCAGGCGGGGGGGCGGGGCACCGCCCAATCTCAGACATTCTGTAGGCGGAGAAACACAGGTAAGTGACCACGATCATCTGACTGAAGATGATTTTCTCAGTGAGTCACTTACCTGGTTTAGCAGTCCAGACCAAGAATGTCCCAGTGCTGCAGTTCCAGAGGTCATGCTGGAAGCCGATCCTGGTGAGGGATCCAGAACAGACAGAAACAGGCAGTAGCAGAAACAGGTGGCAGGATCCAGACTTCCAGGCATCCACAGGCTCCCAGGAGGGAGCAGAGTCTGACTTGGACCAGAAGCATGACCAGGTGGTCACGCACAGGAGCAGACAGGATCAGGTGCAGATGAGCAGGCATAGTGGAGGAGGGTAGCCGAGACAGGACGTGGAACCGGAACTTGAAGCAGGACTTTAAACTGGTCTCCTCCCTGGAGCCAGGCTTACTGAGATAAAAACTGAACCTCCCCCCATAATGAGCCAAAAACCCAGAGGACTCCGCAGGGGAGGAACAGTGGACGATCAGGAGACGAGACAAACACTAAAACCCTCTTTCCACTGGCAGCTAGGATCCAGGACAGGAACCTTGAACTAAAACGGACAGACTGACAGAAAGACAAGCAATGATCTGGCACTGAATGCTCAGGCTGAACTGAATATAAACCAGAGGAAACAGGTGAGAGGAATAAATTATAATTGAGGCAGGGAAGGAAGAGGGCAGGTGAGAGGAATTACTAATTAAGGGAGAGCAAACAGGCCAGATCATGACAGGTGTATGTTAGCTTTGTCATGCAATAGGATTTTGAAGACTCCCTAGTATTTAGCACCATTAATCTTGTCTAAATAAAAGCATCTCCAATGCAGGGTAGATAATGCTATGGATTACCGAGGGACTGAAGCTTTTAAGAAAGTTTTTTGTGGAGAGGTTCTCCCACCTGAGTAGTACATCTTTGTAGCTTCTCTGAAATTTGCTGAACAACAATGGATTAATCCAAATACCTTAAATTGTAGCTCATAGTTCCTAATTCTCCACCTTTCACAAAGCCATCACTAAGAAGACTATCCAGTGTTGGAAAGAAGCTCTGAAGCCCTGTAATGAGTCCTTCACCTTAAAATACGTCATTGTGCGGTGGACATGCAAAAAAAAATTATGCTTGTTAAATTTGGGTTACAGCCTTAAAGAAAAGAACTACATAGAAAAGCTACAAAGATTTAGCTAATGACTAAAGCTTTTACTCGGTCTTCTCATGAATCCAAACATGAAACGCCTTCATCCTTAAACTACTTAGGGCTTTTATCTCCTCTTTCTTTCATCTTTTCTCCCTTTTTTTCTGTTTTTCATTTCCTGTTCTAATTTCCCATTGCAGTGTCCATATAATCTGTAATACTCCCTGCATGAATTATAATAAAAGTACTTATATGCATAAATTAAGCGGAACACTATGGCGATAGCCGTACTGCTCCACTTGTGAAAGTAAAATCTTTTGGGCTCTTTTTGGCATCAAGACAATTATTCTTATTGCCACATAGTCAGACAGGACAATGTTAAAAAAAAACGACTTTACTTTACTACTCTACATCTTTTCACAAGGCTGAATCCTCCAGCTGCATGTCATGTGACGCACATGATGATAAAAGGGTTTCCATTGCAAAATTGCGAAACATGATTTCGTAAGACCATAAAACAGTAAAACCACCTCATCAAAGCGAAGCGTTTTTTATTGCAGTGTTTCCATTTAGTGCATTTATTTTGTAATTACAATTTTTGCAATTTGATGGGTAAATGGGATAAAAACATGCAGGAATTTACTTAGACTTAGACAGATTTGTCATTTTGTTTACACAAGCGTAAAACAAAAATACTTTTCGCTTGGAACAGCTTTCTGGAAAATTTCATCTTTTTTTAAAAGTGCAGCCTTGAAAAATAGTAAGAAAATATATATATATAAACTGAGGATAATCCCAACAGCTCCAGAGATAATGGCTACAGAAAATAAATAGCAAACAAAAGAAATAAAACTAATTAAAACAGAGAAGAATACTAATAAAGAGAGCAAACCTATACAAATCTAAGAGTCTCTGTGTTCATTATCTGTTTACATCATGTTCACTTCAGTTAGCATTTTATACCTATGGCTCTTTCTTTATGCCATCCATGGATCCTGTATAGATCTGCTAGCTGAAGTCACCGCTATTTTCTCTGGTTTCATTTACTTCATTTTATTCCTTGCATCATTTTTTTTTTTTTTTTTTGCCAGTGTTTGTTTTAATGACCTCAAGATGAAGCTACAGGAGCAGGATTCACCTTGAGGTTGGGGAAGCGTTTGCTCTCTGCAACCTTAAGCAGCTCCACATGCTCCATCTTCAGCATCAATCATTCATATCAAAAACATCCAGGTCCTTCCCAGCGTGGGCTGTATATTACCATAAGCAGCATCTCCACCTCATTCTCCATTTACACGAATGGTTATTATGCATTAATAATATGAGGATGTATTGAAAGCATTCTGTTCCCAGGGTGGCTGGGTTATGTAACATCTGAGAATTCAAAATAATCCACAAAGCCACAAGATCTGTGTGTGAAATACACATGAACTTAGTTGTTTTCCACGTAAATTAGATATTTCTGTTGACATATAATAAAAACCCAGATTTAAGTGTCCACTAAAGGATTGAAACTTATTAGTTCACATATAAAGTAGTGGTGGGACTCGATCAAGTGTCTGTAATAAATTTAAATTACCGTAATCAGATTGTCATTTAAACATATATATTGACGAAATAAATTATTTTTTGTCCCTAAACTATTAAAAAATATGTGCACACTAACAAATATTGCTTTTAATCCATTGTTTAGGTCAGAGTTCTTCAACAGGGGGTTCGCGACCCCTAGGGGGTCCACAGAGGCAATGCATGGGGGTTCCGAAAGTTTTGGTTTATTAGACTTTTTTTTTATTATTCCCCCCTGCAATTTATTCCACTAATTGAAAAGTTTTTGAATCCACATTAACATGAATTCAACACAGATAGTAAACAGATAAATGGAGGCAGATGTCTTTCAGTCATCAATGCACACATTCAGCGACACACAGGAGCTCTTTCAAGCTGGACACCGTTTAATTCACAACACCTGTCCCATCAACCAGGAATCAGAATCAGAAATACTTTAATAATCCCAGGGAGGGATTACTTGCATTACATTACTTCATCTGTACCATAGTGACTATGGGACCAGTTTGATATACCGTAAAACAATATATATAATTAGGGGGTCCCCGCTCCATCTCGCCATCAGTTTAGGGGTCCTTGGCCTGGAAGGCATTGAAGACACCTGGTTTAGGTTATCAAACTATCAGACTAGTTGAAAGTTTAAATAATTTTGCCTTTTTTTTTAACCAACTCTAAAGGTTTTATGTAATTTCTTAAAAAAAAAAAAAAAACTTCTATTAGAAGCGTGAGCTGTAGCTTAGATGAACATTCATTTTAGCACAGTTCATTCCATTGATCTCGATGTTTACAGGCCGGGGAAGCTGTGTCACAGCTGTGGACGCTGACATTAGTGGGGCAAACCACCAGTGGACCAAAATGTGTGATGCTGTTTAGGCATCAGATTCATTAGTATGCATGAAATAAAGAACACGTAAGGTCCCGCTTATTATTTTAGTATGTGTTTTTCTTTGTTTTTATTTTATTTTTGAAAGGCAGTTAATTGCTTTTATTTTGTTAATACGTTAAAATTAATGTATTTATTAATCACAATTAAAGTTAAAGTCTCGGCCCTAAAACAGAGATGAAGAAAGAAAGAAATTGGACGACTCAGGTTTTTTTTAAAGCCTGTTAGAGACAATTGTGTTGTTAATCATAAGTCGGTCAGTAATGTATAATTATTAAGTGCCTTTCATAGATAAAACAATCACAAAGCGATTAACAGAAAACAGTAAAATGTCAACTAACAAGATAAAGCTACATTACTCACAGCCTCTGAAAGGTTAGATCACCCTTTGTTATGATCTACAGGCTCTGTAAAACGCAATTTGACAAGAATGAAATTCGTAAAACTCTATCTAAAAAAGCAAAAAATATAAAATTAACAAAAAATCTGAGAAGACAGTAAAGTCAGCAGTAATAAAAAATAAAATAAAACATTTTAAAATAGATCTGATGAGTATTTTCAGTAATGAATGTGCTCCAACACAGAGTTGTGCTGATTTAAGGTAAAATTTATTCACTAAACCACATAAATAATGTAATAAATTAGGACATTAGCATTTCAATAATTCATAGTTAAACTTGTGCTTTCAGGCAGAGTTAAATGGGAGCTCGGTCTGCTTTTAATCTGTCACACAAATTGAATCTTGGCAGCGCAGAAGAGGACAGGGTTCCTCCCAGATGGGTTCTGTGTGTTAATTGTGACGTATTAAAGTGCATGTTGTGTAATAACAGCTCATCTGGATGTTAAAGTGCTAAATAAGCTTCCTGACTGAAACTCTGTGGTCAGATCAGTGACAAACATGACTTCTGGCTGTTCTGGGAGGATGTGTGAAGCCTGCAGGGCTCATCCAGCCACAGGCTTCATTTGGATGCAAAAATAAAGCCTGTTTAATCCTGCTGCTTACTTATTTATCAAGAATCTAAGAAAATCAACTTTTAATCTGCATCCTGAGAGAGTTTGTGCACAATTGTGGATTATCTTCAGATGTTAACAATACTTTTAACAGCACAATAGTTTTTTGGGTTGTTTTTTTTCTCTCTTTCTAAATGTATTTAGAAATTTCCAAAAACCCAGATTAGATTTAAATTTACCAGTTTGATTGTTAGATTTTCCTGTTCTGACACAAACGGAACCGATGTTCTAGTTCACTCCGCAGATCAAACCATTGAAAGGAGCCTTTGTCTCCGTCTTGAACAGACAAAAGTGACTTATGAGGGTTTTGAATTATGTTTAATTAAAATTTGCTTTTAAAGCATTTATCAGGCACACTAGCTATAAAAAATGAATTGAAACCATTTTGCGTTTTAACTGTCAGAGTTGATCATTCAAAGCTTTAAAAAGAATATGAATTTCTCTAGAGATAAATTGGATGTTAGACTATGTACCCATCGCCCCTTCTAGTTTCCAGATCAGTCAGAATGTGAAACAAAATGAAGATTCTGAATATTTCGTTGTGTAAATGAGGGAAATGACATCTCCCTTCATCTACAGGGTTGCATTGGGCAGTGAATCGTCAGTGATGATTGAGTCATTCTTGCTGCAAAAAGTCAGACATGCTTTTTTTTTTAAGTCAAGAATGATCAGCAAATGGCTTTTATGCTTTCCTTATCATTTCAAAAACTTAATTTAATTTAATTAAATTTATTATTTGATTTTAAAAAATGAACACTTAAAGGCCAGAACACCCTTATTCGTCAGAAAGTCGTGTCGGACAATGTCGTGGCGTTTAGTGCTCATTGAAAGTCAATAGGGATGATCACAGCCTGCACGATTTTATGCAAGGGGGCTTGGCTAGTTAACCTGGCAGTAGCCAGATTGATTCGCTTACAACCAAGTTCAGTTCTACTTTTTTTTTTTTTTTTCACGGCACTGGTGTCTTGTTTTTTCGACAGTATGCTGACAGGAAAGGAGGAATGAGAGAGGGGGAGAGACATGCAGCAAAATACCTCAGGTCGGATTGGAACCCGGGTCGGCTGCTCTCTACATCCAGTCTGTCTACATTCGCCACCGAAGCACGCCCCAAGTTCTACGTTATTAATCTAAAATGGCTGCTGCTCAGTCTGTCCGTGAAAATGAGTGACATTTAGTACAATTCTTCAAGCTGATTGGGTGACGTGTGGGCTAGTACCCACCTTCTATAATATGCTTTTAGCCAATCGCAGCTTTTAGAGTGTTTTCACAGCTAGCACAGTAAGCTGATAAATCAAACTTTTTACAAATCGCATCAGATTTTCCCATCTACAAATGCACAAAGTGCTCCTCTTTGCTCCTTTTTTAAACGAGAAATTGTCACTATTATAGCTAAAACCGAGTCAATTGCGTTATCAACAGGTGAGTCCTCCAGCATAGCTATGTTTGTAATTAGGGTTGTCACGATACTAAACTTTTCAACTCGATACCGATACTAAGGAAATATTCGATACTCGATACTATTTTCGATACCACAAGGATAAAAACAAAGACTCCAAAATTCAACAGAAATATTTTCATTAATAAATAAAATACAATAAATAAATACAATAAACAATAAAAACAGTATTTTGAAGTTGTATGCTGTGCACAATATTAAGCAAGCTTGATAAAAAAGTTGTAAAATTAAAATTAAGTGTTCCTTCCTTGGCTATGCTTTGCACAGATAGCAATGACACTAGCCAAACTGGTTAAGAAACAAAAATAATTCTCAGGAGCTGCACCTGTTACAAAGAAAAAGTCTGAAACTGAAAAGTGCACAGAATTATTCAATCACACAGTGTTCAGGAAGTGCATTGTCCTCTATTCTGCATTTTCGATGAATGACTGTTTAGGTGCCACTGGTGATGGCACTGTATCGATACTTTTGAAAATGAGTATTGTATCCGGATAAAACGTTTCAGTATCGATACTTTTTTGAGTATCGATACTTTTGACAACCCTATTTGTAATGCCCTGGAAAGGCCCTTCTGACTGTCGTCATTCCTACATGTCCCGCCCCAAAACCCACTGCTGGTATGACATTGGTCCAAATTCCTGATCATTACGAGACAGACGTATTAGTATTGTTATTGGTTAGGTCCAACTGAGAGAGACACTATTTTAGATCTATTTTACTCAGACTACGCAGTAATTCAGTGACAATTTCATGGGTCTGACATGTAAAAAAACGCATCTGCTTTAGGGGAAAATAGAAAATAAAATCTGTTAATCGTACGGGGAAAGTGTCAGTTTTGGAGTAACACATCGAGTATAAGCAAGACAGACTCTCGAAAAAAGAATGAATAAAACATTAAAAAAAGAACACCCATGTTAGGAGTTCAAGAGGACAGAAAACGGATAAAATAATCATCGTATTTGAACATCGCAAAAAAAATCATTCATTGCTTCAGTCAGAATATAAACCGCACTACGACATTTAGTGCTGTAGGTTTTTAATATAGGCCTTTAAAAATCAGTTTGAGATGCTGCAAAGGGTCACATAAAGTGGGGCTTTGCTTTATAGCATGCCCAGGTGTTGTTTTTTTTATCATATATTAATTTTAATAACTTTTCATAATCTGTCCAAGTCACATTTTTGGAAATAGTTTTAATTTATGTGGCTCAGAAGCGAAAATAATCTGCCACCCTGCCTAGTCCGAGCCTCTCTACACAGTGTGACGTTAACAAAAATGGAATCGGAGATTAAAATGTATGATGCAACTGGTGTGACCCACTCTTAAGTAATGACTAACAGAACTATAAACTTGAAAGCTTAAGAGGAAAGAATAAAAAGATCTTGTTTAATAAGGCCAATAGTTGTTTGTGCAATCAAGTCCACATATCTTCCAGAAATAAAAGCTGTATTAGATATTTCCTTACAAAGATTTTTTTTTTTCACTTGACTACATTTTTCAAACACCACCCATTTCCTGTGATAGATTACAAGTATTATTCTGTTTTTCTGCAAGTTTACCCTCTATCAGAATTGGTTAAAGCTGCAGTTCACACAGATCAAAACAATGAATATTGTGTGTGTAATGAATCATCGGTAGAGTAGACGTTATAAAATACAATAAAAACATCCTTAATTGGCCCTCAGTGGGCAAATTCAGTTGTCAGTTGCTGCAAATAAGCAATAAAAACATACAAGCCTATAATTATGCAAAGGAGCTGTATGAAATATGAAATATTTCATCTATATCCTTCCACTCAGTCCTCCGAAACAACTTGCTAGTGTTGGGAGACGATGTCATGCCTCAATTAGCATATTAATTAATTCATCAGTAGTGTTTGCAATCTGCTCTCTTCCAGCTTATTTACATCTATTTGATTCTCTCTTGCTCTCTTTGCTCAAATGAATATTTCAATAAGGCCTAATTCCCAAGAAAACAACACTTATTCAGATATTTATAGTTTCCACTGTGAGATTACAAATAGTTAGATTTTAGGTTTGGGGGGGGCTCGGGGGGCTGCTTTGATCAATTGGTTACATAGATGTACTGGCAACGGTAGCAAACTCTAACCCCTGATTACACCAATTACTGTTTTGGATTGAAATGATATACTACATGGCATTAAGTTTGCTAGTATCTGTTATAATAGAGAAGTGGAAGAACATTAAACCCTTTAGTAATAACAGATATACTCGTTGTGTTTAAGTTTTTAGTTATAAGGGAAACATGTGGTCCTTTTTGCAGGTTGTGGTTACAGAGGATTCCTTATTGGTAATAACAGACTTAGACGTTGTTATCATTTTGTATACACAGAGTGTATATAAAAAGAAATTTCATTCAGTTCAGCTCTCAAGACATTTTAAATTTTTTTAGAGTGCAGCCGTGATAAAGGTAGGCAGTGATAATGTAAACATAATATAAACATAAATAATATAATTATAATATTATATAATGTAAACATAATAGAAAATAAACAAAATAGTAAACAATGTATCTCTGAAGAATGGAAGGTTTGTAATTAAACGTCCATTTAAGTAAGTCAGAGAATTGCAAGAAGGGCAAAGACCCAGACAGCTGCATGCTTCATACAGTAGTGATCAAAGAGGATCATGGTAAGAACAAAGGCTGCTTCATACTACATAACAATCAAGAATGCAGCTGCATGTAGCAACATTTTCATGATGCCATTTATTGTGTCCCCAAATAGCTGTTTATATTGTTAAAACTTCAACAACTGGCTGCTGTAAAAAATGTAGTTTTTAAAAAAGTTGTTTTTTCCTCACATCTATTATATGATCGGTTCTAAAATGTTTCCGCTGACAGTGTTTGTCAGACCAACTTGTTTCGGTCCATAGCTGCTTGGCTGTGAGACCATCTGGAGGGAAATATCAGCTGAGCTGCTGCCGTCAATACATTCAACTAGAGGTGCTACTGTTTGGCCTGTTTTTTTCAGTTTTTATACCTGTTTCTTAGATAGAAAACTTTGAACGAATCTGACTCTGTGATCTAAGTAGATGGCCTCTGTAAAGTGACTTGAATCGGTGCTATATGAATATACTAAATTAAAATTCGATGAATTTAAATTGCATATGGCATATACTAGTTTGGCTTGCCAGAATAACAGTGAGTCAAGCTAACAAGGAGTCCCAAGCTGAATACGATGAAAGGGATCATGGATATGGCCAAAACTTCAGGAGGTCATGGCGCCTTATGACAAAGAGGAAATTGACGTTTTAATCGATGTTTTAATTAGACGACGACCTTCAAGGCAACAGTTGGATGGCAGCGTGTTTGTTTTTGATCAATATTAGATTGGGGCAGAGGTAGTTTTGCCTTTGCATCTGTGTGGAGGACATAAAAACTGTTGCATTTTAGATTAATTTACGCATTTCAAAGCTAGCAGCACAGCGTAAGTCTGAGGTTGGTTGGTTGGTTGGTTGGTTGGTTGGTTGGTTGGCTGGTTGGTTGGTTGGTTTGGTTGGTTGGGTGGATGGGTACTAGGACTGGTTGGTTGGTTGGTTGGTTGGTTGGTTGGTTGGTTGGTTGGTTGGTTGGTTGGTTGGTTGGTTGGGTGGATGGGTATTAGGAGTGGTTGGTTGGTTGGTTGGTTGGTTGGTTGGTTGGTTGGTTGGTTGGTTGGTTGGTTGGTTGGTTGGTGGGTTGGGTGGATGGGTACTAGGACTGGTTGGTTGGTTGGTTGTTTGGTTGGGTGGATGGTACTAGGACTGGTTGGTTGGTTGGTTGGTTGGTTGGTTGGTTGGTTGGTTGGTTGGTTGGTTGGTTGGTTGGTTGGTTGGGTGGATGGGTACTAGGACTGGTTGGTTGGTTGGTTGGTTGGGTGGATGGGTACTAGGACTGGTTGGTTGGTTGGTTGGTTGTTTGGTTGGGTGGATGGTACTAGGACTGGTTGGTTGGTTGGTTGGTTGGTTGGTTGGTTGGTTGGTTGGGTGGATGGGTACTAGGACTGGTTGGTTGGTTGGTTGGTTGGTTATGTGGATGGGTACTAGGACTGGTTGGTTGGTTGGTTGGTTGGTTGGTTGGTTGGTTGGTTGGTTGGTTGGTTGTTAGGTTGGGTGGATGGGTACTAGGACTGGTTGGTTGGTTGGTTGGTTGGTTGGTTGGTTGGTTGGTTGGTTGGTTGGTTGGTTGGTTGGTTGGTTGGTTGGTTGGGTGGTTGGGTGGATGGATGGGTACTAGGACTGGTTGGTTGGTTATGTGGATGGGTACTAGGACTGGTTGGTTGGTTGGTTGGTTGGTTGGTTGGTTATGTGGATGGGTACTAGGACTGGTTGGTTGGTTGGTTGGTTGGTTGGTTGGTTGGTTGGTTGGTTGGTTGGTTGGTTGGTTGGTTGGTTGGTTGGTTGGTTGGTTATGTGGATGGGTACTAGGACTGGTTGGTTGGTTGGTTGCTAGGTTTGGTGGATGGGTACTAGGACTGGTTGGTTGGTTGGTTGGGTGGATGGGTACTAGGACTGGTTGGTTGGTTGGTTTTGGTTGGTTGGTTGGTTGGGTGGATGGTACTAGGACTGGTTGGTTGGTTGGTTGGGTGGATGGGTACTAGGAGTGGTTGGTTGGTTGGTTGGTTGGTTGGTTATGTGGATGGGTACTGGGACTGGTTGGTTGGTTGGTTGGTTGGTTGGTTGGTTGGTTGATTGGTTGGTTGGTTGTTAGGTTGGGTGGATGGGTACTAGGACTGGTTGGTTGGTTGGTTGGTTGGTTGGTTGGTTGGGTGGATGGGTACTAGGACTGGTTGGTTGGTTGGTTGGTTATGTGGAGGGGTACTAGGACTGGTTGGTTGGTTGGTTGGTTGGTTGGTTATGTGGATGGGTACTAGGACTGGTTGGTTGGTTGGTTTGTTGGTTGGTTGGTTGGTTGGTTATGTGGATGGGTACTAGGACTGGTTGGTTGGTTGGTTGTTAGGTTTGGTGGATGGGTACTAGGACTGGTTGGTTGGTTGGTTGGTTGGTTGGTTGGTTGGTTGGTTGGTTATGTGGATGGGTACTAGGACTGGTTGGTTGGTTGGTTGGTTGGTTGGTTGGTTGGGTGGATGGGTACTAGGACTGGTTGGTTGGTTGGTTGGTTGGTTGGTTGGTTGGTTGGTTGGTTGGTTGGTTGGTTGGTTGGTTGGTTGGTTGGTTGGTTATGTAGATGGGTACGAGGACTGGTTGTTTGGTGTGCCATACACCATAAAAGGGTCCAGCCCCTTGGTCTTATTAAATACAAAACATTGCACAAATCTTCTTTTTAAAATATAAGTTAGATTTTTTTGTTTTGGGTTATACCCTAACCTATAATATATAAAATAGCTAGCTCATTTATTTTTTATGAAATTAATTATTTAACTTGTTTTAATATCATATCTCAATTTATTTTAGAAATGTTCTGCAAATCGCCCCCGTAAATGTCTTTACCAGCTCTTCAACCTCTCTAGTCCAATCTGCAGGGTTCCCAACAGGGTATTTCAGTGTAGTGGGCCGCTTTGTTGAAATTTGTCCCCACTACGCTGATTTGACTAAGATCTGGACTCTCTCTCTAGGGTCCCATCCATTGATTTTTAGCTAGAAGCTGTTTACACTGAAAGTTGTCAAAATTACACCAAAATTAGGCCGATTAACTGACTGTGTCCAAATGTCAGTCCTAGCCGTTCAATCACTATATAGAGCAGGGACTATACAGTGGACTTTATAGTGCAATTAGTGAGATCACCACTATTTTTCACTTCTGTAACTTTTGTCACCTGCACAATGATAAAACCCATGGTGCCTTGCCAGGACCTTTCTTCTAAAGCATTTCGGATTATATCTGCCCATCTAGTGACCATTAATGCACACTACATTTCAAGGTGCATTTTGGGGAATTTTGAGTCCAGTACTTTTCCATGCACTAGACGTTAGGACTCTCCTACAAACTGGAGTAACCATAGTATTGAGTGCGCTATATTGAGGTTAGGGCACACATTCGGACGCATCACTGACTTCATGGAGCATATTAACCACAGATTGTGTAATTTTAAACACATTAACCTCCTTATTTGCACAAGGAAAAGTGCTTAGAAAACGTGAACTCTATGTGCCCTCTCATGAACTCAGACTCAACCTGAGGGCTCGCAGGCAGCTGAACACATGCGCTTCTGCCTTGCCAGCAGGCAGAGAGCCACCTTTAAAGGCAGGCGTGGAGTCTCCAGGTTCAGAAGGATTCCCAAAACACTGGTCTGTCGAGACGAGCCGACAGGATGATCAAAAAAAATGAAGCGTTGCTGCGCTGGTTTGGCTGCATGGATCACAGCAACGTCTCACTGAATCAGTCTAATAGTTTGTGTATTAAGAGGAAATATGAATGTTGCCTCCCAACATGGAGGAAAGACGGAAAGAAAAAGGAGTGGGTTTTATAAGGAGAGAATAGAAAAAAACTATGGATACAGTAAAGAATAAAAAATATATATTTTTAATAATCTGGCATATTTAATGAATCTGTTCCACAGTCGCACCGTCTCTCCAATATATCTGACTGCTTTGGATTTTCTCACTATATCCCCAGCTTTATGCTCCAGATACAGAACCTAAACAATTCAGTGTGTTTTATAACTCGTGTAACAATAAAAATAGCTCTATAACTCCACCTAGATAAAAAAATACAACTTTTATGATCAATATGAAAATAAAACTCAAAACAAAGGCTTTTTGATGCAAAGGTAAACTTTCCTTCTTGTTTCCTGGCATTAACTATTGTAGTTTAAGAATATCTATGATCTATACAAGTTTCTCTTCAAAACCCTTTTCTGATCCTCTGCAAATACAAGAATTTAAATAGTGATACTGAGAATACTGGAGTAAATGTTATAAACACAAATAAGGAGACTAAGGCCCCTACATAGATGTACAATTTACTGGGAGATTTGATACTGGTACAAAATTAGACGGGCATCTTTTAAAAAACATTTAAAAATCTACTTAATAAGATGGTGAAATAATAGATTAAGACTCTTTAAAAGCATCTTATGACAGTGATGCATAAAACTTAAATAGTAACTACTTGGACACTTTTAGGACCAATAAAATTGGGGAAACACCAAAAATGCTCCAAGCACACATTTCATCAACAGAGTTACTGCACTGCAGCTAAAATCTGCGAAAGCGAATTTCACCCACTGTTGCGGCGCGCCTCATAATTCATCGTTGTGTGCCTTTGACAGCCTGCTGCGACATGTTGCCTCTGTAAATAAAGCCGCATTATAGCTTGCATCTTCTCTGCCAGCACCCCTCCTGCTGTGACAGCAACATGCTATTGTCTACTGATTCAATTACGCCATGACAGGGATAACAGCAAAATGAGAGTTATTACTTTATGTTAGCGGGCAAAAAAAATTTCAGCTTAAAGCCTGCCGTTTGTTGAGCTGTGACTCTTTCTTTTTTGTTAACTCATCCGAGGAGAGTCACATTTGGAGCCCACGCTTGGCTAGAGGCTGCTGGGCTGAGCTAAAAGGTTACCTTTGCTCCAGGAACAAGCTGGGTTACAGTAAGGTGTGGAAAACACATGGTTCTGATAAGACTGGAGTATGTTTTCACTGAGCTGAAGGGTGCAGAGGCACTACATGCAAATGGAGTAGAGAGGTTCACCTCTGCTTTTATTGTTCCCCCGAGGAGAACATTTATATGTTAATGTTTAAATTTGACACAATGGTTTATATTCACAGTCCTTTGCAAAAGTTTGCATTCCCTTCTAGCTTCATATTTTCTCATATAGGGACCAAAAACTTGAATATATTGCAGGGAGAGAAAAGGGTCTGTCTTATAAATTATGCATGGGTAGTTTCCAAATCTATTTAAACTATATGAATCTCATTAATAAGGATATTTTTATCTTTTTGGAATATCCCTTTATCTAAAGGATCGGTTCTTTTTAACTCGAAGCAGTTTGCACTTTTCCTGAAAGTGTTTAAAAGTTTATGTTTCAAAGCTCTTTATATTCCTTGAATCCCGGTAATAACATTGGGACCATATCTTGGCTTCTGCTCCAGTCTTTCTTTCTCTCTATCGCTTAAAAGCTTGTGAACCTTTGTTTGGAGGTGAACGGTCTGCTGCGGTGTCAAAAGTACTCACTTTTGTTACTTAAGTAGAAGTATAGATAGTGTAGTTTAAAAACACTCTTGTAAAAACTATCAACTTGACCTCTTTAGTCAAGTAAAAGTGAAAAAGTATGTGCTCCAAAAACTACTTAAAGTATAGAAGTATAAAGTAACCTTTAAAAAAACAGCCAGATGACACTATATGAATTGAAAGCTCAATTTTTCAACTATTTCGAAATTTTTGAGACAAGACCAAGGATGAGGGAGGTCTTGTTCGTCTCCATCTCCCGATACGCTCTAACCTGTGTCCAACCTTTCAGACATTTCAACATCTTTTACTGAATCAGACATTGTAGCATGGCATAGATAATTCACGTTAGCAGTTTGAAGAACAACTGCTTGCTTTTGATGATTTCCTGTAGCTAACCAATGAGTGTTTGCGTTATTGCGTTGACTCATCCAATTACACTAGTTTCCAATAGATGTGGATGGAGCCAGTGATCTGCATTGGATGGTGCACATGACGGGAATAAATGTTCATAAACCTTAAACCGAAGCCAAGAGTAACGAGTAAAGTTTGTTTTAAAAATGTAAGGAATAGAAAGTACAGATACTTGTCTGAAAATGTAATGAGTAGAAGTCAGAAGTAGGAAGAAAAATAAGTAATGGAGTAAAGTATAAATACCTAAACAGTGTACTCAAGTACAGTAACAAAGTATTTGTACTTTGTTACTTAACACCTCTGACCGTCAGTCCAGGGAGTTTAAATTGGGGCAGGATGGCTGGAAGATGTTTGACACTTCCTCTGTTTGGATTTAAAAACCAAGTAATGAACAAAGATGAAGAATTTATGATGCTTAAAGGACATTATGCTAAATAACCAACCCAAAATAAGTATGGTTAATAAGAATTGTACAGTCTGTTTTTAACTTGGCTCATCCTGGCTTGATTGAAAAGTTCTTAGTTTATTAAATCATCTGGCCAGATGATGATTAGCCCCTATTCCACTGACCGCCTGGGGATATAAAGCCCCAGGATTTGTACTGCCCAGGTTAAAAGCATCCAGGGTAATTCATCAACATCCTGCCCAGCAGAGGCGTTGTGTAAACTCCAATATACACTATATTGCCAAAAGTATTTGCTCACCCATCCAAATTATTGGAATCAGGTGTTCCAATCACTTCCATGGCCACAGGTGTATAAATTCAAGCACCTAGGCATGCAGACTGTTTTTACAAACATTTGTGAAAGAATGGGTCGCTCTCAGGAGCTCAGTGAATTCCAGCGTGGAACTGTGATAGGATGCCACCTGTGCAACAAATCCAGTCGTGAAATTTCCTCGCTCCTAAATATTCCACAGTCAACTGTCAGCTGTATTATAAGAAAATGGAAGTGTTTGGGAACGACAGCAACTCAGCCACGAAGTGGTAGGCCACGTAAACTGACGGAGCGGGGTCAGCGGATGCTGACGCGCATAGTGCGAAGAGGTCGCCAACTTTCTGCAGAGTCAATCACTACAGACCTCCAAACTTCATGTGGCCTTCAGATTAGCTCAAGAACAGTGCGCAGAGAGCTTCATGGAATGGGTTTCCATGGTCGAGCAGCTGCATCCAAGCCATACATCACCAAGTGCAATGCAAAGCGTCGGATGCGGTGGTGTAAAGCACGCCGCCACTGGACTCTAGAGCAGTGGAGACGCGTTCTCTGGAGTGACGAATCGCGCTTCTCCATCTGGCAATCTGATGGACGGGTCTGGGTTTGGCGGTTGCCAGGAGAACGGTACTTGTCTGACTGCATTGTGCCAAGTGTAAAGTTTGGTGGAGGGGGGATTATGGTGTGGGGTTGTTTTTCAGGAGCTGGGCTTGGCCCCTTAGTTCCAGTGAAAGGAACTCTGAATGCTTCAGCATACCAAGACATTTTGGACAATTCCATGCTCCCAACTTTGTGGGAACAGTTTGGAGCTGGCCCCTTCCTCTTCCAACATGACTGTGCACCAGTGCACAAAGCAAGGTCCATAAAGACATGGATGACAGAGTCTGGTGTGGATGAACTTGACTGGCCTGCACAGAGTCCTGACCTCAACCCGATAGAACACCTTTGGGATGAATTAGAGCGGAGACTGAGAGCCAGGCCTTCTCGTCCAACATCAGTGTGCGACCTCACAAATGCGCTTCTGGAAGAATGGTCAAAAATTCCCATAAACACACTCCTAAACCTTGTGGACAGCCTTCCCAGAAGAGTTGAAGCTGTTCTAGCTGCAAAGGGTGGACCGACGTCATATTGAACCCTATGGATTAGGAACGGGATGTCACTTAAGCTCATATGTGAGTCAAGGCAGGTGAGCAAATACTTTTGGCAATATAGTGTACCTTCAGTCCAGCAGGTGGCTGTAATAAGAACACACAACAGGTTTTCCCTTTAGACCGAGACTCAGGCCGTTTCTCAATATGTGTACTTGTGCTTTCTCGTGTACTCGTAAAACATCATCAGCCTCAGCCCTAATACTGTTTCAATTCACAAGAAAATTAGACATATTATGGACAAAGTTCCCGGATGTTGTTCTCACCCCTCCCTCTTTAGCAAGCATGCATCAAAGAGGACTTGTCCGTTTTTCACTACCGACTCCGTCCTGGAAGCACGATCCTGCACATGCGTGGACAGATATACATCCGGGTGTCCATAGATAATGTAATTATGGTACTAAAACTGCTAGTACAACTACTTACTTCTATCCTTAACTCACTAAAGAATGCTGATACACATCTTAAAAAAATGTTTTATGACTTTTATGAGACAGATTTTATGCTTTTTACATTTTCTTTGTTAAACTGCTTCTCTGATGTCATCATCATGCGCAGAGCAGTCCAGTCTTTAGATCACACACTAAATAACATAATGTTAAAATGAAAAAATACATAAAACTCTAACTGCAAAGCGGAAAAGGTTAGCCACTGGAGGTAGGGTAGGATTCCATTTTCGGTAAAGATTGGGCAGAGACGAGTGATAAAACAGAAAGGATTTTAAGGCATTTATGTCCTCAGGAAATATATTATTAACCTTTAACACATTATACTTTAGTACGTTTACTATTTTGGGGGAGGGAAAACGTCATTGAGGTCTAACAAAATACAGTCGAGGACGACCCAGATATTTTTATGAGCCATCAGCTGATTGGCTTTCAATGGAGCGCTCACAGAGCTCAGAGTATTAAATAAAAAGTTCTTTTCTGTTGCTGTTGTTCAATAAAAGCACAATTTAAGATAATGTGAGGTAAGAACATTATGCTTTTAAGCGTCACTATACGGTCCATGTACCAATTTGATTTAATTTTTTTTTTTAATTCTGAAGGTACATGGCATTGAACCACCTGTTGCAGCTGTCACACTGGATCAGTTAAAATACAACAGAAAAGATAACTTTTCTGTTTTATAGTTTTACAGTACATGCTCCTCTCCTGTAAATTACAACTTCAAGACTACCTAGAGTTTGTCCATATTTATGCTTCAAATTTACACAATGACATTTCATATTCTCACCCAGTCTGTAACCCAGACATGCTGTGCAATGTACACAGCATGTCTGATCCTGAAACACTGATCAACAAAGGAAAAAACTGTTATTATTAAGAATGTGTGTGTATGGGTATATATATGTTTGGAATAACAGGAAAGGCTTCCATCAGTGCTTCAGCCATCTAAAGAAACAACACTGCTTTGAAAGACACTGATCTTCTTTGCATAATACTGCAACAGACTGTACCAGGTACTTTTGGACGAAAATTATGTAGGACAAAGAACATTGGAGATGCTACACTGTCCTACATTCTGTTGGACAAATGCTAATTAAAAGTGATATATACATTCATAACTCAATGTATCATTTAATTTCTATCTACATTTATTTGTTTATTGTATTTTTTTAATTGTATGCTTATTCATTTTTGGAGCATTTATTTATTTCTGTATTTATTTTTAATTATGGCAGGATTGGTCCTCCATAGATCCAGACTGAAACTGGTGTGCTATACATATTCAATCTCGTCTGCCAGGTTAAGCAACACATGCTCTCAGATGGGTTTTGGATCTCTGCAGCTCCTCCAGGGCCCCTTTCTAAGCAATGTTCTTCTTGCCTTCAAGTCCAGGTGGAAGACTTGCCTTAAAAAAGTTAGGTCTCGTCCCATTATCAATCAATTTTCAGATAATGATCTGAACGATTGCACTCCGCACTTTATAGTCATATTTGTATGTTAAAACCAGCTGCTTTCCTTACCATTTTGCAGTAATGCACTGCTTTGATTCAGGCTATCTGGTAATATCCCAAAAAAATCATTGAAATCCATTTGGTAACATGACAAAACAATGGAGAGGCTCTAGTGGGAGAATAATTCTGCAGGTCAGTGAATCCAATGTGACCAAATCCTGTAAAGCCTTCATCAAAGACTATGAATACTGAACAGCGTTGGTTTCTTGGCCCCTAGCCTGTTGTTTACTTGGACATTTTTGGTGGCAAAACTGACTGGAGTAACCACAAGAGACTGTGCATCTTTCTTTGATTGACGAGTGTAAGCTCTGTAGCTTTTGAATAATTTAATGTTTTCATGTAAATACTTTCTGATGCGCTAATAAGCCATTGAGGTTTTTCCCATTTGAATTTGAGATGAGTTTTTTTTTTTTGTTCATCACAACATGACCGTCGATAAACAAACGCATATGATTTAACAGAAATGCCTCTTTTTTTCTGTATGTTTTAGAAGCTTACAAACAAGCAAACACTGAATCTGGCTCTGGTTTGCATCCATATTGAGATAAGACCTACATTTCCCACACAAAGAGCTTTTATCTCGAAAATGTGAAACTGTAGCTGACTTTATCAGGCTAAAATTGAGATAGCAGAGTTGTACTCCATCTCTTTTCTGGCCAAAACACACGTTGTGGAAGAGATAAGGGAGACAAATGAGAGCAAGCAATAAAGAAAACATGCCTGCTAAATGCTTGCCTCAGGAACACCAACAATTAAACTTGAATGAAAAATGCAACCCAGGGGTGTAGACAATGTAATTGCAAATAAAGCAATGCATGAAGACCTCAGTTTTACTAAATGGGATTCGATCAATCTGGGACAGGTTAGAACTGCGAATGCAAAAATGGTGTCAGCAAAACTCAAGTGGTTTCTACAGATCTTATCATTAGGTTTCAGTCTGCATGAGAACAAGTTTATGTGAAAAAGTTTCTTTACCAGCTAAGCAGCAGTTTCAAGATGGATGATCCAACCTGAAAGAATAACCTAATCCTCAGCCACCATGTAGGCAGCAGCTAAATGTAAATGGATGAATCACCTTTTTCCTATCTTTTGATTCTATGGAATAAGTTTAGGAAAAATCTTTACAATTTACATTTTAGGGACCAAGTATATTGCTGCTCCATTTAACTTTAGTCTGTTCCCTTTTCCTTACTTTAGATGTCGATGAAATCTTGCAATATTTCGAAGGAATTTCTTTCCTTTGTTTTTGATTTATACCTCTCATCTCTAACCTGCTAAAGCTAACCAGCTAAAGAAAACGCACCGTGATCAGTTTAAGATGCGACAAGAAGGTCTGACATGAACACAACCTAAAAAGTGTTACAGTAGTAGCCATTCAAATTTTTCCCACTTTCCTTGATGGGCCCTTGGCTGGTCTTTGGTTGGTCCTCTACAATTCCTTTTTAAAAATCAACCTTTGCACTAAAATGTTATTTCTGTCATGATTTTTGGACATGGCTGCTCAGTGGTGTAGTGGGAAGCACTGCTGCCTTGCAGAAAGAAGGTTCCAGGTTCAATTCCTGGCCCCTTTCTGCATGGAGTTTGCATGTTCTCCCTGAGCATGTGTGGGTTCTCTCTGGGTACTCCGGCTTCCACCCACAGTCCAAAAACATGAATGTTAAGCCGATTGGCTTCTCTAAATTCTCCTTAGAGGTGAGTTTTTGCATGAATGGTTGTTTGTCTCTGTGTTGCCCTGTGATGGACTGGCGACCTGTCCAAGGTGTACGCCGCCTCTCGCCCATAGAAAGCTGGAGATGGGCACCACCACCCCTCGTGACCCCACTTGGGATAAGCCTGACGGTAGCTGGACGGATGGATTTGTGCACATTAAGATCAAAAGAGAAGCGCTACCTCCTGGTCAGACCCTGTAATTGAGTGAAATTATGAATTCAGAGTAAAAATATATGCATGCCCAGGAGAAAGAGGGGAAATCATTCCAGCGGCTGGAAGTTGGAGGGGAATTTGCTGGGAGTTGCAGGGAAATGGGCTGCAATTTGACTGCCATTTGACTGTGGAGAACCATTTTGAATGGATCTGGACTCCAAAGAGCATGCCACTACCGGGCAACAAAAGCAAGCGATAAACGCAGAAGTAGGAACAGTTCCTGCTATACATTTTAAAGCTGTTAAAACTGCAGCCCTTTTCATTTTTTGGCATCCAGGTAATTTCCCTAGTTATATTTTTACAGTTTTAGTACACTTCAGCCGCAGTCTGATGTTTTAAAAGTTAAGATCTGGTTACCCAAGTCAGTTGATTCATCCTTCACTGAATCGATCTAACAGGTCAAGTCCTTAAATAACACAATTTAAAAAGGAGAAGTTGCTTCTGACTGTCTCTAAATCCGTCCCTAAAACCAGGCTGAAGCTCAGGCCTCCTGTTTGCCTTTTTTAAATTTTATTGGCTTTACACTGTGATCTAGGTTTGTATTGTACTGCTCCTTTATGAACATGGTTATGATGTTAATTTTATATCTTATTTAACTTTTTCTTGTTTTTATGTTCATTACTTTAGCTACCTCTCCTGTTTTAAAATGTATTATAGAAATAAAGTTGATTGATTGATATAATTCACTAGAAATAACAGGGTCTATTTTTTTTCTTCTTATAAACACAAATAATCTCACTCCATTGACAAACCCACTCAAATCAAGAAAGAAATACTCAGATTTGCTGCTAATTGTGTGATTTCTTACAAACAATGCACTTGTAAGTACAACTGTTTTTGATAAATTGTCTTAAAAAACCCACATGTAATGATGATTCAGTTCCATGTTCATGCAGTCATGTCTGTCTGTCTCTGGCAAACATAGAACCAAGTTGAATTTTGCTCAACTCAGACATTAAACGCATCTTAAACCTAATATAATCTGAAATTGATAATATTTTCGAAAAATATAACTATCATGGTATTTAACTGTGACTGCCTGCAAGGCACATTGCCTTTATATGCTCCCTGGTCACACCAGAACACCTTTTATCTAAAAAAGGTGAGTCTGCTTTGCATGTCTGATTGTCTCATTAATCATATTTACTCTGCTGAATTGAGGATCAGCCAAGCTTATATTCTACAAGATGATGTATGATCATCCAGAGATTTTCATTAGGATAGATCTTAAACCTGCCAAGTTTAGATTTCTCATTCAAACCATCCCTTCACTGCCTGCCTGTCAGCCAGTAATGAATCTATGCAAGCGTGTTTTATAAGACTCAGAAAATGAAGGTTTTCCTCTCGTCTGTTAGGGCGTTATTACCGTAATGAGACTTTCCTGTGAGGCGACAAATGACCAGAGCGCTCTTCCTAAGTGCCTCCTACACGTCATAGAAATGTCAGAGGGCAGATAATCGGCGCGTTGGGCTAGTAAACATTACACTCCTGCTGAACCAGACATCAGGCTTTAAAAGCTTGTTTTGAATTATTCCTCCGCCTCTTTATTGTTATTAATGTGTCCCTAAAATTTCAATTTAGGTTTCCCTTTTTATGGCCACTCAATCAACTCTGCAATCAGGCCTGTTCTTTGCACAGTGGACCTCATTGTAAATCAAAGAAAAACGCAGGTCAGCGGATTGATTGCTGTTTGGGCTGCCTCCACACATAAAAGAGTGTAAACAAGGCAGAGCTAGAAATTGGATTTAGATGCTTTCCACGTACGCTGTAGTGTTAAACATATCTCTGTGTAAATGCGAACCCAAGGACTCATGTAGGTCGCAGTGATGTAGGAAGAGAAGAGTGTTGGCCTAACGCTAAAGGAGAACGCTGTCAGGGAATTGGCTTGTTTACATTTCCTCAATGAATAATTTAGCAGATCCACAATGCAGATGTCTTTGTTTAACAAAAAGCAAATAACGGGGCTTTTCTATCTACTCTTGAAAAGCTGTAAGGACTCAAAGCAGCAGATGTTATGCTGTCAGTCTACATGGTTCCTGCAGAACCTTTAAAAAGCCTTAAAATGCATTGAATTCATGATTCTAAAGTAAGGCTTTAATTGGTGTTAAATGTCTTAAATCCATCTTTTATTGTTTTTAAAATAAACAATCTAGTTTAAATAGGATTTTATTAGTTCTCTCGAAATTTAAGACAGTTGGTAACTTTCATTCTTTTTAAAGTCGTAGGGAAACGGCTGTTCTAACCGTTGCATTTCCGAATTCTCCCAGGTGGAGCACGACTTTACACAAGTGAATAAAGTAAATGTGACTGTGTATCTTGTGTATCAAGAGGGCAGGATTGTTGTGGTGGAAGGTTTGCAATCAAGTTTGGTTGTGGCCGCTGTCTCAGTAGCATCTTGCTAACCAGTTAGCAACTTAGCGCTAGTAGGTTCCCAATGGGAAATTCCATTGGGACCAAGTAGCACTAAATTGGTGACTTAGCAACGACACTGTCAAGGAACGCTATGGACAGAGGAAACATGCAAGAGGAGGAAAGTTTTGTGTCGGAGGTCTTGGATGAGTCTCCTCCGTCTCTTTTCAATGGAGCGCTCACAGAGCTCAGAGTATTAAGTTAAAAGTTCTCTTTTCTGTTGCTTTTCTTTAATAAAAGTACATTTTAAGTCAATCGTTTGAGACGACAACATTATACTTTAAAGCGTCACTATATGGACCATTTACTTATTTAATCCGTAATAATAATAAAAAATCCAAAGTTGAGAGGACCGCGGCGACCAGTGGAGCTCTGACGGTAACGGCAGCTTACCAAAGGACAATTATTTGCTGTCCAACCAGGATTGTTCTGCGTGGCTGAAAGCAGTATCAGGATTTATGTTAGGTGTGATGTTTTTTGGGATGGGAATCTTTCAAACTTATACAGAGCAGGAGTGTGAAGCAGTTAATATCAGTTATTAGTTTTGAAAGCATGTTGTTTCCTAATGCTTGACTAGGGGACAAAACTGAATGATTGCTTAATGAATAATTGGAAATAAAAAAAAAAATTGGCTGTTCGTGTGATTTTATGTATTCAAATATGGATATTTTAAAATTGCAAACCAAAAAAAACCCTAAAAAACCCTGTTCTATGTTAAAGTAATAAAAAGTAATATATATATTTTTTTTTTACTGGTTTCCATTTATCATGAAGTTAGTAGTTAGTTCTCCAAATGATGCTGCCACCTGTGGCCAAAACACTGAGCTGCAGCACTCTTGTTCTTGTTCTCATACTTAATAATTATTGAACTTTATAAATCTCACACTGGAAAAATTAACCTCTGCATTTAACCCGTCCCCTTGGGGAGCAGTGGGCTGCCATTGTGCAGCACCCCAGGGAGCAGTGTGTGGTTAAGGGTTTTTGCTCAGTGACCCAGAGTGGCAGTCTTTGGGGCTTGAACTCAGAACCTCTGATGACCAAGTGCAAAGCCCTAACCACTTTTTTTTTTTTTTTTTTTTTTTTTACTTTTTTCCCCAATGGGGAGTTTTTCCATTGGTGTCTGAGCTGAGCTGGATGCTGGTCGCTTCTGATTATCCACAAAATCCGTCTTGAATATAACGCTTCGATTATTTGCTACATTGGACTCATCTAACTTGGACATGCTTGACGTTGCATCTGCCGAACAGCGTGTGAACTTCTGACATGAAGTACATTAAGGAAAAGAGGCTTATAGGCTTATAGATTCATTGGTGCTGAAATCAAACAAGGTTTTAGTCATAAAGGATGAAATAAAGAGGCTATTTTAAAAGTTATTTTTTAGAAAAAACTCATGTCTTTTTAAATGAACAAAAATATTTTCAAGTAAACAAAATCACGTCCACTTTAAATCTTTAGTCGTTAAAAAAAGTTGTTACTCAACTATGAACATTCTTTTTTAATAAGTTGAAAAATATTTAATTTAGTAAATAGCTGCTGATCTTTTCCATATCTTTCCATCTATGGTTAGTATCATTACCAGTAGGCCAGTAAAGGGTTTTCCATCTACTATAGGGTGTAAATAAACTGTGACAAGCCTGTAAAGTTATTCTAAAGCTAAAGAATGTATGAGCATACAAATTTAAAATATCAGTCAGTCTTGAATATTTAATTTAATGTTTATTCTTTTTCTTAATTTAAAAGAAATACAATTCAATTCAATAAATTTCTATAGTGCCAATTCACAACACATGTCATCTCAAGGCACTTTACAGTTCACCAGATTATACAGTCAGATTGATTCAAAGTTTTCTATCTAATGAAAACCAGTTGACTGCATCAACTCATTGACTCGAAGGCAATCCCTCACACTAATTATGCTTGTAGCGACAGTGGAGAGGAAAAACTCCCTTTTAACAGGAAGAAACCTCCAGCAGAACCAGGCTCAGTGTGAGCGGCCATCTGCCGAGGCCGACCGGGGGTTCAAGGAGACAGAAGCAGAGATACAAAAAGCAGCTGTAAAAGGCGGCCCCGTCCAGGAAACACACAGCCAGGCAGACGAACTCCGAGCCAACTCCCATGTCAGATAATGGAGAGAGCACATCTAGCCAGTCAGGGTCAGAGAAACAGGACTACACTGGAAAACAGGCAGATTTCCATAATCTATAAACAAAGGTGTTGATCACAGCATCACAGCTGATATAAGAACAAGAATAATTTAAGATACAGAGCCTAAGGCTACAAATCTAAGATTCAAAAGTGTATTTTAGCTGTCATATATAGGTTATATTGATTTGTGTCTGAAAGAAATTAAATCTGTTAAATTGCATTCAGGGTGAAAAGAAAAACAAGTCAAAGCTGGTTTTCCTTCTGCTTAAAGGTAACAGTGGATACTAATTTGTGACCTTTGGATTTGGATTAGGGTGTTTTACTGCAATGCAAAAACAATCTAGAAATGTGTTTAAAAGAGTGTTAAGCCTTGAATTTGAGTAGGTATTTAAGATTACTTACCAATAGACTTACTATTTTTACTCTTAAAATAAGATAATTAGATAATATGCACAAGAAAAAAGACAATGGAATAGTTTTTTCTTATTTTAAATGTAAATTGTCTAGTTCCATTGCCAAAGTGTCTAACTTACCTTATCAATTATCAATTTAAGAACAAATGCAGTTATTTTAAGAAAAAAAAATGACATATTTAGATTTCAATTTTTTCCCCAGTGTGTTGGGTTAACTTCAGCGAACACATCCCCATCAGAACACCTGAGACACCTTTTTTAAAGCTTCCATACATATGTGTGGTTTAACAATCTTTAACAATCACATCTAACCGCTCATTGCTCCTCCCTCATAAAATAAAAATATTGCTTTTTTTGTTGTTGACAATAATCCTGCACTGGAAAAAAATCTAAATAAGTAATTTTTTCTTAAAATAAGTGCATTTTTTCTTGAACTGAGGAGGTGAAAGAGACATTTTGCCAATGAAACAAGACAATTTACACTTGAAATAAGAAAACACAATTGCATTGTCTAATTTCAAGTGCATATTAGAGAATTATCTTATTTTAAGTTTAAAAATACTAATTCCATTGGCAAACTATCTCATTTACCTACTCAAATTAAGAGTAAATACACTTTAAGAAATTTTGACTCATTTCTAGATTGTTTTTCCAGTGTGTAGAAATTTGGTTTGAGCTTTTAGACAAATACATTTAAATTTCTGACTGTTTTTTTGCATTTAAAACTCAAAGTGGTGATTTAGCTTACAGCACATAAAGAACTATAGATGTGGGCAATAGATATTTATCACTGGAATCCTTTTTTAGTGATAAGGCATGGCGACAGCACAAAAATTCATGTGTTTGAGTCACAGGTTGGATTTTTTAGAAATCAATTTTTGATAGAAATGCATCATAAATGCTTATCATGGCATCCAGGCTCAGTTTTGTATGATTATTATTCAGCTGAAACTTCAGAGGCTTTGCTGAATGCTACCCTCTAAGAATGGGAAAGAGCAGCTCTGGAACGTATTGGACTGAAATACCACTGACCTTTGAAGTGCTACCTATTACATGCTGGGTGATCCAGCAGCACCTTCAATTGTTTGGCTGCGTTATAGAGCTGAGAGATTCTGGACCATTTTAAAAGAAATGGATATCAATTAGACAAACGGTAACCAAGAGGCTGCTGGATGACAAACAGCCATGACATTAAAGCTGCTGTCGATTATTGATCACCATGACACAGAGAGCTTTGTTTGTTCCTCTGGTCAAAAACAACCCAGTTTATTCCTTCCATTTAATCAAAATCCACACCTTCAACGTGCAATATTTCTGTTATAGTCATTATAATCTGTACAGGGTATTCAACGACATTTCAGGATGGTCCAATTCCTCAATTCTGTCCTCTGTGAGTTCTGTGGAAAAAGAATAAAAACTACAGAGGCAACTTCAACAGCCTCTTAAGCTTTTTGGTGCTTTTCTTTGTTACAGTATAGTTTTAAAGAATGTATTAGATATATATATATATATATTCTTCAGTCTTGAATATTATCATTAAGAGATAACACTTCATCTTTCGCAAAACTGAACAGCAAAACCCTAAGTCAATAAGTTCTTTTTAAAATAACTTATTCTTATTAAATAAAAAATTTGTTGTTTTGAGATTTTTTAAATTTTTACTTGAGCTGAATCCAGAACAAAGTTGTAGAAATTCAGGATTAATTTGACAGAAGTCTGATTCTATTTATTTTCATGTTTCTTTAGATTCTTGTCGGTAAGTTTCCTCAAACTTTTCATGTTTAGAATCATAGTGCGGTTTCACGTTGCCACTTTTTACAATCGGATTAATTGGATTTTGGCGAGGGAGCATGTTCCCTGCACTTTTTCAAATGTATGTTTTGGTCCCCTGCACGTTTTTCTGTCCAAAAACAATGTTACGCTACAGTACACAGACATACGTCGAGTACTAGGACCAAATGAAAACCGCAGGTCAAGCTGAAGCCCACTTCCCTGAGTTTAGACCGCCCAGACGCTCCTGATTGGCCCACCGTCTTGTGTGATTGGCTGTCAGTCCTGAGAAGCTCACTTTACGAACATGTGATGTCCCGGCTTAAATAGTGCACATTTTTGATGCAAGAGCAGACTTGTTTGTCGAAGATGCATCACCCCCAAAAGCAGCGTCAGCATTTAAATTACTCAGTTCGTCCCCCATACTGCTCTGTTGTCTCTTCTATGTGAGCAACACTTGGCTCGACCAAAGGTATGAGGGGATTCTGGATCGTTAAATATATGCTGTCAGCTCATTGGTCACAACACAGGACAGGGCCTAGGAACAAGTTTACCATAAGTTTTGTATCTAATTTGCCCTTGTTCTTCATCTTCCATTAGCTTTTTATTGACTATTTATTCACTCTCACAGTAATACAGGACAAAGTGTGTTCCTTTTCCTCTAAATGCAGGACAGGTACTTTTATTTCTCAATACGGAACGATTCAGTTTTTCAAGGGACGGTTGGCCAGCCTGGTGATCGGAGCTCCACAGCCTATAAGCAGGCAAAAACTGCTGACTAACAGTCAGCTAAGTTACGTTTCCTATGGTGACTGTTGACAATGTAGCACAAAATTATAACATGTTATAATATTGAAGTAAATTTGATAAATTTGAAATGAGAAAGCTGCAGGGCAAAGCCATAAATGTTAGTATGTCATAATGCAACATAAAGAAATGATGCAAACTCAAAAAATATTTTAGTTTAAATGAAATAAAAGTTGTAAATATCATGAACAATTAAATGAGATAAGGATGGTTCACAAAACCAAGTCAGATGAGCATCTAGTTCCTTCCTTAAAGACACACTCTGTGGGACCACCTCATGTTGCATTAAAGGAAAAGTCAGCAAGGAATAACCAATGGATCATTATTTATACCTAAAACAAATATGTTCACAGTGATTTAATTAATTTAGCGTTAATCAGTAAAAAAAATAAAACACGCCTGCCATCTTCCAGCAGTGACGTCACGGTGCGGTATGCCTAGCGCCATTCTCCCCGCTTTACAAGCAGAATCAATGGGAACTACTAGACACATCTGCAATCAACAATTATTGAGGAAAAAAAAGTTATTTCACCTTTCTGATACATCGTCCTTTACGGATGGATTGCTAACTTGAAGAGGGAGGATTTACCATCGAACTTCTGGCCAGAGAAAAAAACACGTCATTAATCCGTTACTCTCTGCTTCGCATAGTGCACTGGTCGTCACCATCATGGATAATAGCGCGTTGTGACAAACACCAGATACAGCACTGGGACTTGATCAACAGCCGATACCGCAACGTGAGGTCACAAACCAGTAGGTGGCAGTAGTGTTCTTTGACAAACATGGATGCCTCCAGTAAAGCACATTAAAAAAATGACTCCTAATTAAAAACAGTTATCATTTATTGAAAAGTGTGTAATAATTTCATACTTAAAGTACTTTCAGAGGTTTGTATTCTGAATGCGACCGGACTTTTCCTTTAAATGTTGCATGTTTTTGGGGAGTTTGTCTCTGCCTGTTTTGCACATTTAGAGACTAAGATTTTTGTTAAATTGGTTGCCAAAAAAACAAACTGCCATGATATTCCACTCCACTGTAGATTTGACTTCATGTGGAAGGTTATTGTCCAGCTGGAAGGTGAATCTCCTCTTCAGTCTCTAATCTTCAGCAGCCTGTGACAGGTTTTCCTTCAGGATTCCCAGAATTTAGCTACATCAATCCCCCATCAGCTCTGACCATCTCTCCTGACCACAGCTTGGAGGAAAACCAACACATTTTACTCAACGGTCACTCTGCTTTAACATTTTCTTACTGAAGTAAAAGTACAGACAGATCATCCAAGAAATAACTAAAGTGAAAGTATTTGGTTAAATGGCAATTCAAGCGCTGAGTAATTGTTGGTTTAGCAGTGATTTAATGTAAAAAATTTGTTTAAATAAACCAGGACATGGAAATTCTGTTACTTTTAGGTCTAAAATAAAAAAAAAGGAAATTACGAAAAATTATTAATGATGACAGAATAACAAATTGGTGCCATAGAAAAAAACATTTCTCATTAAGCTTGCTTAATGTACACAAAAAAGCTGATCTTAAAGATGTTTTAAAATAAGTGTATTTGTCCATAATTTTAGGCAAGGCAAGGCAAGGCAAATTTATTTGTATAGCACAATTCAGTACAAAGACAATGCAAAGTGCTTTACATGATTCAGATACAGGAAAATAAAACAGAATCAAAGCAAGTAGGGAAAAAAAAGAATGCAGAAACAAAAAAGAACAATAAAAACAGTTGGACTAAAGAAAATAAAAAAGTTGAACTAATCCTAAGCAAATGTATTTTTAGCAGGTAATTATAATGATCTGGCAACACCTTTTAAATAAAATGATTAGGTAATATGTGATTGAAACATGGAGTTTCTTTCCTTTCTGAAAATGTGACTTATCTTAATCTTTTGGGAACTTTCCTTACCTGAACTAAACCAGGGATAGAAAGCAGTTTTTCTTTTCAATTGTCTTGCAAATATTCAGTGCTCATAAAATGTCAAAGAAAAAAAAATGAAATTCCCATAAGAAAAGTTTCTATTTGTTGAAGCAAGTTAAAAGTGTGATGTGAAGCCTAATGTTGTTAAATGTGACCGGAATACTTGGCTGTAATAAACTCTGTAATAAGCTGGAAGATTTGGAAAGATATCGCGGAGCGCAAATCCATATTGGAGAAAGGTTTTCACGAATGTGTTTCAATCATGCACATTGTTTTTAGTGCATCATATCAGCTAGAAGTGATTTTATACGTTATCAAGAAATGTAGAGGGAGAAACGTGACACTACTGGGACACCAAGAGACCGGAAACAGCTAATCAGTCATGTAAGGTAAATAATCTCCAGGTTAGAAGTTGTTTCCTCTTCTCTCCTCTTTAGAACATTTACTCTTTTTTCGGATGAGTCAAGAATCACCTAAAGGAGCATAAAAATTTTAAAACCAAGTAAGTGTAAAATGCAACAGATGAAGGGGTCCATTGTCGGACTGGCTGAACAGACGAGGTCCTGCACTCTCCTGTACAGATGGTGGGGGTGAACAGGAGAGTCGTCTATTCAGCCAGGCCAACAATCCCCTTTAACGACCCCCCTTCCAGACACTTAGATGGGTATGAGGCATTGCAGGCTAACAAAAGAAGCCAAACGGCCCCCATTCCAAAGGGGTGGACCCCTTCATCTCTTCCAATTTGGATGTTTTCAAAACAAACACAAGGCTTTGTTAGGCTACTGTATAAAACCTCAAACTTAACGCTATTAATTTTGAATTAAAAAAAGCTTCCTAGATGGGAAGCAAAGCGTTTTCAAACTTGAAAACCAAGTCCAGTGGATTGTTTTACATTTTTTTTGGATTTACATCCCCTTTGTAATTCACTGCAATGATTATTGCTTTCACTCCAATGGTTCCAATGGATGGAAACGTATAATTCGCATTTACTTTTTTGTAACACTTTAGAAGTTCGCTCAAGCTATTGCCTAATAAGTAGTTACTAAATACCAGAGATGGCAAAAGTACTCACTTTCCGTACTTGAGTAAAAGTACAGATACTTGTGTTAAAAAATACTCTGGTAAAAGTGGAAGTACTGATTAAACTTCTTTACTCAAGTAAAAGTAACAAAGTACAGGCTTGTAAATTTACTTAAAGTATAAAAGTAAAAGTAGAAACCACTTTTTTCATGCCGTTGCCTACATTTTAAATGGATGTCTGCAAATAGGACTAGATCTCCGTTGTGTTCATTTTCAATCATCTCGTCGTCCATGCTACTATGCTAACGCCACCGCCACCAAGCTGCAATGATTTGCCGCGAATGAATACCGCCGAATCTGTCGATTCATCTTGTAGTGGTGCGTCAAATGCAACGTAGATTCCCATCCAATTAGATTGAATTCGGTATTGATGAAGTGAAAAATAATAACGGTAACTCCATTGAAATGATTCAAAACTAAAGTAACGAGCCAATTTTTAAAAATGTAAGGAGTAGAAAGTACTAATATTTGTGTAAAAATGTAAGGAGTAGAAGTAAAAAGTCGCCATAAAAATAAGTAGTAAAGTAAAGTATCAGCAAAAATATCAGCAAAATCTACTTGAGTACAGTAACGAAGTATTTGTACTTCGTTACTTCCCATCTCTGCTAAACACGTCTGGTGTTTGCTGAGGAGCACCCTGTTGTGCTCAGATTTTGGCACAGTTGATTTTTTATTTTATTTTTATTCTTACATAGCTTTAGCATCTGTACCCATTGCTCCTTTTAAATAAAAGATTACTTCTTAGATAAAGATAAAACTATTCTTCCATTTCAGAGAGAGTTGCTCTGCATCAGTGCATTTCCCTTCTGTCTATTTGCATCTTCAGCTTTAAACCGGCTCCTGAAGTATCCCGCTGCACAACGAATTAATCATTTCATTAAAATTCTATTGTGCGTTTAGTTATGAGCCTGGCCAATGTCTCCAGGGAATATCGGTTAACAATAACTGACAACAAGCTGTGAATTCATGACAAGAGGACATAATGTGCGACTGAAAATGAGACATGGAGCTCATTTGTGTGGATGACAGCTTAACAAATGAGCAGCGAGCAGCAAAAACTTTAGCCAATGGCAGTTATAGACAGACATCAGCTGTTTGTATCAGCAGGACATAAATAACGGTTCATGAAATAAATAAATTTTGATAATCAAGATTTGTGCCTCGCTCTTGTTGCAGCGATGGGTCTCCTTGTTTTAACTTCCACACAATATCTATTTAAATAAACAGGCTCTAGTGGATGCAGTTTTAATGTCACTGTGCATTTCTTTAGATTTTAACATGAGATTGTTTAAGTTCAGCAATATTTAGCTCAACACAGTCTCAATTCGTTACCATGGCTCTGCTTTGGGTATAAAAGCGTCTCACTCAGACACACGACTCCAACCTTAGAATGTAATCCTGTTCTCTTGTTAACTCCTGCTTCAGCAGCACAGTTAGCGCCTGGAAGTAAACAGCCTGAACAGACGCCCCCTTGCAGGCTGCTGAGCTCCACAAAACCAGGGAATAGAGCTTAAACATAAAAATCAATTAAACGGTGAGATTATGGCCAGTGCCACTGCTAACACCACAGATTTTTGTTCATTCAACTTGATTGAACTAGTCCTCATTCATTCATTCATTTGATTAGATAAAATAATAATAATAATAAATTATAGCAGCTAAAAAGACTAATTATAACTCATTTAACTTAAAAAAAATACACTACACCATCATTTTAAAAGCAAAATCATAAACAATTGATCAAAACTGTAAAAAAAAAAATCTGACATCAAAAGACTTGTACATGTCAGGCCTTTAAAAACAATAATGGAAGTTAACTTAAAAGCAGTGGCGACTGGTGGAGTTTTCTCCGGGGGGGGGGGGGACTATAAATTCAGAAATAGACCAAAAAGCAATCAAACGTGTACTAAGTTATCACATCAGTATATTTATATGAATGACAACAACAAAAAAGATTATGAAAAGACTTTATAAAAACAAAAACAATTTCATGTCCAAGTTAAATTTTTGTGTATATAAATGTTGCCCTTCTGAGGCTTTGTGAAGGCAAATCTAAAATAAAAAAAATATGTACCAGTTTGATAATGATATATAAAAACTATTTATTTTTAAAGGATGGGTTTATTTGAGAACAAGTATGCAAATTAACAAACATCTATAAAGATTCTGACATTTGAATAAGGATGCAGGAAAGCGGAATAAAGCCTTAGCCTTGCTGCATGCAGTTAGCCAAGCTGTGCAGCTAAACCAGCTCCTGGAAAAGGACAGAGTGTACCGTCTCCCTCTGTCTTTGGACGGCTGATTCATTTAGATGTTTGGCTGATCCAAATGCTTTCACCTCCAGATTCTCTTGGTAAGTTTGCTTTAAAGGATTTCACTCTCGCGACTCGACATGTCAATCAGTCCCTGCCCCCTCGGGGCGGATCACTCGTGCGCCCCGAGCTCTCCTATAGATTTGTAATTCACAGGAGCTACTGCGCGTGTGAGTGTCAATTGGCAAAGATTTTTGCGCCCCAGGGACAGAAATACGTCACCAATCCGACGAAAAATTTTTTACCCGTCGTTAAAAATTAAAGCTACAGTGTGTAATAATTACAGGGATATACAGTCAGAAATGTAATATATTATACATAACTATGTTATTTATCATCATCTACGAGCTCAGCCTCTTAACCTTAATATTTGCGTTGCCTTAGAATTCGTTATTTATAATTACATAGGAGCGGGTCTCGCAGCCATGGAGGCAGACATCTTTGCGCTACGGCAGCGCAGAGCCAACAAACTAGTGATTGCGAGATCGCCAAAACGTCACAACGATGTAGAAAAAATAACGGGTATATTTATTATCTTAAGTCTACATGGAATCTATACCCTACACAGACTAATGAAATACTATCTGTAAAATTATCTATGTAAACAAACCTCATCACTTGAGAAGGTAGGTGATGCGGACCTCGTGGAAGACATTTTGTCCCGTAACGCTCGCCGTACTGTTGGGGGGGGGTTGGGGGGAGATGTTCATGTTGCTGCAGTCTGCAGTGTGACCGCTAGATGTCGCTAAAAGTTACACACTGTAGCTTTAAAGATTTATATTAAATACTTTATCTTGCACATCTAAAAGATATATTAGGATATTTCGAAATATTTTTATTTGATAATTTTATTTTAATTTGTTTTAATCAAAGCAATTGGGTGGGTGGTTCGGCGTCCTAGCGCCCTCTATTGGCCAGCCGCCACTACCTAAAATAACCAAGCGTCCTCTGTTGACAGTCCCTAAAACGAAAAACAAACATTATTTGGCCTGTTATTTGGCCCATAAATATCACAATAGATTTATTAAACATTAGATAGAAATTAGTCACTTAAAATGGGATCTTAAAATAGTTTAAAACAACTCTTAGATGTAGATTAGTTTTGTAATCTTGCGATCTACACTGCCCCCTTGTGTCTAGCAGAATATCGGGTACAGTAGGAACAGTCGCACATATCACGTATAAAATGATGCAAACACTGTATCAACAACAAAAATTCTGAACTGTATCTCGGCCTTTCCAAAAATCTAAATTTTCAGTTTTATAGCAGACAGCTAAGGGTTTGGAGATTTAACAGACTCTATCTAATTCCATCCATTTTGACAAAACCATCCTCTTATATCCTGATTCTTATAACATCATTACTCATCAACAACCCATATATATAACCTATCTGCAAACAAAAATGAAATGTCTGTCTAGAAAAGGCAGCAAATCTTTTATAGTGAAGGATTATTTCTCCTTTACCAGGTTATGTAACATTTGCAGCCCTAATCTAGTCGGATTTAGGGCAAAATTGGTTCCAGGATCATAAAGATTGCAGACACCTGCTTTAGACCCCCTCGTAGCTTCCATTTATTTCTACAACAAATCACCAGTACAACGATCTTTCCTCTAAACTAATTTCTCTGCCGAGAAGAGAAAAAAAATCCTGGTTTTGAGCTGGCTTTCCTCTTTTAATGCCTCATGATCCCATAAATCTGCGAAACAAGGCGCTGCATCAGAGCTTTCACATCGGCTGAAGTTAGATTCACACCAAAAGAACACTTCCAAATCCAATATCTCTACCTCACAAAGCACTATTATGTTTCCCGTATAATTGTCTGCTTTAGATTAAGCAGTGCATAAGGAATCCAATTTATTAGTTCCACAGGGTCCGTACATCCATTTATTTTCCTTCTAGTTCATCTGTTGTGAAAATATTCTTTCACACCGAGGCAGAGAAGCAAAGAGTTGAGGTGATGTAGCTGAATATTGATTGAACCAATTTAAAATATCTACCTCCTCAGAGCGGTTGACACGCACACATTATTAAGTGAATAAGCAGCCCACAGAGTCCACTTATCAACACAAGCCCACTTCTTCTAGTGCCCTCAGAGGTGGGAGTTATTGTTGTATAACCCCTTCCCACCTGGCATGACATGGAATGATGTACGTAGAGCTTAAATTGAAGGGAAGGTGAACAAATTAATAACATTTCAGTGGTTTTGATAAAGTGATAATAGAAAAGTGTTAAAGAAAGAGTCCTGGCATGACCTTACCTTTCAGGTTTCTTTAAAAAAAATACAGCTTGATTTTTTTTTGTAAGGAGTGTCCAAGATGTGCAATTATGCAACTACAATACTTCATATGGAGCCATATTCCCTTTGCTGAGGTGATAAGTTGTCAGAAATAAAGCTTGTGAATCACTTCACTCCCTTCTTTAATGGATAGTTTTGTCTAAAAGCTATAAAGTGAATTTTGTTCTATTATTGTTGTTGGAAGAAAAGAACATGTTTTGTAAATGGAGATTTAAAACAATGCAATCCAGCAATGAAACTTTTATATATATGTATATAATTTTTTTTAAGTTTTTGAGAGTAGCATGGTCATTTTTATTCTTTTTGTTTTTTTGTTTTTTTTTAGATTTTTAAGATTTTTTAAAGTTAGATCCTCCTTCTAATATAAAGCCTTAAATGGCCAAGCTCCATCCTATATCAGAGATGTGATTGTTCCTTATGTTCCTAACAGAGCACTTTGCTGTCAATCTGCAGGTTTACTAGTGGTTCCTTGAATTTCTAAAAGTAGAATGGGAGGCAGATCTTTTAGTTATCAGCCTCCTCTCCTGTGGAACCAACTACCAGTTTTACACTGCATGAAAAGTGGGATTTTCGTCAATATGCGGCACTGTAGATTGTCGTGGCACTTCAGGTTAGCGGCAGTTTACGGCAATTTGCAGGCTTCGCCGAAAACTCCCGTAAATTGTCAGAAATTGACGTGGACTTTCTTAGGCAGTGTTCCCCCCATGCCTCCCCCCCCATGGAATTCTAGGGGAGGCTTTAACATGTAAATGAACATGCTGTGAGCTATACAAATGCAAATCAGGGTTGCAGGGGGGGTTTTACTCCAAGTGACATTTTTCTAAAAGGTAAGAAAATCTCTGATACAAAGAGATCAGGCTCAGTATAGCCTCTTACATTTTAGCTTGAATTGATTTATTTAATTAAAGTATAGAGACCAAAACAGATCTTTAGCTGACAGAGCAATACATTTAGAGCAGTAATTATAAAAAAAAAAAAAATTGCATTTAAGATAAAAAATAAAATGTTGTCTGTCAATATGCTCAATTCACAATTACTTAAGTGGAAAAGTTTCAAGAAATGAGTCTGAGATGATTCACTTTATAACATGGCGCATTATCCTGTTGGAAGTAGCCATCAGCAGATTGGTACACTGTGGTCATAAGGTCCGGCCAGGTCAAGATCCACAATTGCAATCGCACCAAACAGGAAAAAGAACATCGACAAATTCCAGTCCGTCAAATTAAAATATAGCAGCAACAGATCGGTGACTAGAAATTATAGCACAATTCTTATATATTAAAAAAAAAAAACTAAGACCGTTTATTTAAATGATTGGATCCAAACTATTGGTTATTCACCAACGAGGAAGCAGATTTCTCATCTCCATCAAAATATTTCTTTTATACCGAGGGACTTAAACTTTAATCAAATCCATTCAAAAGAAACTTCTTATTACAGGAATGAAAAGAGATGCTGAGTTTGGGAGTAGAGAACAAGTTCATTCAAAAAAAGCAGTTTTGAATTATCCTTATCCCCGTTACAAAAATCTACAAATATATAAATATATATTTGGGCAGAAACTGAACATATGCTGGATGATGGTGGGTTTTTTTTAATATGTCATATTAAATTAAGCGCTCACAGGGTTCATACAGGAATGAGTGACTCTAATTTAATGCTATTTTAATGCTATTAGAAATGATTTTAATGCCATCAACAAGAACCATGTACACAAGTTATTAGTGTACATGAAATATGAAGGAGCTGTAAGCACAGTTCCATGACTCCTGTATGTATGTAAACACACACACACACATATATACGTATATATATATCCTCTAGCTTTTTCTCCACCTGGAGCGATATAATATATCTGACGAAATTGTTTTTATAAGCATTTTTTATTAAAGAATTATAAATACTTCGATAAACATATTTAAATAATTTTAGTGCCAATTAAGGCCTTGATTTAAAAAAAAAATGAATGAATTTTTAATTATTTTTATTGATCCGCGGAGGATGTATGCAATATGCTTTTCAAATAAAAAACAAAATCCTACTTTAAAGCTGAAGTCTGTAAGTTTTTAAAAATCACTTTTTTGTCATATTGGCTAAAACTGTCCGTATGCCCAGACAGCAGTACATGTGATATGTAACCTGTGAAAAAAACTGCTTCAATTGGTACCGCCTACTGCCTGTATTTCAGTCTGGAAAGAATAATTCGGGACGAGTCAAAACAACCAATCACAGCCAGAGGAACGTCTGATGGAGTGTCAATCACAGCTCACACACGCTGAATCCCCCCCCCCCCCCCCCCCCCTTTCTGGTCGCATGCGGTAGCCGCGCAGATGCTGTGAGAGGGGTGGAGCATGGAGGTGGGGCATGAGTGAAGCAGAGAGGGTGGGGGAGTGGCGTGAAACCTGTTTTTCTTCAAATTTTCAGTCGAAGTCTGCTCTCTCCTCAATGTTACAGACTGCAGCTTTAAATATCAAAATGTACGGTTACCTGCTGGAACAAGTGAAAGTAGTGAGATATTTAGGTGTGTGGATGGACTTTAAATTAAGTTTTGGAGTTCATATTCAGAAATTAATAGAAAAATGCAAAAAAGGAATAAATGTGTTAAGATGCTTGTCAGGAGCTGATTGGGGAGCAAGCTGTCAGTCTTTGAAGAGAATTTATTATGCAGTGATTAGGTCAAACATAGATTATGTTAGTATAGTTTATAGCTCTGCGAATAAAACCTTACTTAAAAAGATAGAAGTTATACAAAATCAGGCTTTACGTATTTGTTGTGGAGCATTTAGATCATCTCCAGTAGTATAATTACTAGTTGAATTGGGAGAAATACCACTTGAACAACGAAGGACTCAACTGAGAATGAGATATTGGGCTAGTGTAAAAGGACATGAAGAAAATCATCCGGTCAGACTTCTTCTGAAAGATTGTTGGGAATATGAATATAACGAAATACAAAGCTTTGGATGGATAGTAAAGAAAGAGGCAAGCAGTTTGAATTTGAAAGATTATGTAATAACCCCAACTGTTCCAATACCGGCAATTCCCCCCTGGATGTTTTCTACACCAGTGATCGATTTACAAATACAAAAAATAATGAATAAACGGGGGGAAAATACAACAACTGATATCATAGTACAACAACATTTAAGTAAAGAATATTATTCAGAAATGAAAACATTGATTACAATTGAAACTCGAAAGAAATGGCAAACGATATGGAATAATGAGTCAAAAGGAAGACATTTGTATCAGATTCAAAAGTTTATTGGAAAGGAGAGGAAAAGATATGGAAATAGGAAAAAAAAAGATATAATTATTTCAAGGCTAAGAATAGGTCACACAGCATTAAACTACAGTCTTTTTAAAATAGGGAAACATGAAACAGGAAATTGTGACAAATGCGGAGATCCAGAAACAGTACAACATATTATTTTTGAGTGTACTGCGTATGTAAGGGAGAGAATGAAGTTCATACAAGAGTTGAGAAAAATAGGGATTAATGGGAATTCAATAAAAGCACTGTTAGGAAACGAGATAAGACAAACAAGAGTTAATGAAATATTATTCAAATATCTAAAAGATACAGGAAAAATTAATATGATTTAGTTATAGGATTCTTTTTTTATTTATTAATTTATTTTTGGGTATAGCGCAGTCTTCCAAAATTGTGCACTCCACACTCCAGATCAGTAGGTGGCGGAAATGCATCTTTTACGTTGGCCTGCCAATCCGCCATAAAACAACAGAAGAAGAAGAAGAAGAAGAAGAAGAAGAAGGAGAAGAAGAAGAAGAAGAAGAAGAAGAAGAAGAAGAAGAAGAAGAAGAAGAAGAAGAAGAAGAAGAAGAAGAAGAAGAAGAAGAAGAAGAAGAAGAAGAAGAAGAAGGATGTATGCTTTGCTTTGTGCAGGCGGTCTGGAGCGGAGTATGTGGGATTTCGGGGTAAACTACGCGATGGCGACTCTGCATCGAACAAGACGAACTCAAAGAAGAGAAGCTAGCGGTAAATATATGTTCGATTACTGCCTGCTAAGCTAAAAGCAGCCTAGCCTAAGCTACGGCTAATAGCAGCCTAGCCTAAGCTACGGCTAATAGCAGCCTAGCCTAAAGCTACGGCTAATAACAGCCTAGCCTAAAGCTACGGCTAATAGTAGCCTTGCAAGAACAAGCTTTATTAAAGTGTATTTTTTGTGATTCACAGGAAGCAGAACGACGTCTTCACAACTCGGAGACTAATTGCAGGCGCTATGAACCGGAGCAAGGGTAAGATTTAAAGAATATGCTTCCATTCTGCGGTAAAAGGCAATGGATACGGATAGATACCGATCATAGCTGTACATTTTGTTTTCACAGACCTCCTATTTGCTCGGAGCCATATCAGCAAGTCCAGATTTGCACGATGTTGATAAAGACGACATTGTGTGTAAGTGACTTGTTTTAATGTTTTCTCCTTCCTTGTTACTGTGACTTGCGTTTGATTTTTTTATTCATACCACTCTCATTTAATTGTTTTCCAGCTGCCTGTAAGACGTATTTTCAGACGGTACGCAGGAGCTTCAGATATACGCACCCAGCCAACACGTTGCGTGCGGAGGCTGCCAAGCAATCTGCTCGGAGTCGGGCCAGGAGAAAGAGGGTAAGACTTTATTTGGTGACTATTTTTCAGGTGCATTAATAGATGTGTTGTGTCCATACGCAGTGCGCTGATTCATAGTTTTTTTTTCAGCTGCTGAAAGCGAGGCAGAGTGTGCTGGCAGATGAGGAAGTGGAACTCTGTAAGTCCGCCACCGTCGACCTCATGTCCGACGAAGAAGATGGCGTCGTCGGCGGTGTCTCTGGATGGATTGTACAGTCGCCTTCATTTCGTAGGCCGGATCTCACTGAACTCTGTGTTAAGCTGCAGTCTTGGTTAGAAGCGATGCCGAAGTACAGGGCCGCGCACAGTAGGCGTCTGCACATCGGAACTGCCTCGGAGAGAATGCTGTCAGTTACCTCCAACCCCGAGGAAGCAAACGGACCGTTCACGGACTTGTAATTTTTAGATACGCATGTGTTTGGATACGCGTTGTATATAGTAGTGTGTGTTTTAATAAAGCTCTTTCTTTGCATAAACAGCTTCCTGGCAAATGTTCATTTCCTGTATAAATTCATTCATGTCCTTGATGGTAGCCTAATAATTGTGTAGTAGTGTAGGATAACATAAATACACAGCATACGAATGAATAAATATATGAATGAATAAATATATATTCATAAATATATATATATATGTAAATTTATATGTAAATATATATATATGCCAACCAATCACGAGCGACTTTACTTGTTTAAAAAGAAGTGGTTCCGTCCAATACTCAGTAAGAAAATTAAAGCCTGGCGTGGCCACGTGTGGTTTTGCTGCCAATCACGAGCGATTTTACTTGTTTGAGAATAGTGGTTTCAGCCAATACTGAGTAGGTTATTCAAGCCAGACCTGGCCAGCCGCGCGGGTTTGCTGCATTCATATGCTAATTAGGGCCATTAGTACAGCTGATAGCTCTCCACATACGTCAGAGTCCGTTTCCGACAATTTGTGGCACGACAAACAGGGACAAGCATGGGTTGCAAATTGTCGGAAACTGACGAAAATCAGGCAGATCTGTGGGGGTTTACGGGGACGAAAATCTCACTTTTCATGCAGTGTCGCTCATTGAAAGTGATTTCCCCAACCAAATTTATGGTCTGGCCAATCAGGACGCAGGGTGGGTGTTTCCTGGATGTGACGTAGTGGAGAAGCGACCGTGAGATTCCAACAACAATGGCGGCTCGCATCGAGGAAGCAAGCGTTAGCATTGATGCTGCTATTTCTTCTGTGTTGTCCAATCTATCTGATATTGTTTCATTAAAAGAACATCAGAGAACGGCTTTGAAGGCTTTTGTCGGTGGAAACGATGTTTTCGCCCTTCTCCCGACAGCGTCACGGGTTAGCTTCGGTGTGAGTGGTTGAAATAGCACGTCGATAAAGATGACAGACAAGTGGCTTCTGCAATCATATGCAAGGAGTTTTGATAAGGCCCAGCCTTCAGTAAAGGCAATTCCTATGGCGGTGTCCCAGATCTATGTGAGTGGAGCTAGGCGGAGCTAGACATGCATCTGGCTGTTGTCAGGTTAAGGAAGAACACCCTCTGTTGGGCTTTCTTGGCGAGGGAGTTAAAGTTCAGCTCCCACTTTAGGTCCTCCTCAAAATGTTCATAATCGGTTCATTGGGACATAAAACATTTGTCATGAATGGCTAAAGGAATTAACCCACATGCAGAACACCAGACTGGAGACAGAAGAAATTTTAACAATGTTTATTAACGGGAGATACACAGAGAAACATGGACTGGTTCTGGTACAGGTCCGGGTCTGGGATTACTGATATCTGGAGAGATGGAGAGTTTGGTTAGCCTATACTCTCTATATAGAGTATAGAGAAGAGGTCCTAGCACTGATCCCTGTGGTACTCCACAGGTGACCCTGGAGCATAAGGGAGATTTGTCATAAACATGAACAAACAAACCTCATCTAGTTCAGACTACAACTTTTACTGTGGGAAAATGTGCTAAACTCTATTTTTTTCTGATTTTTCATCGTTATTATAAGCATTTAAAAGCCAATAATTACTTACTACTTAGATTTATTTTGTCATTTTGTATACACAAGTATAAACCAAAAGAAATTTCATTTAGATCGGCTCAAGAGAATTTCATATTTTAAAGTGCAGCTTTGAAAACAGTAATACATAAAAAAAAACAGTAATATAAACATATGACTGTACGACGGAGTATTAGGGCCACACATGAAGAGAAAAAATATTTTTGCCATGACGAGATTAAACTCGACATGTCAACTTTAAAGTCGACATGTCGACATTAAACTCAACATTTCGAGAATAAAGTTGAAATGTCATGTTGAGTTTAATCTCTACGTGTCGACTTTAAACTCGCCCTGTCGACTTTAAACTCGCCATTTCGAGAATAAAGTTGATATATCGTGGCGACTTCAATCTCGACATTCCAAAGTTTGGAGAAAAGAGCAACCGCGCTCCACAGCTGCAGTCTGCTTTTTATGAGTGAAGGTAGTCTTTGACGTGCTGCAACTGTATAATCATCACAGGAAGCGGTGGCCTACCAATAATAACGTAACGTCTTTCCCTATGCTTACCCAGGCTCGCAGTTCTGAATTTGAGAACGTCAGTCATTTCAACTTTATTCTCGAAATGGCGAGTTTAAAGTCGACAGGGCGAGTTTAAAGTCGACATGTCGAGTTTAATCTCGTCATGGCAAAAATATTTTTTCTCTTCATGTGTGGCCCTAATACTCCGTCGTATGACTGTATATTTACAGTTCTAACATTCTTTTTTATTTTTCTTACTTTGGAAAGATAGGCCAAACTGTATTTTTGGAGAGTTATTCATTGTTATTATAAGCATATAATAGCCAATAATTACACTGTAGATCATTGTAGTGCCACAAAACGTATAGCACACATAGATAACCTCATCTAGTTCAGACTACAACTCTTACTTTTGGAATATGTGCTAAACTCTATTTTTTTAGATTTCTTAATTGTTTTGATAAGTAAGCCAGGTGCACAATCTTTGCAACAGGAAGGACTCACCTTGGGTTTGTGAAAACTGCTAAATTGTAGCTTCATGTGTAGAGCTTTTCCTTGGGTGAAATAAATGTTACTGCTATACTGAAATCATACTGTTTGTCATTATCTATTTAAGCTGAAATATTGAATGATGTGAAAAGGCAAGAAAAGATAAAAAATACAATTATTTTCTAAGTTGTTCTTTCTTTCACATAGTGAGCTTTGCAATATAAATTAGTCTGTTGGTGAATGGACAATATAAATAGGCTCTGCCTTGCCTTGTTGGAAAAGCAGGGCTATGATTGTTCACAGCTCAGGAACTGGGACCCGTATGATATCTGGTTGTTCAATAGATTTTCCTAAATAAAAGATTTAGATATGACTTATCAAGTTATTCCTGCAAAAAGGTCTGATGTTGCAGGGGCAGGTAATGAAAAGTGTTTGGAGCATGCTCTTGTTCTGATGCCAGTTTGTTTCAGCCTTTATCCAGTCTCATGTAGAAGGGCTGGTCATATCACAGGTTATTTGCATTACAACAAGGACAGTTAGCAAGGTAGAGTGAATACACAAACTTGTAGAGGGGAGGGGGGCTTGCAGGAAAACCGGAATTCTCCAGGATTTCTAGTGCTAATGCACTTTGCTCATGGCAGGAGAAACAGACAGTAAAAACCTGACGTTATTCTTCCCCATAACACGCTTTGCATGTGTAGTCAACCTGCTAGCGGCAGGGATGCGACAACTGTGATATAAATAATTTTACTGCGATTGGATCTGCGCTCTCTCCAGTTCAGCCAGGCCGGCGTATTATAGTGCATACCCACTTTGGCGCCGCTGACAAGCTGCTATAACTTGAGAGAGGCGGTGTGTGCAAATTTGGAAAGCACAGAGGATGCTCATTGCTCACTTTACTTGGTCAGTCTACTCTACTCATCTTGCAACAATACACCGAGCACAAACTAACAACGCCGCAGAACATAGATACCGGACCAGATGTTTACTTTTTCTGGAAGTCATAGTGTGTGACTGAACCACGAAAATGGACCCACAGGGCCATTTTCCGGTTTTCCGGTTCTGTTGTTGTATAAATATTACTGCGAATGCCCAAGATTTCGTTATCTGTTTTCGCCTATTTTTGCTTTGGCACCACAGCGCCACTTACAGGCCTTTTGCAGTGTTGTCATGCATTCATGTGGTCGATCACATTTATTTTACGTCTCCGTCTTTAAGACAAACGTTCTGGAAAATATTAGCGTTTCGTGTTCGTTTTGACTTCGTGTGGACGGGGCCTAAGATTCCCGAGCAGAATGATAAAATCCCTAAAGGGGTGCTTTCCAAAACCTCCTCGCAGGGATACAAAGTAGGTCTGGCACTTCTTCCCACCTCTTTGCCTCTGAAAACAGAGACCTCCACCCTATCTGAAGGTGCAGGGGTGCAATGTCTTCATTTATTGCTCCATGGTAAAAATCACTAGAAAAAACAGGCACTTTGTCATACATTTACCATAAGCAAAGGGGAGCAGGAAGAAAATCAGACCATGTTTTGTCTGCCCCAGTTGAAAAACTGAATAACCTTCGCAAAGCTAATTACAGTAGAAACAAAGCAATGAAATAACAAACATCTGAGTTCAATTAAAGTAATAAACATATTTTTCTGAAACTATCAATTCTTAATAGAATTTGTTTACACATATATATGAATTGACACAAGGAGGGGATCATTTTTTTTCTTTTTTTGTTATTATTGTTTTTTTTTTTGTCTTTTTTTAATGAGCATATTAAAAGCTGTTGCCTTTATTTAGGCGAGAAAACATTTTCAAGCTGGAGGCCTGTGTTTGTCTAATAGCCTCTGTAGGGAGGAAATCTTCTGTTTGCCTGCAGGCCTCTGGTTGGATGGTGGTTTCCATGTGTGGGGGGGCCTTGGTTCATGTACAGTCCTGCCTCTCGATGGTGGCTTGTATGCAGATGATGGCCAGCATTTATGTAGACGCCTGGGTTTGCGTTGAAGCCTCCATTTGGATTCTGTCTCCTGTTTTCATGGTGAGGGCCTCTAACTGTGGAATCTGTTTCTTTGGGGCCTGTTTTGCATGGGCGCCTCTTTTTGACTGGAAGCTTCAACCATCATGGACTCCTCTGTTTGTGAGGAAGCTTCATGATGTTCTTTTTTCAAAGGAAGTTTCAACTGTCTCAATTGTGAGACTTGACTCTTCAGAGATTTGATCAATTCCTCCTGTTCCTTGAGTCTGGAGTCATTTTCAGTTTTAGTCTTCAGCTGTTCCTCATATTTGAGCCTCAGCTCTCGTTCTTCTACAAAAGCCTCTGCCATCCTCCCTTCTCTGCTGGCGTTTTTCTCAGCCTGCCTCTTCAGGAAGGCAAGCTCATGCAGGACACTGACGCACACTGTAACTGTGGGAATCTGTGGTAACTTTGACGCACGTTTAGGCTGGGTTACAGTGAATGTTTCCTGCTTCTCCTCTTTCTCTTCATTTTTGAGTCTCATGCAACGTTCACTTTCTAAACTTTTTTCTAGTTCTGCGATTTGTTTCATCTGAGTTTTGCAGTCAACCTGAAACTCGATTCTTTGTTCTCTCTCCTCATGCAGATCACAATTCCTCTCGTGCAGCTCTTGTTTTAGAGCAGTAACCTGCTGAGTGAGGTCGTTGATATGTTTGATAGCCTCTTCGATGCACATCGAGCGAGGGATCATCGTAACAGCTGATGCATGGCGCGGCATCCTGTTGCTTTGATGGAACTTGGAGCGGTCAACATCAATTTTTCTGTTGGCCCCTGTGTGCCATGGCTTTCTCTTGTTTTCATCTGGTTTGGAAGACACGTAATGAACTGGGTTATCAAAATGTGGCCAATCTGCATGTTTGTATTGACCAACAAAACGCTTACCATGATGGTGTGAGTACGGTGCCTCAGAAGAAAGACCCGCACTGGGGCGAGTCTTTGGTTCTTCTAACCTCGGAGATGGCTGACATGCTTGCTGGACCTTGTCTGAATCGAGAGACGTAGAGTCAGCAGCGATAGATGATTTCAGCTGAAACTCCGCTAAGGGGGGAGCCTCAATGGTAGCAGAAGAAACCGCTTCCCCTTGGATCTCTGGACCATCTTCTGCTTTGCTGAGATGCAGCTCGCTGGTGACAGAGCTGTCATCTTCAGCTGGGAAAATAATGGCATCATAGTCGACCTGGATGGGGAGGTCAACCATGTCTTCCCATGAAAGTTTAGCTGGAGAGGTTTCGTTTCCAAAAACAAACTGTTTTTGCTCCATGGCTAACTTTCTAGCAATCAGAATATCTATCTAAAAGGCGTTTGATATCTGAGAACGATGTCTGGATTGTTTCGCTAAGGTTCGAACGTGCTTCTCAAAAGGGATCTGTCTCGATGAAGGTCCGGAACAGATAAGAACACTGGGTGGGTTTATGCTCAGATCCCTTCCAAAGTCTGTGATGTCATCAGCAGTCTCTTTGTGACATCACATGCCAGGTGTTCGAACATTCTAATCCCAACTGCTGAACACGGAATGCATTTTTTAAAATAGATTAGCTGTTTTTTAAACAATAACTTTCTTCTTTGTTCAATTTGGGTTATTTTTGGTTTTCTTTTACTGATCAGATAAAAAGTTATTCAAAGAAAAATATATGCTTTGAAATGTAATTGTCCTTTAATATTTTTTAAGACTTCTCATAGTTTTGTATTTCAGGTTTACAATCAAATACAGACATTTATAAACAGTATTTAACTAAAGTATTACTTTCTTCAAAGACCTCATTACCACCCAAGAACATTCAACACTTGCTGGTAGCGATGTTGCTAGGCAACATTAGGGGGAACCGTTATAGTTTCCGTACTACATTTAATACAACAGCAGCTTGCTAAGCCCAAAACCTCTGAGCTTTTTGAATTTGGGTGAGACTGAGGCCAGTTTGTAATGATTCCTGAAGCAACCTGCACCAGAGTCCAATAGGAAGTGGATCAAGACCATTTCAGCAAGTTAGACTCGATCCAGTTATTTGGTCTGGACCAAATTTTGCTGGGCTTAAATCAGACCTGCACAAAAGATCAGAACCAAGAGGAGGAAACAAACTCTGGTTGACTTAGCTTAATAGGGCTTATTAGTGCTTTTTATAAAGCTATGTGCCATAGAAAGTGCTTTAGAAGAAATCAGCTGATTATAACAGACTCTTTTCCTTCCTACCCACCAATAAAGAACATAGTCAACAACAACAACAAAAAAAAACAGACCATAAATAGATTTATGGCTTCTCACCAAACTGTGATAACTGTGATTAAATTCAGTGTAAACAAATGCCATATGTTGCCACCCCTCAAAAATTCCTGCCCCCCTCTCGCCACCCCCATAAATATTTTTCTAGATCTGCCCCTGTATGCAATTTATAGTTTATGGCTATATAATATAAATACTATATACACAGAGGGTTCTTAAGATGCAATGCTGTTGTAGTTTCTAGTCCCTGAGCGAGGGAGAGAGAGAGGCAGTGACAATGTCCTGGGGTCTCTGAGCCTTGTTGACAAGGCTGGTAGCGGTTGAGAAGAAACCTGATTGAGTGCAGGAGTCCCGGATTCCTGGAGGCATACAGATCCTAGAGAGAAGGAAGATGGCTGCCAATCACCTTCTTTGCAGACCGGATGACACGCACAATGATGATGGAGGACGGGACGATGGAGCAGAAGTGCACCATCACTGTCCTTGGCAGGTTGAATTTTTTCTGCTGCAGCAGGAAGAACTAACCTGACAACAGCCAGATGCATGTCTAGCTCCGCCTAGCTCCACTCACATACATCTGGGACATCGCTCATTGAAAGTGAATTCCCCAACCAAATTTATGGTCTGGCCAATCAGGACGCAGGGTGGGTGTTTCCTGGATGTGACGTAGTGGAGAAGCGACCGTGAGATTCCAACAACAATGGCGGCTCGCATCGAGGAAGCAAGCGTTAGCATTGATGCTGCTATTTCTTCTGTGTTGTCCAATCTATCTGATATTGTTTCATTAAAAGAACATCAGAGAACGGCTTTGAAGGCTTTTGTTGGTCGAAACAATGTTTTCGCCCTTCTCCCGACCGACGCTCTCACAGCGTCACGGGTTAGCTTCGGTGTGAGTGGTTGAAATAGCACGTCGATAAAGATGACAGACAAGTGGCTTCTGCAATCATATGCAAGGAGTTTTGATAAGGCCCAGCCTTCAGTAAAGGCAATTCCTATGGCGGTGTCCCAGATGTATGTGAGTGGAGCTAGGCGGAGCGAGACATGCATCTGGCTGTTGTCAGGTTAAGAAAGAACACCCTCTGTTGGGCTTTCTTGGCGAGGGAGTTAAAGTTCAGCTCCCACTTTAGGTCCTCCTCAAAATGTTCATAATCGGTTCATTGGGACATAAAACATTTGTCATGAATGGCTAAAGGAATTAACCCACATGCAGAACACCAGACTGGAGACAGGAGAAATGTTAACAATGTTTATTAACGGGAGATACACAGAGAAACATGGACTGGTTCTGGTACAGGTCCGGGTCTGGGATTACTGATATCTGGAGAGATGGAGAGTTTGGTTAGCCTATACTCTCTATATAGAGTATGGAGAAGAGGTCCTAGCACTGATCCCTGTGGTACTCCACAGGTGACCCTGGAGCATAAGGGAGATTTGTCATAAACATGAACAAACAAACCTCATCTAGTTCAGACTACAACTCTTACTGTGGGAAAATGTGCTAAACTCTATTTTTTTCTGATTTTTCTTCGTTATTATAAGCATTTAAAAGCCTATAATTACTTACTACTTAGATTTATTTTGTCATTTTGTATACACAAGTATAAACCAAAAGAAATTTCATTTAGATCGGCTCTAGAGAATTTCATATTTTAAAGTGCAGCTTTGAAAACAATAATACATAAAAAAAATTCTAATATAAACATATGACTCTTAATTGTTTTGATAAGTAAGCCAGGTGCGCAATCTCTGCAACAGGAAGGACTCACCTTGGGTTTGTGAAAACTGCTAAATTGTAGCTTCATATGTAGAGCTCCTCTTGGACGCGATGGCGACTCTGCATCGAACAAGACGAACTCAAAGAAGAGAAGCTAGCGGTAAATATATGTTCGATTACTGCCTGCTAAGCTAAAAGCAGCCTAGCCTAAGCTACGGCTAATAGCAGCCTAGCCTAAAGCTACGGCTAATAGCAGCCTAGCCTAAAGCTACGGCTAATAACAGCCTAGCCTAAAGCTACGGCTAATAGTAGCCTTGCAAGAACAAGCTGTATTAAAGTGTATTTTTTGTGATTCACAGGAAGCAGTACGCCGTCTTCACAACTCGGAGACTAATTGCAGGCGCTATGAACCGGAGCAAGGGTAAGATATAAAGAATATGCTTTCATTCTGCGGTAAAAGGAAATGGATACGGATAGATACCGATCATAGCTGTACATTTTGTTTTCACAGACCTCCTATTTGCTTGGAGCCACATCAGCAAGTCCAGATTTGCACGATGTTGATAAAGACGACATTGTGTGTAAGTGACTTGTTTTAATGTTTTCTCCTTCCTTGTTACTGTTACTTGCGTTTGATTTTTTATTCATACCACTCTCATTTAATTGTTTTCCAGCTGCCTGTAAGACGTATTTTCAGACGGTACGCAGGAGCTTCAGATATACGCAGCCAGCCAACACGTTGCGTGCGGAGGCTGCCAAGCAATCTGCTCGGAGTCGGGCCAGAAGAAAGAGGGTAAGACTTTATTTGGTGACTATTTTTCAGGTGCATTGATAAATGTGTTGTGTCCATACACAGTGTGCTGATTCATTGTTTTTTTTTTCAGCTGCTGAAAGCGAGGCAGAGTGTGCTGGCAGATGAGGAAGTGGAACTCTGGAAGTCCGCCACCGTCGGCCTCATGTCCGACGAAGAAGATGGCGTCGTCAGTGGTGTCTCTGGATGGATTGTACGGTCGCCGCCATTTCGTAGGCCGGATCTCACTGAACTCTGTGTTAAGCTGCAGTCCCGGTTAGAAGCGATGCCGAAGTACAGGGCCACGCACAGTAGGCGTCTGCACATCGGACCTGCCTCGGAGGGAATGCTGCCAGTTACCTCCAACCCCGAGGAAGCAAACGGACCTTTCACGGACTTGTAATTTTCAGATACGCATGTGTTTGGATACGCGTTGTATATAGTAGTGTGTGTTTTAATAAAGCTCTTTCTTTGCATAAAAAGCTTCCTGCAAATGTTAATTTCCTGTATAAATTCATTCATGTCCTTGATGGTAGCCTAATAATTGTGTAGTAGTGTAGGATAACATAAATACACAGCATATGAATGAATAAATATATATATATGTAAATTTATATGTAAATATATATATATATATGCCAACCAATCACGAGCGACTTTACTTGTTTAAAAGGAAGCGGTTCCGTCCAATACTCAGTAAGAAAATTAAAGCCTGGCGTGGCCACGTGTGGTTTTGCTGCCAATCACGAGCGATTTCACTTGTTTGAGAATAGTGGTTTCAGCCAATACTGAGTAGGTTATTCAAGCCAGACCTGGCCAGCCGCGCGGGTTTGCTGCATTCATATGCTAATTATGGCCATTGGTACAGCTGATCGCTCTCCACATACGTCAGAGTCTGTTTCCGACAATTTGTGGCACGACAAACGCGGACAAGCGCGGGTTGCAAATTGTCGGAAACTGACGAAAATCAGGGAGATCTGCGGGAGTTTACGGGGGTTTACGGGGACGAAAATCTCGCTTTTCATGCAGTGTTAGTCCGTGAGGCAGACACCCTGTCTACTTTTAAGGCTAGACTTAAAACTTTCCTTTTTGATAAAGCTTATAGTTAGGGTGGCTCAGGTTATCTTGAGCTATTTCTATAGTTATGCTGCTATAGGCTTACACTGCTGGAGGACATATGGACCCCTATTTCATCATTCTGCTTCATTGTATCTCTATTCTCTCACTCTGCAGAGTTTGTTCAATCTCTTACGTTATGTTCACCCTGGTTCTGCTGCAGCTTTCTTCCTGTGAAAAAGGAGTTTTTCCTCTCCACTGTCGCTACAAGCATGCTTAGTGTGAGGGATTGCATTCGAGTCAATGAGTCAATGCAATCAACTGGTTTCCTTAGATAGAAAACTTTGAATCAATTTGACCTGATCTGGTTGAACTGTAAAGGGATGACATGTGTTGTGAATTGATGCTACATAAATAAACTGAATTGAAATGCATATAATATGTTTTTTTCAAAGTTCTCTTTTCAAGATTGAGTTTTATTGTACTGTCTTCTGGCGCAGGCTTTAATTTCCAGTGAGGAGTGATCAATAAGGTTTTCAGAGTAACTGAAAACTGCTGTTTTCTTTCATTTGCATTACAAATTGCTTCCCTTTAAAACTGCTGTCAAAGGCGATCATACACTGAAGGAGTTTTTGCCCTTTTTTGGGACGATTCTCGAGTCGTGCGAGAATCTTTTGGATCGGGATGAGTTTTGGCCTCATTGTGCATCCTACATCGTTTAGTATACAGGAGGTAAGGAACAGCGTCTCACGACCACCTCCCCATCAGGAACCGTAAGGTCAGGAGAAACTCAAACATCTTTAAAATTCAGTTGACGTTCATAAGGTGTTCGTGAGCAAATCCTGCTGTTGAAACAGAGCTAAGTGTCGATTTACCAGAACCTTGAGCCCTATGCATGTGCAAACAGGGAATTCAATTCTCTAACCTTTTTTATTAAAGGGACACTGCTAATAAAAGGTTTATTTACAAATCTAAGTGACAGGTTCTTTCTGTCTACACGGTTGGACAGGATTTAAAAAAACGCAGCTGAGAACTGGCATTTTTAAAGGTTTATAGACCCTTTAATATGATGCAAAAAAATTATGTCCAGTTCCAACCAACTTATAGAGCTAAAACTCCCGGCTCTTTTTATGGCTAGCCATTTAAAACACTTGATACCCAGGGAGGATCATAAAAAAAACAAATGTCCATAAATCAATCTATCCCAGTTTTATGTTCCTTTGGGTTGGCTGGAAATCATGAGGCATAGAAATAACAGGAAATTAAGAGCAAAAGTAAATTAAGTTACAGTTGAAAGCCAAATTTTTAACTATTTAAAGAATAACACCACTTTTTTTTTCTGCCTGGCAATCTGAGCCACGAAAGCTTTTTATTTGATGGATTTTATACAGGAGGTCAGCTTTTTCCGGTTTTAAGATCAGCTCCTGACGAGAGAGATCAGCTGGGCTCAGTTAACCTACTGGAAGATGAAGAAGGTCCAACATCTAAGGCAGGACAACCAAATCGTTGGCAAACCAAACTGTTCAGATTCGATCCATCCATCCAATTTCTGACACGCTTAAGCCCAAGTGGGGTCGCGAGGGGTGCTGGTGCCTATCTCCAGCTGTCTACGGGCGAGAGGCAGGGTACACCCTGGACAGGTCGCCAGTCCACAGACACACAGGACAAACAACCATTCACGCACACAATCACGCCTAAGGGGACTTTAGAGAAGCCAATTAACGTAACAGTCATGTTTTTGGACTGTGGGAGGAAGCCAGAGTACACGGAGAAAACTCACGCATTCTCAGGGAGAACATGCAAACTCCATGCAGAAAGACCCCAGGCAAGGAAATGAACCCATGACCAAAAGTAAAAAAAAAAAAAAAATTAATTCACTTGGTTTTCAAGATTTGAAGACATTTCAATACCTCTCGCTACCTCTCCAGGAAGCTTTCTCAATTCAAATGTCTCAAACCCATGACCTTCTTGCTGCAATGCAGCAGTACCCCACTGCTCCATTCAGCAGACCCTCAAAGAGTCATATTGGAGTAAAAAAAAAAAAAAAAAAAAGAGCCGCAAAAATGTAAAAGTCTTCTATAAGCCTCATATGGCAGCACTGGCTCTAAGTGTATTAGCCCACTACAAAAAAGACAATGTGGGCTTGAATATATAAGAAGCATTCATGATTAAATGTTTATCCTGAAGCAAATGTCACATAGTAGCATGAGGTGAGGGACGAGCAGTGAATGAGTCGATGCAATCAACTGGTTTTCCTTAGATAGAAAAACTTTGAATCAATTTGACTGGATGATCTGGTTGTAATGCATATCTATCAAAATTAAGTATGTTTCCTGCTGAGGTCTGAGCGCCAAAGACCAAGTAATAGTACCAATAAAGTTCTTCTAATTGTCTTTTCTCTTCCTGTGAGTTTTTCAGATTGAACTGGTAGATGGCTAGCCTGACGTAGTCCGACTCAATTCTAGTCAGAATATGAGTCTGATACTGCTCCATAGAGCTGTGATTATGGGGCGTGTTTTGAACGGACCAGGAAAAAAAATGCCTCTGCACTCAATTGGATAGACCTACAACCAATAAGAGCAACGGAGTGCGTGACGTATCTTAAGCGAGGCATAGTTGTTGTCCACAAAAATCAAAGCGTGCAGTTTCACGCCTAGAATAAGAAGGTGAGCCTTGATCGCGTTTCTCTGTTCCTCTTTTAAAATTAATTTGCTGTCGATATCTTCTAGAACAGACCTAATAGCAGAATCTACTCACCCAAACTCTCCAGCGGCAGCCATTATTGTTGTCGCCCAAGCGCGCTTTGGTCACGTGGTTGATAACGTTACTCTTGATCATCTGTCCATCATCGTATAAAGCCCGCCCTGACAATTTGATTGGATCGCCTGACAGTGGGCTTTAATACTCGCGCTACTATGGAGCAGAGCCAGACCGAACTTCCCCGACCTCAAACCTTGTGGGCGGGACTAAGTTCGGACTGGCACCCAGGCTAGTAGATGGCAGCTTTACAACCACATTACCACAGCTTTTATTTTTTACTTACTAGACCAAAGTTTTCATCAAGCGCTGGAACGCGTTACAGAGACTCATTAGACTGCATGTCTCTAAACAGATACATAAAGATGGCTGTTTTTACTATATATGGGTATGAAGTGGACATGCACATACAAAAAAATAGGCTGAATGTTAAAAAAACTGTAAATCATATCAAAGTCTTTGCATCAAACCTACCAAATCAATGCTTTTTTCTTGCACAAGCTGTTTACCCCAATGTTTACATTTGATCACTGCTGCACTTGAACAAATGGAAATGTCATCAGAGTGTGTACAAAACGAAATTTCGTGTATACAAAATGAGAATAAAGTCTGTCTAACAGGGTTGCTTTTCTCTGATATTTGTCTATGCTGTGGCTTTTATTGGTCTCTAAATTAAGATAAATGTAAATTTGAACTTTATCTGAACTTTTTAATAAAAATATTTGCATTTAGCTCTAATAATGAAACATTTCTGTTCTAAATTCCATCATTTACTGTACATGGACATAGCATTACATTTTATCAGCAACATCATTCTTTTTGAAACTTTAGAAAATGTACCTATTGCTAATAAAATGACGACGGCCAATCCGTGCCATTAGAGATTACTTGTGTTACCTCTCTATATAATCCAGCCACACTTTTATTTTTTTTAAATACAATAATAAAGTCGTATATAAGAAACATAATGTTCCTCAGAATTTTAAACCCAACAAACGAAGCACTGAGACAGAGATTGGTTAAAAGCAGCATCTATGCAGAAGGACAGCCCAGCATAAAAGAACAAAAACTTCAAAAATTTCAAAAGTTCGTTGGCATCTCAAAGACAAGGGACACCTGTTTGTAGACGGCAATATGCACATTTTGGACGGGAATGACAGGTGGTTTGAAAGGACCTAAAGAATGAGTCTGTATCAAATATTAGAAACCAACAATAAAGACACAAGGTAGACTCAGATGTCATTTTTCTTAATCCAAGTCCAGCTCCCCTCTGCTTAAGATCTAAAGATTGTCCTGTTGCACCATTTTCCTCCACAAAGCTGTTCCAGAGCCTGAGCTTTTGTTGCTTTATGTCTTGCAGGGGCTTTAAAGCTCAGTCTAAATGTGAATAAAGCCACAGTACATAGAACAGGTTTATGTAGTTTTCTCTATAACTTTGCCTAAAGATGTGATCTTTAACCAGAAATGAAGATACGAAGCACACCCAGAGCAGGATCCCTGCATTAGAAAATTTTCTGTGTTTCTGTGATAATTGAAATCAGGGATATAATACCACAACCACGACACTTTAAAAACAGCAGGAGACAGACAGGATCTATACGGCGGGATTTTGTTTGCAACCAGATATATCTTATAATTGGAAATTAGAAGAAAAATGCATTCCAGAAAATAAACTTTTAAGAATGTTCTAATTACAGAAGGAAATTTGTCAGATTTTGTTTTTTCAGATGTTTTTTTTTTTTTGTAAGATTTTTTTTTATGCCCTCTGCAATGTTTAAAAACTCAATCTGAAGGAGATTTTGAAAAATACAATTTGTAAAAAAAAAATCCTTAAAAAATAATACAATTTAAACGATAAAAACTAGAAAAATAGCAAAGTTACTCTCGAAACCTTTTTTGATTAAGAGTTTTTTTTCTTTTTTCAGACTTGCTTTTTTTTCTATTTACCACATGTATTTTTTGCTTCCAGCACAATGGAACAAAATCCACTCCATAGATCCATCACTCCTCCAGAATGCCGTATGAATACTACTAATTTAAAAGCCTAATTTTTTTTCACTCTGCTTTATTTTTAAAAGAACATCAAAGAAATTAGGTGTTTTGTGTCTCCTTCTATGCACAACAAGCCTAAAGTATCTCTTAAAGCGGTTGCTCTACTTTTTATTACAATTCTCATAAAACCTTATTTTTTCCCTAATCTTGCTGCTTGCCTTGTTGAGTTAGTCCGTAAAAATTCCTTATTTGTGACACTGTTGAACTTTCGTCTTTCTTTCTACCACCTTTGATAGCACCAAACTGTTGCACAGAGGCAACAATTTCCTTTGAACGCAGGATTGGTTTGAGGAACATGACATATTGAACGTGTCATCAACAATAAATAGCCTTGGCCGATGGTGCTTCTTGCGAGCGGTTGTTCTGACAGGCCCGGGCTGAAAATGTCAGGTTGTTATATAGCTGTCATCTCTGACTCGGTAATGAGGGAGATGATACCACTCAAGCTTGAGCTCTCAAATGGGTAATGCTAGGCACACAGGGGGGTCAGACTCATGTTGCAGGTTTTCTCTGTCATTTCCTGCTTCTGATCGGCTGCCATTGTCAAACTGTATTCCCGCCAATTACTGTCCCAGTTTGAGAGAGAAAATTGTTGGACAATAATGGGGAGGACGTGGCTTGTCTGCTGAGAGGCATTTTTCAGGCCACAGGGACCCTGGATTGAACCCAGTTTGTTTTTGGGTCACAATACGACATGAAGAATGAGAAATTTTTCTATCCTTTATTTTTAAATTTTTCCTTAAAATCTTACTGTGTTGCTCTGCATATAATCATTGTCTTACAAAAATATTCACACATATTGATAATCATAGATTTTGACACATTAAGCCCATAAATGATCATTTATTTCAATGATATATGATATTTCAATCTGAAAAACTCACACAAATAGAAAAGACAATAAGAAGAAATTATTGATACAATTACTTTAATCTTTGGCGCTCAGACCTCAGTGGGAAACATAGCGCTGAATTTTGATAGATATGCATGAACAGGAGCAAATAATAGGACTGTTACCCCCCCAGGCCTGAAACTGGTGGTAGAGTGGAGATAGATGAAGTTGGTCAGTCTGTAGACTGCTGGTTAGAGAGACGGTATGCTGAGCTTTATGGGGAGATCCAGTGGATCGCGTGAGCTGATACTAGAGCTTAACTCAGGGACCTAGAAGTTGGAAGTCCAGTTGGATAACACAGGCTGAGAGAACCTGTCCATGATGATCAAGCACGAAGAGACAGTGGAGAGGAAAAAAGCCCCCGTTGGGAAGGAACCTCTGGCAGAATCAGGCTCAACATTGCGGTCTTCTGCCGGACCGGTTGAAATGAGACGAGGAACGCAGTAAGAGTCCAGGAGGAATGACACTCTGATGAAACTTTAGCTACGATGGTGGAGGAGGGGCTGGAGGTGGGTTGAAACGGGGTCATCTGAATGAAGTCACACAGCGCATCCACCACCTGCACAGTAGGTAGAGGACAAGTGCGCATCGGAGGCCTTTTAAGATGAACTTTGGATGCTGATTGGCTTTCATTGAGGCGTGGTTTAAAGCTAATTGGCTGTGTCGCAGGTGGATGAAGGCAAGTAATCAGTTTCTTCAGTTCAACTTCCGCCTAGGCTTCATAATATTTATTGTGACCCATAATAGTTTAAATATTAAGATGGCAAAAAATGACCCTTTTTTTCTCTTATTTATAAACTAAAACCAGAAAGTGTGGCATGAATATGTATTTACCCCACATATACTTAAAAAACAGCGGATAAAATTCAGCTTCTTTGTGGTCTTCACAGCAGCTCTGCCGCAAGTCGTTATGACTTATCAGAGCTGGCAAAGGTTTTACACCAGAATCCTTTCTGCCGCAACCGGTTCTCCAAGTATGGAGTGAGTTTTGTTCCATAATTTTTGCAAGAAAGGTTTTTTTAAAAAGTTAATTTGAAAAGATAAACAGGGTAACCTTGCTGTTTTTTCTGTTTTATATATATAAATATAAAACTGCAAAGTTACTCTCAAAAAATATTTTTTATTTATATAAGTTTTTAAAAGCTTCTCTTCTGGATTTTTTTTTTTTTTTTGGTCAAATTCATATTAACGAAGCATTGTCTTTGCAACAATAATGTAAGAACATTGACTCATACCTGCCTGGCAGACACCATGGGGACTCCACTAAATAAAATTCAACTAATGGGTAAAAAAAGTCCACCTGTATGTGATGTAATCTTCATATAAACCCAGCTGGTCTCTAAAATCATTTGAAGTTTGTTACTCTGTTAAACGGACCAAACTCTATGATCTATCTAGTGTTTCTCCACTTACTGCTTCCTCCAGCTGTAAAACTGTAGCAGCGCATATGGATAGCACAAGCTGCCATTTACAAAGACGTGGCCTTCCATCTTGAGTCACAGGCTGGTCAAGGACATTATCAAAGAAGTGGCCAGGACCCCGTGGTAACTGAGAAACAGCTGTAGGTGATAAAATCCATCACTAGTTGGCTGTGCACTCTACAAATCTGGCATTTTATTTATCGAGTTTGCATGTGCACAAAATAAGGGCTTCGAACTTTTATATAAACATTTTTATGCAAAATTTTTCATTTATTAAAAAAAAAACAAAATGTAGTGGAAGTATGCGTTACGACTCATGTGAACGGTACACATATTTTTAAGGACAGAGGAAAACAGCGATACTGACAGCGAGGAGAAGAATTGAAGCCAACATTAGTCCTCTCAGAGGATCGGTATTATTTTATTAAAAACAATAAATATAGGAGGTATTAAAAATATTAATTTTAATTACTCAAGTAAAAGTATAAATCCTACAGTTTAAAACACTTTTGTTAGACTTAAGTTTTGTCATTTCGTATATACAGAGTTTAAATAAGACCACATTTCTCTTTTGTACAGCTTTTCATGACAGTGCAGCATTGATCAAATTTAAACAGTGTTGGAGGAAAAAACAGAGTGCAAGAAAAAAAATGCATTGATATGGAAGTTTAGAGCATTAAATATATATGGTGTGATTTTGCAGTGTTTTGGTTTGGTGTTTGTAGAACTTAGAGTATCAACTTAAGGTTTTTATTCAGGTAAAAATATAAAAGTACAATTTTTAAAACTACTTAAATTATAAAAGTAAATGTAATACAAGAAAAAAGGTTAAGGACCAATGCTTTACTACACTACCCTGTTAAAGGAAGATTTTTCTGAAATCCTGGATGATACTTATTATATTTGATTTTTTTAGTTTTATAACTAATAGTAACAGTGTCAAATTTAACTTTGCATCATCTTGAAAAATTATTTATTTTTGTATGTGATGAACAATAAGTTGGGACAGCACTAAAACCAACCACATAGAAATGAATTGTCTGGATAAAACAAATTATTTTGATGATTTAATAAACATCCAGAGGCAAAAAGGGGCAAAAATACGAAATACTGATAACCAAAAACAAGAAAACCTTATCTGAAAACACACATGGGGAGCAAGGAGACGACAGAGGAACAAAACAACAATGAGAAACCAGCAAACAATGACTGAACATGAGGTGTATAAATGGGAGACTGAACAAAGACCAGGCTAATCAGCAGATTGGGAGCAGGTGTAGATAGAGAAGTCTAGAAGGGAGCTACGAAAAAAATTGTGACACAAGAGGGCAGCAGAGGGCAAAGAATACCTTTATAACTGAAAACACACAAAAGAAAACATAAACAGAACCAAAAAGTGCAGTCCTGACACTTTGTAACTTGACACTTCTGATAAATATAGATCTACATCATAAACATTTAGTATTGCAATATTACAGCTTCTTATACTGGTGGAACACAACTATATAAGGACCTTTAATATAATGTTAAAAAGCCTATGAGCGGCTTAAATCTTTCTCACTATCACTTTTTTCTCCCCCCCCCCCCCCCCCCCCCCCACCTATGATTTACAGGGCGAGTCAAACCAAAGATCACTACATAAATTAAACACTCACTTTGATTGCTTTTAGGCTGTTTACGAGTGTAGTGATGGATTCTGGTCTGCAGAACATCAAAACTATGAGAATTAGGAGGAAACATGTTCTCAAGGATAACCAAGTTGTCTGTCTATTGACGTCCCTCTAAAAATACACTTAGTTCACGCTGTATTTATAATTAACCCTATGTTAATTAAATGTATATTGATTTAAAATAGTTTTAAGAATGTTTTTAATTGGTTAACTTATAATTTAAATGTTTTTTTTATTATGTAAAGGGACATTTAATTATTTTAATTTTGTACTTTACAATACAGCAAAATATCTAATATTTAAATCATGTGTTACATTAAATGTTACACCTGCTTATTTTATGGTAAATGTTTCATGGGACATTCACATTAATGTATTTCATAATATATTTTTTGCCCTCCACATACCTCAGGTATCACAATCCAGTGATTGGAAAAAATCTTGTGACTCCCAACCTGCTGAAGGGGGGTCCCGACCCATACTTTGGGAACATTGCTCCTTTATCTAGGTGCTGTATGGGATCCAGTATTAGACAGACTGACCTAGCTGCCCTTCATACGTAAACAGGAGCAGATCAGTGAGGACAGACCTAATGTGGAAAAAACAAAAAAGAAAATAAATATGGATAGCCAGGATTTTATGGGATATTAAAGATTTGAAATGCATTTGAAAATTATAGTCAGATTATTTAAAACAGGTAAAAAAAAATCTCTGGGGTTAATTTCCGTTTTTATCATAGTAAATATCCCCAAAGGTTTCCAAAATAATCAACAATTAACTCTCTGATTGGAGAAACTTTTATGAACAAAATAATTCTGTGAATGAATCCATAAAACTGAGACATTGCAGCCATGAGTGGTTCTAGACAAGGGTCGGCCGGGGGCCAGTGCCCCCCTAGAACTGGTTCTGGCCCCTGTACTGAAAACAGACAGAACAATATTTTGCTTTAGACAAGCAGTGCACTACTTGTAGTGCACATTTCTTTAAGTATTTTACTTCGATTTAAGGCGGAAAGACAATTTGCAGATGGACTAAGATGATTTATGTGTGAAATAAGAAATTAAGAATACTTGTTCCATTTCGTCTAGAACCCTTCACTGATTACAGCCACCTGCACAGAGCACAGTACTGCCTTCTGCCTTTAATCTCCTTCATATAATCCCTATATAAATCTGCTTTTTTTTTATTTGTGATTCTTTTATTTCTCATATTACTATTGTTGCTACCAAACATATTTTTCCAACTGTCCACCAGTTCTGCCTTGATTAAACTGTTTCAACTGTTTTAGCTCTCTTCCCTGCGGTTGCCATTGGTAACTATAAAATAACTTTGATCAGCTGGCTCATTTAATTAAACATGAAGTTCATGCGGTGCTTCACATGGACCAATCTGGCCCTGAAAAAGGGAGAACAGAAGGTGGAAACTTGCTTGTTTTAGTGCATTTGCATGGCTTGATAAATATGAAATGTTTTTGTTTCCACCATTTTGTTTTTTGATTGTTAGTATTAAAGATTCCATGCATTATTTTTTTTAAATGACCCCTGTTCTTCTTGGATGGGCCAAGTGGTAAAAGTGTTCAATTCAGTTTATTTCTATAGCGCCAATTCACTACATGTCATCTCAAGGCACTTTACAGTTCACCAGATCATACAGTCAAATTGATTCACAGTTTAATTGTTTTGGTCAATGGTACCAAAATGTTACTTGTTTTAATAGAAATTGTTATGCAAAGCAGTCTATGACTTATGTCTTAGACTTTACAGCAATCCCTCAAACCAAGTGCGCATGCAGTGATAGTGGAGAGAAAAAAACGTTAACAGAAAGCAATCTCCAGCTTAACCAGGCTCAGTGTAGGCAACCATCTGCTATATCTGACTGGGGTTCATGGAAGCAGACATGCAAAAGGAACACAGAAGCACAGATTTATATAGTCAACTTTATTTTGTTAGAAAACTTATCACTAAACCAACTCCACAGGTGAATCTGTCTAGGGAATAAACAGCTAAGCTATGAGATAGTTTTCATTTCAAAGAGTTGAAAAAAAGCACATAAAGTTATATACAATTAAAGCTGAGCTCTTACCTATGTCTAGGAGAGAGGCAGGACTAAGCACTGAAAAACAGACCGACTATCAACTAGCATCTAGGGTTTTGATGACAGTAGAGAACAGATGAAGCTACTATGATAAGAAAAGCAGAGAGAACATAAAGTTATGGGTTGAACTAACAAGTCGTGTAGAATTGGAGAACAGAAGAAAGAGAATGATAAAAAGCGGTCCCCATGTCCTCAGGCACCCTAGTCCTATAGCAGCAGGATTCAAATACCAATGATGTATAAGAAGGACACAGCCAGTGTTAACATTTTAGTTAGAAAATAACCTTGGAAACCCTGTATCACATTTTCCTACTTTTCGTAAATCTACTATTTGTTGCTTTTTGTAAACAACACTAAGGAGTGTGGATATAATGCTGCAAAATATAAAAATACCAAAAACATACAGATTCTTTGGCCAAGCTCTGTACTTTATCCCCCTTTGGGGTGTTCTGGGAGGAATTGTTTGGAGTAAAACATAAATCACTGGAGCATATTTGTTGGTGGTAACTATTTATTTTTATCTTTGTGAGTTCAAAATACACCAAAATGTCCATGGATAAGGACAGAAACTCTGGACAAATGAAAAAATAATGGGAAGAAAGAGAAATAACTGCTAAATTGCAGGTGTTTTTTGTCTGTCCCTCCAGGATGAACCAGGCCCCTACTGATGGGTTTGAGGAAGATGTAGGAACACGAACAACTCATCACGTCATGTACCCAGAGAGTGCCATAGACTTGGACAACACCACCAGTCTGGTGCTGATCCCTTTCAAAGTTCTGGACCTGCAGTGGATTATCAGTGCTCTGACAACTGGCACAATAAAACAGTAAGTTCTGTTTGGAACTGCACCACAGTGGTCATTGCTTCTCAAACAGGAGTACAATATTGAATATATGGTGAAAGTCAAAGCATTATTGCAAAATGATGTAAAAGTGAAAAATAATAACAGATTCCTAACCATAACTTAATGTTTGGACAATATTTCACTTGCCTCCAAAACCCATCATGAGGGAAATGCTGTGCAAATGTAAATGTTGCAGATATTTTGCTTTATATTCTAAATTACTATCAAACAGGCTGAGTTTAAACAAAAAGTTTTAAACAAAACTGTCATGTAGAGCGATGTTTTCTAACTCTTTTTTAACTTGTGTACCTCTTTGGGCATTTTTTATACCCAAAGAGTGAATACCACTATATGACAAAAGTATTGATGACTGTCCAAAAGTGAAAGACTATTTAGATTGAGAAACAGAACAGAGAGATACAAAAGAAATTTCCATATATTCTGAAATTTCAATATATTATTATTTTCTAATCTAATTTAATTTGTTATCCTCTTTTATATGTTCTATCTATCCATCCATCTACCGTAAATCCCATAATATAGGACGGGGCCTTTATTTCACTCAGCTACATCTTGGTTCAGGCCATTATTGGAAGGAGGCCAGAATTAGAGGCAGGCCTCTATTTCTATTTGATCAAAACAGATTTTTTGTCTCTTTGAACCTTTAAAATACTCGGTTCATTTATAGAAAAAGTACAGTTACCATAATGGTATACAGACCATTATTCAGACATCTTCCAGCAGCTGCAATTTTTCTGCACGGGAATATGGGAAAAAAAAAAAAAAGACAGAGTGGAATCTTGGCCAAACTGATTTGCGAAACAACGTTTTTTTTTAAATTAATGGAAACTGTTCTGCAATCACAGCAAAAAAAATGTTCTGCCTTTCAGATCAGAACGATTGTGTGGCTGGTTATACTCCTGCAGCAGTGTGTCGCAGTGAGCTTGACGCAGACATTGGTTGAATTGTAAAGGGCTATATTAATAAACTGAAAACTGAATTTTGATTTATGCTTTATATGGTCTGCGCTATACACTATGGGTCTAGATACGGCCGAGGCGGTGAGAAAGTGGGGGGAAGTAGTCCGACAACAGAGGGATTAGACGGCGAAAAAGACCGGAGATCCAGGTGGAAAAAGGGTCCTAGCGTTCTCACGCACCTCACTCTTCTAGCTGGTCCAACTTCACGAGTTGTTTTCCGCAAATTCGGTCATAAAAACAAAACAAGTCGACCTCCTGTCTGCGGCACTGTCTGCCCTAAGGATGGGACTTACCATGCTAATGGCTTGGATTCGTTAGCAAACATTGCCCCCCTGTGGTACTTGTATGTTACTATCACAGGTTGTTGAGGACTGCCCGGGAACATTGTTGGCTCTGATTATAGCCACAGCCTGTATAAAAGTCCGGCCATTATTTACCTCTGCCAACAGCCAGACAGGCCATTATTAGAGACTAAGCATGCCTGTAGCGACAGTGGAAAGGAAAACTCCCTTTTAACAGGAAGAAACCTCCAGCAGAACCAGGCTCAGTATGAGCGGCCATCTGCTGAGGCCGACTTGGGTTTAATGAGGCAGAAGCAGACGTATAGCCCTTACCCACTCGCCGAAAAACCTGTTTAAACACGTGAACAATCGTTTTTAGTGATAGTGATAGCAGCTGACAGACGTGTGTCTACCCGAGTAAAACAACTCGGCAAGCCGACACAACTCTGTTTACATTCGATAGACAAGGCGCCACGCTGGTGAGAGGGATTCGGTCAGATAAAAGAGCAAAATAATAAAGAATACTGACTACGCACTGGTCCTGTCCATGCCAAAAAATAGCATTGGCGCAAAACTAGTTTTAACCGTAACTTTGTTTTACATTTGTCACAATGAACATTTTAAACATGGTTATTGCTTAACATTTAATGCCCTCACCTATCCTCCCTGTCAAGCCGCAGATGCATTATCATGCATGCTGCATGTGTCCCACTCCCAGATTCATTTCCACTGCTCTAACACCAGATTGCCATCCAGTCACACACTAACGGTTTTTCTACAGAGGTAAAACAGAGCTGCTGCCAAGCAAAGCCAGAGCTAATAAATCAATCATTCCATTATGAGAAGGTGAACATTTCCAGGCAAATGCTACTCATAAGTGTAGAGTTGTCCTGCTGCCAAAGTAATCTGTCTGCATCATTAAGTTTTAACCCAACTGGCCGGAATTTCAGGTTCAACCCCCAAAATCCATCAAATCTGAACTCTGTTCTGTGGATTTAGCTTCATTTTAAAGCAGTCTGGGCTCTAAAATGAGTTTATGTGAAAGGACAGAGTGCTATTTGTCCTCATTTGCATTCAAAGAAGACATTTTTCATTCCTCACCAAACATGGGCTCCCCAGCAGGTGCTGCACACACACCTCTATTTAAATATTTAGTGTCTTCACTTTCAGCTTCACACCAGATGCTCTCGTGTGACAAATGGTGGAAAGTGCAAAAAAGAAAATATGGAAAGTAAGTGTGGGCTTTTAGTCCTGTACCTGTTCATCAGGTTAAATTAGTTCAATTCACGCAGGTTCAATGAGGAAAGGCAGTTTTATTCTTTGTTTCTTTAGAATGAAAGAAGCTATAATTTTGTCGTGTGTCTGTTTTCTGCAGCACATATTTACCTGTTATGCCCAGAATAAAGGCAAACAAAGATAAGGTGAGTTTAAACATGCTCATTAACAAGGTGTTCTCATTCAATTCAAATGCATATAACTGAATCTATTTATTTTTTTGCTATTTTAGGTTTTGATTTACAGTCCAACATTTTTCAAATACGTCCACGAGTCCTGGCTGGAAGGTCATGGACGATATCCCTCAACTGGCTTCCTTAGTTTGCTGCTCGCTCTCCACATATGTGACCAGGTAAGAACTCTTCAATCAGTCGTCTGGAAAAAAGTGGAGATGAAGCCAAACTGCTGCCAACCAATCGCAATCCATCTGTACGGACAGCAAGGATCAGTAGAAGCAGAGGGGCTTTCTGTAGCTCTGGAGGAGCTGCAGAAATCTTCAGCTCAGATATTAGAATCTATGAGCCCTATAGAGTTAATTTTGTTCATTTTTATTGCTGAAAGCAAAGAACATCTTTTGAAAATGTCAATTTGAAAGAACTATACAATCCTGAAAACAAATACTTTTAGTCCAAAAAGGGTTTTTTTTTTCAACTTTTTTAGTTCTTTCATATTTGTTTCATTTTATTTTATTTAAATAATTTTTCTAGTTAGTGATTTTTCATTTGTTTCCATTTTTCATATATTTTAACGTTTTTTAATCATATATTTTTGAAATGTGAATTTCTAAAATCTTTTTCAAATTGAATTTTTAGTTATATTTGTTTTTTCAGATTGAGTTTTTTTAATCTTCTTTTCGAAAGGTGTTTTACAGATCCCATTCTCTTTTAAAATTTGATTAAATTCTAATATGAGTATATTAAGTTTGGTTTTGAGAGAAACTTTGCTTTCTACTTATATTATTTTTTTTTCACTTTTTATCAAATTTTCCCTTTTCAGAATTCCCTTCCTGCAGATCATATTCTTATCGCTTCAGGGGGCGGGATTTCCTCTGGCGTGAGGAGCAAAGCAACATTTCTATTGGTCTGCTGGACATTAGCAAAAACATATTTTTGGTCCATGTGCTCGTCAAGAGCCAGCATTTGTATTGGGCTGGAGGTGAAGAGAATGTGATCTATGAAACGCAATTTGAAAATAAAGCAAGCCGTAAATCTCGATCTGAAAAGCACAAAATAATTATGATAAATATTAAATCAGGAAATACATGGAAAAGGAAAATCTTTTACAAAAATGATTTTTTTTTAAAATACAATATGACAAATTTGTTTTTTAACAATATATAAGAATAAGAAATAGTTAAATCGGAAAAATGCAAAGTTTCATTTCTAAATTGCATTTCTCTTTTCAAATAAGAACAGAGCCAAAAGTAAAGTTATGTATGAATATTTATATTTTTTAAAATATATGATATTTGAAACCAATTAATTACATATTTGAAATATTACAAATGAAAAAGAAAAGAGAAGGAACACTAATATGTTTTCTTTTCATCATTAAACTTATTAAAACCAATGGCCACAGCAGGTTAAGCAAAGCTACATGTGACTTCCCTCCAGTGAGCTTCCTCCATGCTAGCTTTACCTCCAGGTTCATCACATATATTAAGTTAGCTTGTGTAAAAAAGAGAAACACACACTTTAAAGCTACAGTGTGTAATTTTCAGCGACATCTAATATCCAGACTGCAGACCGCAGCAACATGAACATCTCCCCCCCACCGCTTCTCCCCCCCAACAGTACGGCGAGCGTTACGGGACAAAATGTCTTCCACGACGTCCGCATCACCTACCTTCTCAAGTGATGATGGCATAATACTGCCATCTATTGTTCAGTACCGTCTCAGTTCATCTCTCTCAACTTGCCGTAGTTACTTTCGAGCGTAATGGGCGATCTCGCAATCGCTAGTTTGTTTGCTCTGCGCTGCTGTAGCGCAAAGATGTCTGCCTCCATGGCTGCGAGACTCGCTCCTATGTAATTATAAATAACGAATTTTAAGGCAACGCAAATATTAAGGTTAAGAGGCTGAGCTCGTAGATGATGATAAATAACATAGTTATGTATAATATATTACATTTCTGACTGTATATCCCTGTAATTATTACACACTGTAGCTTTAAGAAACATCAGTGTCTTTATTTGAAGCACTTCTGTTTAAAACAAGCTTCTTCCCTATTCATTAAAGTTACTAAAACCCAACATTTTGCTCAAGAAAAGGAGAGATATTTCTATAAATATATGAATCAACTGAAAGTTAACAATGTGCATAAGTAAATATAACTAAATAAATATACCTAATTACTAGCAAAAGTACAGTAGTATGGCTACTTTAAAAAAAAATATTATTCAAGTAGAAATAGAAGCTGGTTTCTACCACTTGAAAGTAAAAATTGGAATTTTTTCATAATTAAGATTTAAACTTTGTTATGAGATATTTTGTCATAATTATGATGTATAAAATGTTTCACGACAATGAATAGTTAATGTTGCACCATTACCAATACAAGTATCAGGCGGGGCCCCGATCGAGCACTAAAATGGTATCGATATCGGCGAGTACCAACAAATAGGGCACCAATACCATTTTTAAAGCCAAAAGTTTATTCAACTATTGTCACCCATTCCAGGTAGGCAATAAAAAGTTCTACTGGATTCACTTTGTATTAATCTTTTTCCTGCTTCACAAAGGTAGGCAGCAGCTTGACAAAGCCATGATGGCAATTATTTTAAATCCAAGTAGTATGCAGTTCTTCATATATATACACACACACATCAATTTCAAACAGATGGTATCGGTATGGTATCGATATCAGCCAATACTGCACAGCCAGGTATCAGGCCAAAAAAATGGCATCAGCACAACAACAAAAAACAGGGTAGGCAATAATAAGCTTTGCTTCAGCCTATTCCTTTTTTTTTTTTGGTAAATTGTTGGTTTTGTTTTGTTTTGATATTGTTGTTTTGTTGTTTAATGTTGGATTATTTGCTAAAAAAATAAAGTGAAAGTGAAAATAATAACCCATTATTATAAGTTTGAAGCTATTGTTACGAGATAATTATTGCATAATTATGACTTCAAAAGTCAAAAACATGACTTAGTATCTCATTATTATGAATTTAAATCTCATGGTCATGACAGGTTATGTGCAATTCTGTTCTTGATGAGTAAAAGTGACACTACTTTAACAGTTTTTACTCCAATAAAAGTAGAAAGTAGTCATTTTAGAATGAATTGAGTAGAAGTACTTGGTAAAATGGCTAATCAAGTACTGAGTCATTGCTGGCTTCTAAAATCTGATTTAATGGTTAAAATGATCTAATCCGACAGAGAGGTGTGTGAATTCTGTTAAAGTATAAATAAATAATAATAAATAGCATGATTTCAAAACACTGTTCCAAATAAATTTGTCAACATAAATGATTAAAAGCTATTTTCTAGTAGGTGATGCATATACGTCAGGAAAGATACTGTAACAAACTTCCAGAGAGAATATCTATTGATCTTTGACTTGCTCCAGTAGGAAAAGTAACCAAGAGCAGCAATACTCTCACCAAAATATTACTTTAGTTAAAGTAAAAAGTATAGTTTTTCTCTAAAAGTAAATTAAATAAATATGACTGACTAAATGTAGCAAACTATTAGCCACCTCTGGGAGTTAGCTGGAGATTAGGGTGATGGTGGAGAGACCTTCTGACCTCAAAGGCTTTGAGTTCATCACTAAAGATAAGCTATTAGTGGAAACATGAGAGAAAGGCTGGTGGGTAAGCATTAAAAGAAACGCTTTGATTTCTGTCACATTTAAAAACATTTATCCGCTGATTATTAATAAGTTTTCAAGTCATTTCTTACTGTGCCTTTTTTTATATTTATAAATTAAAAACAGATATTTTTACAACTTAAATGTTGCTTTATGTTACAAACGGCTTACAAGCATGCTCCTCATGCTGACTTTAGTTTTCCTGAATTCTGATTTCTAATGCATTTTGGGGGAATCAGAAATAGTGGTGTCAATATTAAGATATTGGAAATTAAAGAAATAATCCAGGCCTGCTATAGACTGATATTGACAGGGATTGAACTGCTTTTCTGTTTCAGGTCAGTGTGTTTGGATTCGGTGCCGACCAGTACGGAAACTGGCACCACTACTGGGAGGAGAACCATTTGGCCGGCGCTTTCAGACACACGGGAGTCCATGATGGAGATTATGAGTATAATGTCACCTTGCTGCTGGCGGACAAGCACAAAATCCGGATGTTCTCTGGCAGATGATGCCAAGCGTGGGAAGGAACGTCATCAACCTTCAAATAAAAACAAACATCATTTCATGGTGTCTTCAAACATCTGTGCTTTATGTATTTTACACAGCCGTGTTGTTTTGTATTAGCTGAAGCTGCTGCCGTGGTAATTGGAAAACCAATAAAGATTTTTTTTTTTTTTCACTGCCGCTTTCCAGAAGCTGTTCCTCCCTAGACTGAGCAGGCAGGAAGGAAATAAAGATGCCAAAATCATGATTATCTCTTTCCCTCTATTTTCTTTTTTTCACCTCACCCTCTTTTTTGCAGTGAAACACTGTCGACTTCTTAAGCTCGTGTACCAAAGGTTAATGAAAAAGAAAAGGAACAAAGCTGTTCTATCAGCAGCATAAAAGACGATGCGCTGCATTTTACTGCGTATCTATGCGAACAGAGAGCAGGATTTAAGGCCGGATTGCTTAAAAAAGGCCTACATTTAAAGCTTTAAAACGCCCACATTTATGACCAAAAAAAACAGCTTCTAAACCCCATTGACTAAAGTGTAAACGTTATTTTGAAATAATCAAAAAGGGGGAGTTCAGGTATCTTGGTTTAATGGCCCCAGTTTTTATGGCCTTGATCAGTTTGCACATTACTCATTTTTATCACGTTACTCTTTGCTTGCATCTTTGTAGACGTTTGACGATCGAAGATCATTTTAAAACTCATTCCCTTATTAAAAAAAAAAAGCTAATCACAATGTGGCATTTGTAAAAAAATATATTGATAAATAAAGCTACTGTGCAGCAAATACTTTTTTTCATACTGCAAGCATTTCTAGCAAACAATAAAGTTTAATTATGAATTTACTTAATTACTCTATTGGCAGTTGACTCAAATTTTGCATTAAAAAAATGAACCTACCTTATTTTTCTCACATGTCGTCATAGATTCGAATAAATATGTTTTTTTCCATGTAGGAGCGATTTTAGTCGATCCTTTTATTTATCTTTTGTAAGCTTGATGCTGCCGTTCTCCTGTATCTGTGTCTTTAAATTTGGTTAAAATAAAAAAATGCATTGAGTATAATGAATCTTGATCAGTTTATTTCACTTGAATTGACCCACCATTGATCTTTCAAGCAATTGTTAGCCCGCTATCATGCTAATACCAGCTGCAGAACTTATTAAATGTGTTTAAACAAGTGAGAATTAGTCCTTTTTTTGCGTTTCAGTGCATCCAGTGCAAAAGTTATATTGAAATAATCAAAATGGGAGAGTTAAGATATCTTGGTTTAATGGCTCCCGTTTTTATGGCCTTGATCAGTTTTCACATTACTCATTTCCATCACGTTGCTCTTTGCTTGAGTCCTTGTAGACGTTTGCAATCGAAGATCATTTTAAAACTCATTCCCTTATTTAAAAAAAAAAAAACCTAATCACAATGTGGCTACTTTGCAGTAAATATTTTTTTCATACGAGTATTTCTATCAAACAATGAAATTTAATTTTTTGCCAGTTGACCTAAATTTGCATAAAAATAAAGAGATTTTAGCTACTATCTCAAAAACCCTTATGACGAGGACTCAAACGAGGCACGTGACGTCGCCCGGTACGGCGGAGCCGGGACCCCACCCTGGAGCCAGGCCTGGGGTTGGGGTTCGTCGGCGAGCGCCTGGTGGTCGGGTTCTTCCTCGCGGGACCCGGCCGGGCCCAGCCCGAAGGAGCGACGCGAGGCCATCCCCCAGTGGGCCCACCACCTGCAGGGGGAACCATGAGGGACCGGTGCAAAGAGGATTGGGCGGCAGCCAGAGGCGGAGACCTCGGCGACCTGATCCGCGGGCGCTTGAACTAGCTCTGGGGACGTGGAATGTCACCTCACTGGGGGGGAAGGAGCCCGAGCTTGTGCGGGAGGTGGAGCGATACCAGCTAGAAATAGTTGGGCTCTCCTCTACGCACAGCCAGGGCTCTGGAACCCAGCTCCTTGAGAGAGGCTGGACTCTCTTCTACTCTGGAGTTACCCGCGAGGAGAGGCGGAGGGCGGGGGTGGGGCTGCTTGTCTCCCCCCAGCTCAGCCGTCTCGTGTTGGAGTTCACCCCGGTAGACGAGAGGGTCGCCTCCCTTCGCCTTCGGGTTGGAGGGAGGACTCTGACAGTTGTTTCGGCCTATGGGCCGAACGGCAGTACGGAGTACCAGGCCTTCTTAGCATCCCTGGGGAGGGTGTTAGAAAGCGCCCCTCCCGGGGATTCCATCATTCTGCTGGGAGACTTCAACGCCCACGTGGGAAACGACAGTGACACCTGGAGGGGCGTGATCGGGAGGAACGGGCCCCCAGCTCTGAACCCGAGTGGTGTCTCATTATTGGACTTCTGTGCAAGTCACGGATTGTCCATAATGAACACCATGTTCAGGCATAAGGATGTCCATCGGTGCACTTGGCACCAGGACACCCTAGGCCGAAGGTCGATGATCGACTTTGTAGTCGTATCTTCTGATCTTCGGCCGCATGTCTTGGACACTCGGGTGAAGAGAGGGGCGGAGCTGTCCACCGACCACCACCTGGTGGTGAGTTGGATACGCTGGAAGAGGAGGAAGCCTGAAAGACTCGGCAGGCCCAAACGTGTAGTGAGGGTCTGCTGGGAACGTCTGGTGGAGCCCTCGGTCAGAGACGTGTTCAACTCCCACCTCCGGGAGAGCTTCTCTCAGGTTCCGAGGGAGGTTGGAGACATGGAGTCCGAATGGGCTGTGTTCTCTGCCTCTATTGTCGATGCGGCTGCCCGTAGCTGTGGCCGTAAGGTTTGCGGTGCCTGTCGTGGTGGCAATCCCCGAACCCGGTGGTGGACACCGATAGTAAGGGATGCCGTCAAGCTGAAGAAGGAGTCCTATCAAGCCTGGCTGGCTTGTGGGACTTCTGAAGCAGCAAGCAGGTACCGTGAGGCCAAGCGTGTCGCGGCCCGGGCGGTTGCAGAGGCAAAATCTCGGGCCTGGGAGGAGTTTGGAGAGGCCATGGAAAAAGACTATCGGTTGGCCTCAAAGCGATTCTGGCAAACCGTCCGGCGCCTCCGGAGGGGAAAGCAGTGCTTCACTAACACTGTTTTTAGTGGGTGTGGGGAGCTGCTGACCTTGAAGGAGGATATTGTCGGGCGGTGGAAGGAATACTTTGAGGATCTCCTCAACCCGACAGACATGCCTTCCGTGGGGGAAGAAGAGACGAGGTGCTTGGGGCTGGGTTCGTCCATCACCCAGGCTGAAGTCACCGAGGTAGTCAAAAAACTCCACGGTGGCAAGGCTTCGGGGGTGGACGAGATCCGACCTGAGTATCTCAGAGCTCTGGATGTTGTCGGGCTGTCATGGTTGACACGTCTCTTCAACATCGCGTGGAGGTCGGGGACAGTTCCCCTGGATTGGCAGACTGGGGTGGTGGTTCCCCTCCACAAGAAGGGGGACCGGAGGGTGTGTTCCAACTATCGGGGAATCACACTTCTCAGCCTCCCCGGAAAGGCCTATGCCAGGGTGCTGGAGAGGAGAGTCCGGCTGATTGTCGAACCTCGGCTGCAGGAGGAGCAGTGTGGTTTTCGTCCTGGCCGTGGAACGGTGGACCAGCTCTACACCCTCTGTAGGGTGCTTGAGGGTTCATGGGAGTTTGCCCAACCAGTCCACATGTGTTTTGTGGACTTGGAGAAGGCATTCGACCGTGTCCCTCGTGCTGCCCTGTGGGGGGTGCTCCAGGAGTATGGAGTCAGGGGCCCTTTATTAGGGGCCATCCGTTCTCTGTACAAGCGGAGCAGGAGTCTGGTTCGCATTGCCGGCATTAAGTCGGACCTGTTCCCGGTGCATGTTGGACTCCGACAGGGCTGCCCTCTGTCACCGGTCCTGTTCATAACTTTTATGGACAGGATTTCTAGGTGCAGCCAAGGACCGGAGGGGGTCTGGTTTGGGGAACAGCGGATCTCGTCCCTGCTTTTTGCGGATGACGTAGTTCTGCTGGCTCCCTCCTGCCAAGACCTACAGCGTGCGCTGGGGCGGTTCGCAGCCGAGTGTGAAGCGGCCGGGATGAGAATCAGCTCCTCCAAATCCGAGGCCATGGTTCTCGACCGGAAAAAGGTGGCTTGTCCCCTTCGGGTTGGAGGGGAGTCCTTGCCTCAAGTGGAGGAGTTCAAGTATCTTGGAGTCCTGTTCACGAGTGAGGGAAGAATGGAGCGGGAGATCGATAGACGGATCGGTGCGGCTGCTGCAATAATGCGGACGCTGCACCGGTCTGTCCTGGTGAAGAGAGAGCTGAGCGAAAAGGCAAAGCTCTCAATTTACCGGTCGGTCTACGTTCCTACCCTCACCTATGGTCATGAAATTTGGATCATGACCGAAAGAACGAGATCCCGGATACAAGCGGCTGAAATGAGCTTTCTCCGCAGGGTGGCTGGGCTCTCCCTTAGAGATAGGGTGAGGAGCTCGGTCATTCGGGAGAGGCTCAGTGTAGAGCCGGTTCTCCTCCACATCGAGAGGAGTCAGTTGAGGTGGCTCGGACATCTTCTTCGGATGCCCCCTGGACGCCTCCCTCGGGAGGTGTTCCAGGCATGTCCCACCGGGAGGAGGCCCAGGGGACGACCCAGGACACGCTGGAGAGACTATGTCTCTCGGCTGGCCTGGGAGCGCCTAGGGCTTCCCCCAACAGAGCTGGAGGAGGTGTCTGCGGAGAGGGAAGTCTGGGAGTCTCTGCTTAGCCTGCTGCCCCCGCGACCCGGTTCCGGATAAAGCGGGAGACGACGAGTACGAGTACGAGCTACTATCTCCTAAATTTAATTGTATCTAACATGTTTATTTACATGTAGAACAATTTAGTCAGTCATTTCACTCATATTTGGTAAGCTTGATGCTGGTGTGTTCTCCTATATCTCCAGTATCTCTAAATTTAGTTAAAATAAAAAAATGCATTGCCTATAATGAACTTGGATCAGTTTATTTCACTTGAATTGACCGACCTCTGTAGAGCATTTATGTTTTTCAAGCAATTGTTAGCCTGCTGTGGTTAGCTGCTAATACTAGCTGCCAAACTTATTAAATGTGTTCAAACAAGTGAGAATTAGTCTTTTCTTTTTGTTTTTTTTTGTTTTGTTTTTTATTTCAGTGCATCCAGTGACTCTCGCGTTACAGAATTACCAAATTGACAAAAATAAACTGAAAATATGAATTAAGTCAAACCTCCAAACCAAATAACTGATGCATATTAGCGTTCTAACATGCTAAACAGAGACCAAGAACCACTTTGACTACATATTTTAAATTTACTTAAATACAGAACAAACTTTCCAAGTTTAAAAGAAAAGTAACTTGAACACAAAGTCAGAATTTTGACTAAAATAATCAATTTGTTAGTCGCCAAGCCTGATCTCAGAATCCAATATGGCTGCCACGCTTTCTAAACGTATAAGAAGATTAACTGTTGTCAAGACGAACCTGGTCGTCCAACGTCCAAGACATGGAGCTCATTACCAAACAAACTGTGATAAAAACCCTGGAAACACGAGAGGAAGGGGCCACTTCTCCTTTTTTAAAGCTTTGTCTTTAATTGCCTTCCAGAAATCATCATCAATCCCAACATCATCGTTTTTGCATTCAAACATAAACATAAAATAGTAAAAAGAGCAAACCTTTACTTTTATCCTGGAGGATCAAAACCTGATCGGCTCCAGAGGCAGTTCAGTATAGATCAACAGGAAATCTAACGAGCACATCTGTATTTTCCAAAGAAATAACCGAAAACAGATTAGATCTTCATGAAGCTCCTTGTTAATAAATCTACATACATATTAATTCATGTGTGCTGTGTCAGTCTTTCAAGATTCTGCATAAAAGACATATTAAATGGGTTGAGTTGTTCTTTATCTCTAACTTCATAGAATACTCCTAGATGAGCTTTCAGAACTTTTCCTTCTGCAGCATTTTGTGCAAAAACTGGTTCTAAAAAGACGAAAGTAGGGTTTTTAATTTTTAATGTTGATATATTTTTGTGACTAAACTAATTACTAATCACTTATTACTTGAGAGTACCACTGCTGCCATCCTCAGGTTAAAGTAAAACATGATTTCTAGAATTACTGCTTTTTTTTTTTTTTTAGCTTTTTTTTTCTCCGAGTTTGTTTTTTTAACTACAGGTACAATAAAAACAAAAGTGTTTAAAACATTACAAAAACTGATCAGAATATACTACAACATATGTCGGGGTAAAAGACCAACACATTTTAAAACAAATATTTGACATTGTTGATTTTCCTGAAAGTTATTTATTGTATCAGTGTTTTGATAAAGAAGTGATTTTTTTTTATTATTATTTAAAAAACAGTTCAAAGAAGATTTGTTTCCTTACAGTTTGTCCCAATTAAACCTGTTTTCCTATTAAAAGAACCACATTATCCCAGTCTGAAATATGTATTTTTAGACTGTCAATGTATGACATATGTGCTAATTCATAATTTGGAATCTTCAATTTTGAGATTAAACAAATAAATGAGACCAGGATTTTCTAGAAGACTAACACAGGATAAATAGGTGGTCAATTGCTTCCCCTGTATTTTTACCAAATTCATATTCATTATAAATGCAAAAGCAGGTATATTTGGTAAGATTTTTTTTATATCATATTCAGCGAAATTAGGCTTTTAGAAAATTAAACAGTAATATAGAGAATTCATGTTTCTAAATGTGACGTTTCTGTACAGCATTATCAGTAATAAATTATCATTGAATATGAACGTTTTTAGCAACTGATTAATAAATAAATTATACATTGATTATCAAATATGTCCGAATTATTTATACTCTAGTTAAGGGGAGGTAATGTGAAGAATTTAAATTTAAGAGTGTTCTTTATTAAAGGTTAAAAAGTGCTAAGGTATGGCTTAAAATATTGTATTTTATGGTAAATCAGTAAACCTAAGATTAATTAGGTTAGTTGCATATTTAAAGAATATAACCAACATCTAATAATCCTTTAACAACCTTTTTTTTGTTGCCAATTATAACCCAGTTGCTCCATAAAACAAACTCGCAGAGGAATTCTGGGATTTCTGGATAGCGGAGGGATCGGTTTGTGGAAGTAGAACATTTGAAGGGAATTTTGTGTGTATCAAAATCACATTGCCAGCAACAGGCCCTGGATCATCGCCAATATTTATGCAAAAAACGTGACATGCAGAAATGGATTGTTGGTAATAATCTTTACCTTAGTCAGCTTAGACGCATGCTTAGCTGAATTGTGGATCAAGGATGGATAAGGGGAAAAATCATTCTGTAGGATTGAGACACACTATGCCCTCGTACCATTATAGGAAATGTAAAGTTGCAGTACATTAAGGCAGCCATAGAGGCTGGAAATAATTAGCGAGGGGCACCAGGCCAACCCCTTTTCTTCGCCCCTGTATTTCCATATTAGAGCATACTCTGATTACTCTGGAACGTTTATTTTATTTACATACCTGCTTAGATTTTGGGCCTGAGGGTTCAGGATCATCATGCTCGACTATTATATGATATAGCCTGCAAATATGCCTTATAATAAATAAAAAAATGAAAAATACCATCTGCAATCTTTATGTACATAGTGAAAAAGAATCTGGATGGAATGTAAATATAAGTGCCTTCATGGACAGTGTAACATTTTTTGGAGCCTTGATTTCAGCTGCTTTCTAACTTCATAGTAACTATAAAATTCACCAGTTTGAAATGTTTATGCTATAGTCCTGTTATATGTTTTAAATTTCAAAGAATTGTTCAAATAGTATAAATATAGCAACATAAAGTGTTTTGGTATGAAGTGGATCCATCGTTTCTGACTGCACATCAATCTCTGCCATCTATGGAGAGAAGTTTGTTCCAGTATTGTTGCAAGCCAAGACCACATTTTGTTTTGAACCATTGTATGATCCAAAAACAGGTTGAAAAGTTAATCTTTTGTTTTCCTAGATTCTTTTTTCATATTTTGCTCTCAGATGTAATTTTTTCAGGTTTCATGTAACATTTTTATATATTTAAAAATTTTTTTACAAACATCTTTTTCTGATTGAGTTTTACTAATTGTATTATTTTCAAATAGAGTTTTGCAGATCACATTTGCTTTGACTTCAAGGCCAATGAAAATGCTGTTCCTATACTTCACTCCACATTCCAGAGAAAATTTTGCCCCCTGATGTGGAGAGAATGTGATCTGGAAAACGTAATTTGAAAAGACTGCCAAGAATACAATTCTTAAAACTCAGTATTAAAAAGAGAAATTATATAAATACAATTTTACAACATTTAAAAAAAAATTAAAAAAATAAAATTGTAAAAATAAAACATGTTTTTTATTAAAACATTTTTCTGAGTTTTATTTCTGCTTTGCATTTTTGTCAACTTTCCTTTTAAAAACATCTTCTTTGCTTGCAACAATAATGAAACAATATTTACTCCATATCATGCAGGTTCGAAATCAAGATCTGCTTGTTAACCTCTTACACCCTCAGGGGGTATAAATACATTTCTGCCTGACAAAAACACACAAAAGTAAATCACTTATAGCCTCACAGCTATTAGATTTAGGAAGAAACTTTTGGTACGTCTGTAAAGGTAAGATGTCATAGAATGGTTTTCTGGTGTCAGCACCATTGTAGCTTTGACCCTGCTTGAAATATTAGGGACAAAATACAAAATATTTTGCATTTTTTGAACCTCGCCAAAATTTTCTTTGAAATAAACATTGCAAAACACTACCAAAATATTATTTATAGCACAAAAAAGTAGTACAGACTTTTAAATCTAAATGTTGTGTAAAAATATACCAAATTTGGACTCAATCAGATGAATCACATTTATTTTAGAATGGTATTAGTGAGAAATTTCTTAGGCGGAGAGGCCATTTTGGCATATTTATCCAAAAATGTCACCAAACTGTGCCAAATGTGTTTTTTACATCAATACTGGGGGTTTGTTAAAATTACGAGGTCACGTAGCAGCTGGACCCGCCGGTGGGTCCGTAGGGTTCTAGGGGTTAAACTTTTATAGATATTTAAATGTTCAATACTCTGGGGTTGGGAAAATGCATTTTCATTCCTGTTTTTTCTGATGTTGATTTTTGTTTTTCATATTTAGAGTCAGAGGGTCTTTTAATAGGTTAAAATTTTCCCAATGTGCCTTGAAACAGTAATCATGAACAGCTGAGAAAGTGGAAACAATTTGACTTCACAAACCTGTGCAGCTGTTCTACGGTTTATTTGTTCTAGAGAGAATACTGCCACCTAGCGGTCAAATGCCTGTTCTTTTCATCAATACATTTGTAGATGTGATTCTATATTAAACATTAACACTTCCAAACTAATTTCATATTTTAATGCTTCACTAATGGTTTAAAAGTTTGTTTAAAGTTCATTAAAGACTTACTCTGTCCATTGTTCTGGCCTGATCTGTGATATTGACTCGTTTAGGACAGTTGCATGTTTAACATATAAATGATTTAGTCATTCAGCCATCTGTGAATAGCCACAGTGGGGATTTATAAATTAAATTATTCGTATGTGATTCCAAAGAGGAGTAATTGCTTATGAATAAACACCCAAATCTCATTGGTATTACTTTTTGCCATGTTTTAAATGTATTAATTCCCCTATACTTTACTTTAATTAATCCTAACTGGTGGAAATACGTTCCAAATGATGTCTCCATCCCCGTTTTTATCGCTGTATATAAGAGTTTTATTTATTTATTTCCAAGTTTATATTTTTGTGGCTACTAATTTGTATAGAAAAAGTTTTAAATGATTCACATTTTTAAAACATGTTTTGTTATTTTGCAGCGAAAAACTTTAGGCTTCATGTGACAGACTGATACTAAGCTGAACATATTGTGGAGTGGAAAGTTTCAACAGTTTTTCCATAAAGCAGTCCAAAGTGACTTCCTTACACTTTATTGTGATACTCCTGAATAAAAACCATTGCAGCCGTTTCTCCTTATCAGTTTTCTAAGCAGTAAATGGTCTCCTGTGTAAAAAGCTTTTCTGTATAATGTGAATTTTGTTCCATTTTTGTAAATAAAACATTTGGAAATTTAAAATTTGAAAAAAAGAACTGAAACGTATTAATCAAAAGAGAGCAACTTTGCGGGGTTTGTTGTTTTTTTTAGATTTTTTGCTTTATGTCTCTTCTTCAGGTTGAGTTTTATGACTTGCATTCTTTTCATGGAGTCACAGTCCAGATGTGAATCCAGCAGGAATGATCTCAATCAAATCTGGCTGAGCTTCAATTTCAAAATACTTTATCAATCCCAAAGAAAAAAAAGTGGAAGTAGGCTCAGTCATATGTTTTTTTTTTTCTTAAAGACTTGTATAGGTTGAAAAATAACTTGAGATTTCAAAACAAAATCTGAGTGTTGTCATTACCATTATTATAATCAGTATTATAGCACCTTTTGCCATGATTGTACCGGATGTGGACTTCGGTTTGAGTTTCTTTTTCAGTTTTTTGTTAATTCCAGTCCAACTTTATTAATAAAGCACTTTAAAAGGTCCAAAGTGCTTAATAGTGAAACAACATAACACCATTAGACAGACTCAAAAAAAAAACATACAAGCATAAAAAATTAAATTAAAATCTGAACTATAAAATCTATAATAAAATAGAAATAATTTAAAATAATGTGTCACAGACTAAAATCAACATCTCACACAGTTTAGAAAGCAAAGGCGAAGAGATTTTTTAAGACCGATTTAAAATCAGACAAACAAATAGACAATTTAATTTAATAAAAAGGCACTTTAAGTTTCACTTTGATTTATGTTATTCTGTGATTTCGTGTTCATTGGTTTCTTTTCCATTTGGTGTTATATTTAAAGGAAAAGTCTGCTCAGCAAGGAATAATCAATGGATCATTATTTATACCTAAAACTAATAAGTTTGTGCAGACAAGAAGCAGCTGTAATCATTCCTTGGTATGCCTTTCCAGCTGTCTGTGTGGTTATCCTTCTCGATTCGGTGGCGCGCCATTTTTAAAAACCAAAACAACTACAAGGGACATCTATGGCAAAAGGTTAATCAGTTTTTTTCCCAACTCCATTAACAGAACCTGTTCCTCTTCGATGTCTAGCAACTCTAGATCCATATTCGTAACCGTGATATCTTGCAGAAGCACCATTGTTGTTTTGGAAGATAAAAACTCCCGTCGGAGTCGCCAAAGTTCTCGAATAGGATCCTCCTTGCGCTTCGGCAGGAAACTGCTGTGCGTCCCTAGAAATTCCAGACCGACGGTGCAGAAGCATACTACCAAATGTGGTTCACATCCAGAACCAAGCAACATTTGATGTTTGTGGTTGCAGAAGTATAATCTGCCCTTTAGGGAACGGCCATTTTTGCCCAAATATAGTAACACCACACTGCTGACACCTTCCAGCAGTGACATTACGGTGCGGTAAGCCTAGCGCCATTCTCCCCGCTTTACAAGCAAAATCAATGGGAACTACTAGACACATCTGCAATCAACATCAATTATTGAAGATTTCCAGAGGACTTCACCATCGAAATTCACCAGAGCTATAGTGAAACTGACAATGCCCACGTGCATGGCAGCTGGATGTTGTCATTCAGGTCATGGCAACCATAAAACAGGCTTCAATCGGAGAAAATCAGGCTTCCTTTTCTTCAAGACTTGTGAAGGTTCTCAGTCATCCAGGTCATGGTCATTCCAAAAAATGAAAATTAAAAATGATCCCCTGGACTTTGTTTCCAAGTTTGAAGGAGTTTCGCTTCCCATCCAGGAAGCTTTTTTAATTCAAAATGTGAGGAATAGCGTTGAATTTGAGGTTTTATACAGTAGCCCATCAAAGCCCTGTTTTTGTTTTGAAAACGTGCAAACGAAGGGGTCCACCCCTTTGGAATGGGGGTCTTTTGGCTTCTTTTTTTTAGCCTGTAATGCCCCATACCCATCTAAGTGTCTGAAAGGGCGGTCGTTAAAGGGAATTGTTGGCCTGGCTGAATAGGCTAGGTCCTAAAGGACCTTTGCTGAAGACGTTTTCCACACTTACCACACTTACTCTGGAGTCAGGGATTTAACATCAGACATCAAGGCAGTTACCTAGGGCCCCAAGTCCCGTGGGAGTACCAGTAAACTCCTTCACATTTATGGTTGATAGAGTAATTATTTTTGAACATTAATTATATTTTTAATAAAAATCCTTTTGCAAAAATGCCATCAGAATGGTTATAATAAAGGTATCGTGGGGGATGTTCTTTTACTGGTTGGATCATCAAAATAATTGGTCCTCCTGATTGCCAATCATTCCTGTGATATGTTTACGTAAGGCTGTTCTACATGTTGTCCCCATAGATATCTATCTTTTTCTGCACATGCACACTTTCAGGCTTATATTTGTGGTCAGCTATGGTTTCAGACAGTCATTGAAGCTCAACTTTCTTCTCAATCCAGAAGACCCCATGCTTGTCTTTGTCTAGGGCCCCAAACTTTCCTTAATTCCCTACCTGAAGTCATGGAGGTCTCTCCTCCTACGCATGTTCTCAGTCAGATGCAAATAAAAGACCCACCTTTCGTTCTCTTGAGTTTTTGAAGTCTTTTTCTTTTTTACGTATGGTTTTTGTATTTGGCCTTGAAATCAGAAGTGTGTTTCTGCTATTTCTGATAAAAAGAGTCAACTCCACCTCCAAAACCCTGCTACACAGAGATCACTCAAGATCACCTGCTCAGGAGCAATGTCACTGTGAGGATCCTGTTCTTGGATTTCTCAACCACCTTAACCACCATCCAGTCCCACATAGTAGATGCTGCAGTTTATCAACTTGACCCCTTTACTCAAGTAAAAGTGAGAACGTATGTGCTCCAAAAACTACTTAAAGTATAAAAGTATAAACCTTTAAAAAAAACAGCCAGATGCCACTATATGAATAGAAAGCTCAATTTTTCGACTATTTCTAAAAATTCTTTGAGATAGGACCTCCCTCATAGAGATGAGGCAGGTCTTGTTGGTCTCCATCTCCCGATACACTCTCACCTGTTTTTGACCTTTCAGACATTTCAACATCTTTTTCTGAATCAGACATTGTAGCATGGCATAGACTATTCACCTTTGCAGTTTGAAGAACACCTGCTTGCTTCTGATGATTTCCTTTAACTAACTAATGTGTTTGCGTTATATGACTCATCCAATCTCACTAGTATTCACTAGATGTGGATGGCGCCAATGATCTGCACAGGATGGCCCACTTGACATGAAATAAATATTTATAAACATTAAACCGAAACCAAGAGTAACAAGTAATGTTTGTTTTAAAAATGTAAGGAATAGAAAGTTCATGTGTGAAAATTTGATGAGTAGAAGTCAGAAGTAGAAGGAAAAATAAGTAATGAAGTAAAGTATAAGTACCTAAAAAGTGTACTTAAGTACAGTAACGAAGTATTTGTTACTTGACACCTCTCCACATACTTCAGGACAAACTGAACAGGATGTGAATGGACCCCTGCGGGGTCAATGGGATCTCCAGTTAACTCACCAAAAGGCCGCAATACGCCAGGCTGAAGAACATCCCGTCTGACACTGAGATCAGCAGCATGGGAGCACCGCAAGGAACCGTCCCAGTCCCCCTCCTTTTCACTCTTTACACCTCAGACTTCCACCATAATTCAGAGCTGCGTCATATACAGTGGTTCAAATGACACAGCCATCTGGTGCATCAGGGAGTAAAGAGAGGAGGAGTTCCCCAACCAGGAGAGGAGATTTGCTGCCTGGTAGTGGTACTTTTGATGCTGCTAGAATTTTATTTTCCTAAGGGAACTTTCAAAAAGAGATCAGTAAAGCTTCTATCTATCTATCTATCTATCTATCTATCTATCTATCTATCTATCTATCTATCTATCTATCTATCTATCTATCTATCTATCTATCTATCTATCATCTATCTATCTATCTATCTATCTATCTATCTATCTATCTATCTATCTATCTATCTATCTATCCGTCAATTAATATTCGATCTCCATCTACGGATTGCTCTAGTATGAGCTATATTCAAGGATTTCTGTATGGGTGTGGAAACTACTTCAGGAAAAACTGAGAGAAACTCTGGTTACCTGCTGTTTCAGTTACCTGCTGTGTTTTTTAAGGAAGGTTTCAACCCTTATTTAAAATACTGTCACAGTTGATTGGAGGTTTTTGAGGACCCAAATGGAGAGATCAGGAGGCAGAGGTAGATTTAATGAGTCAACGGAGGGAAAAATACAAAATAGAAAGAACCCCCCAAAACTCCTGTTCGGAGCCAGAGATGAGGAAGTAACTAACAAACAACAAAAAAACAGCACTGAGTGACTGCAGAGGTTGTGTATATAAGGGGAACAGAACAAAGGATGAACTAATGAGCTGAATATGGAGCAGGTGTGGGTGGAACTAACTAGAAGGAAGCCGAGGGGAAAGGAAGCAAGCACAAGGGGGCAGCAGAGAGTAACTCAAGAACTAAACACTGCTAGAAAAAAATGAGAAGAATACAAAAAACTACAATAATTAATCTGAGGGCAGAACCCTGACAAATACATGTAACAAAAAATGAGTTTAGAAATAGAGTTTCAGAGCAATTTTAATGATTAGCTTATACTTGATTTATGCAGGTGCCTGTCAACAGGTCTGAACAAAACCCCCAATCTATCTATAGAAGGAATAAACGGCATTATAGCCTCCACAGAGCTTTGATCTCAAGACATTGAAGCAAGGCTGAGATTGCACAGAGGGAGACAAGGCAATCAGACAGGCCCCATCCTTGATGAAGCATCCTGTTTAAGATGCTGGAAGCAGGTGTTTCTGTATCTTAAGAATCCCAGCATATAACTGCAGCATCTACAGTTTGATTGGAGCTGAGGTGCTGTGTCCTTCATGCATGCAGCCCACACAACACTTTATAAAAGCTGTGTGCATGAATGTAATATTGAAAACTTGAGAGAGGAACAATTGCATTTTTTAAGAAAATACAGTTCTTTCATAGGAGTATTTACTAAGGAGTTTTTTAACACTCCTACTGCATTAAAGAAGACTGAAGACGGAAATATGCAACACCTTGAACTCTCTGGAGTAACATAAAGCTGCACGCATTGGACGGGAAGTATTTTCAAAGCCTTTGTGTTAGAGTCAGGGGGATTTTGCTAGCTGCAGTGATTTATATCACATTGTCAACAACAGGAAGGTTGAAAAAACAATCATTGTGGGGGTTTTTATTTTATATGTTAACATTTAAATGCAATGTACAGGATTGAGTTTAAAATGCATACATGTCCCTCTGGTGCAGTTAACTTTTATAAAGGTCATAAAATGGATGTTAAGAGTCTCCCTCTGCCCTCATTGAAGGGGGATTCCACCCCCCCTGTCTCCCCTCAACTTGAATACTGATTACACTTCTAAGTGACCCTGGAAAGGCCTGGGGCAGAGTGCTGGAAGGAGAATCTGGCAGAGCTTCAAACCTTGGCTCCAGGAGGAGCAGTGGGTTTTTTCATCCCGACCAACACTGGACCAGCTCTACACCCCTGCAGAGTTCTCATTGGTTAATGGGAGCTTGCACAACTAGTCCATATGTTTTATGGAAATGGACAGAACATTTAACTGTGTCCCTCATTTAGCTCTGGGATACCTAATAAGCTAGGCATTGAGGGTCCTATACTAAGGGCCATCCAATCTGTTTATAAGCAAAGCAGGGCCCTGGTCCCCTTTGTCATTGTTTCTGGGCTGTTTCAATGCATGTTGTCTAGGTGCAGCCAAAAGCTAGAGGTAGTCTAGCTTTTTTACCCATAGACGGCCATCCTAAACTACCAGATTGGAAAACATACCAACCTGGCAACAAAGCACGTAGGACGGGAAACG